>NC_134794.1:13746532-13864032 GCF_046742065.1 Oratosquilla oratoria
CACTCATAAGTCCAACACGTGGTCCAAAACCAGATTTTTTTATTTTCATTCTTTCTTTTTTATTTCTATATTTCTGTCTTAATTTTACTACCTGTTCATCGTTCATTATTTGGCATTTAGTATTTGCTACTTATTATAAGAAAAAAAGAGGATAAAAATCCGCATTTGGAACGGCTTGTGAATCTCAATAGGGCGAGTTATGACGTACGCAGAGGATGCAAATGCGACATGACGTCACTACTTGAATCTCCAATATTCGACTCGGAATAAAACCAATACATTTCGTCAAATTTCTCCGAAATAGATTTTTTTTAAAGAAAGAGAGAGAGAGAGAGAAAGAGAGGTTGCAAATTTCACGACGGTAGCACATTTCAGAGAAGTTTCATTGAAAAAATGTATATATATATTAATCATGATAATAACCCCTAGTCCAAAAAAAAAAAAGAGGGAACGTTGATTATTCGAATGGTTTTCGTTCGAGACGTCATCCATTTACTCGATAATATTTTAAATTTATTACATACATACATACATGCGTACGTACGTATACCTACGTATACATACAATGTATACATACATATATATACAATCATGTATACATATAAACATTTATACATATATACGTACATGCATACATACATATAAACATGTATACATACGTACGTACATGTACATGTGTGTGTATATATATATATATATATATATATATATATATATGTATATATATATGTGTGTGTGTGTGTGTATGTATGTGTGTGTGTGTGTGTGTGTGTGTATGTGCGTGTGTGTATTGGGGGAAGTAGATATTTACGGCTACGCATTCCTTCGGTCTTTCGTCTCGTCTACTCATGAGCTGCAGGTCGTTTTCCAAAGGCCGTCTTTCTCAATCCGCATTTCGTCTTGTATCACACGCACTTATGCCCTGCTGTTGTTCTTTAGCCTCCTAGAGAAGACCGCTTTCCAGTAATGAATAAAATCGTCGGATATTCACTGACACCCACTAGTTTTTGGTTTGTGGTTCTAAGTATAAGATTCTGTAGGCCACAAGGGGGCCATGTTGAGTCCCATCATTCTAATGGTTTCCTTTGCAAAGGATTTTTGTACATAAAGATAAAAAAAAAAAAAAACGTAAACTGAAGTAAAGAATCCTCGTGTTTCGTTACATTTCCTTTGAAGAGGAATGAAGAAAGGAATGAGATAATAAAAAGAGAGATAGAGAGAGACAGACAGACACAGAGAGAGAGAAAGAGAGAGAGAGAGAGGCTCAGACCTCATGGAAAACGAAAGTCGAGGAGGAAGGTTTCAAATGTGACTTACGACTCGGCCTGTATGCTTACTCTTTCTTGCCGACCATATCAGAGGTCTTTCTGGCATCTTCCAGACTATCTACGACATGGGGTCTTCCAGGACAGGACAGATGTCAAAATGCCTTCCCTCTTATGCCAATTGATCATGAATAAGCGTTCTTTCTCCTTATTTTGTCGAAAGAGACAATTTTTTTCACTCCTTGGCAATGACTTGAATGTCCTATGTACCCAGGACAATATTTCCTATGTGGCACTTTTATTAAATTATTATAACAACTACGTGGAAAATCACTGGGTAATTTTTTTAATTTACTGAAAAAAATACATTATTGAAAACTATAGACATCAATTAAAAATTAGAACAGAAAAAGATATTCTAAATAATACATCGATTGTTTATCAAATGAAAGTGTAACCTTAAAATCCGTGTATCTACCGCCTGGGACAATTCCCTCCACAGTTGGAGAAGCGCCGCATTACATCCAGTGCATCTCGCAACCACACAACACACATTCTCATAGAATCAAACAAATAAGAAAGAAGGATAAAAGAGGAGAGAAAAAGAAAGAGTGGGTAAGAGAGGGGTAGAGAGAGAAAGAGAGATAGAGAGTTAGGGAAGGAAACAGATGTAGGGGGAATAAGTGAGGGAGAGGAAATAAAAGATAGAGAGAGAGAGAGAAATATAGGGGTAAGAGAATGCACAAAGAGAAAGGGAAGGGACCACTGGAAGGAAATAAAAGAGAGAGAGAGAGAAAACGAAATACGAGACACCTCAAGTAAACAAAAAAACACAAAAGTGGGAAAAGATGAGACGTGTGTAGACGGGGAAGTCGCCGCGTTCCTCTGCCGCTGACGGCGACGGCGACGGAGGCGACGCCGAAGACGACGCTGAGTGAGATATGGAAGGACGCCGTCGCTATTTCATGCAGATGCGAGAGAATTGAGACGAATGGGCCACCGAGAACCTGGCAGGGGCGCGGCCCCCTGGAGGTCCAGAACTGGAATGAAGGAAGAAGGTGGGAGGAGAAACGAAAGGTGGAAAATGAAAGGAGGAGATGGGGAAAATAAAAAGAATAGAGAGAGGAAGGACAGGAGGAAGAAAGGATAAGAGAAAGAAAGAAGAAAGGAGGGAGGGGAAGAGAGAGAAAACATGAAAGAAGGAGAGTAGAGGAGGAGGGATGGGAAGAAGAATGAAGAGAAAAGGTTCGGAGATTGTAAAAAAAAATCATGCGAGGCGAGAAGGAAGAAGGAAAAGAAGAAATAGCGAAGAAGAAAAAGAGAGAAAAAAAGAAAACAGGGAGAGATGGAGGTAAGAAAGGAAAGCGTGGGAGATAAGGAAGGCACCAAATCAAAGGAGAAGAATGAACTGAATAAAATAAAATAAAAACTAGGAGAATATTGTCGGAGGAGTCTGCCATCTGAGATCCCGAAGACTCAAATCCTACGAAGGAGATGCGTGTTTGTTGACTCTGAGAGCCGAGATTGGGACTTATCTTGTTCACCTCCTGCAGAGGAAGACACATGAACTAAGACAGAGACGAAATTTATATTCTAGAACAGGAATTCACTTTCACCTTGGTCTTTGGATCACGTGTTGGACTTGTGATCGACAGCTATTTCCCTCCCGGAAGAGAGCTCAGAGCTCGTATGACCGATCTATGGGTAATGCTATGACCTTACACGCACACACACACCCAACTCCCCGCCCACGAAAGTCGGAGTAACGACTCGAAGTGAAGCGATACTGAAATAATTTCAGCCCTGGGCAGGATTCGAACCAGGTACCACCGGCACCACCGTACTGGCAGTCTAGTACCCTACCAACCGCGCCACCGAATACTCAATTACTTTTGTAAATGACAAAAAGGGACCTGATTCAATGATTAGTTTCAGATCCAATGACTTTCATGTAAACATCATAAGCACCAATAGGTACGCGTATATCTCTTATGATTACTTTTACGTTACTGTTTTACTCAGCATTCAGCCACTTAGATGTAGATAACGACATGTTGATTTGATTGGCTAGAAACAATCAAAGGGTCAACTAAAAAAAGAAGGTACACTCCCCACGTGGGCTACGCTACTGTGTGTCCCTTTATTAAAGTTGTTCCAGCTAAGACCAGATTTTTTTTTTTTTTTTTTTTTTTTTTTTTTTTTTTTTTTTTTTTTTTTTTTTTTTTTTTTTTTTTTTTTTTTTTTTTTTTTTTTTTTTTTTTTTTTTTACACACAATGCAAGGACATTCTAGGATACGCAGAACAGGCACTCTCCCCATGCAAGACGAAACAAGCATGAACATTATTAAATTGGCATTGAGTTCCACATTGTAGACCAGTGGTCTTCACCCTCTGGTCCACGGACCACCTAGTGGGCCACAAGGTCACACAATTTGAGCCACAATCCGAAAACGATGGGTAGTTAGTGGATGCCTAACGATATAATTCACTGTTGAAGTTAGAGGTCTTCTCTTGAAGGCTACCAATGGTTCTTAACCTGGAGTGATGTGATATGGATTAACGTCACAAGCACCTCCCATCGGAGGGCTTGGACGGTGCCCCTCACAGAGGACTCTATAGCGTGGAATGTAGTGAACCATGCCCTTGTTTCAACTTCGCCGGTGGCAGGATTCGAACCGCCATCCCCTCGACCTTCGCCGTAAGTAACGACGTCCTAACCCGCTCAGCCAGCTAGCTTCCTGGGGTACGGAAACTTAAACCTGGGGGGTACCAGACATTTTAGAAATGGTACCATATATTTACCATCAGAAAGTAAACCAAGGTTTGTATCACTGATCCTTTAAGCGGCCCATACACGATCAATTATATTGCGCAATTTCATTGTCAATACTCTGAATTGACAATTAAATTGACCGTGTATGGGCTATATATCGCCCATACACGGTCAATTTAATTGTCAATTCAGAGTATTGACAATGAAATTGCGCAATATAATTGATCGTGTATGGGCCGCTTTACATATGCTTGCGTTGTGTTTATATTGGATGTGGGTACGAGAACATTTTCTGAGATATCAAGGAGTACTAAGGTCACTGAAACAAGGTTAAGAACCCACTGCTATAGAATAACAGCAACACATAAAGCACATTAGATACGCGAGAAGACAGGCTCTGAGGCAGATGATTTCGATGAACTTAAGGGATCAATGTACCTCTTCTGTGTGATGGTGTATTTTATCTATTTTGTTCTGACTGACGCCAGATGATTTCATTCACCTGAGAGCTTGGCTTCATTTGGAAAGGGTTAGCTGGTTGGCGGTAGGGTTGTTTCATTAACCTATTGTTTACGGGATACATCGAATCCCCGTCTAATCGCCTTTCCCTCGTTTCCATAGATACACAGACTCTCGCAGACTCTCGCACCTCGAAGAGGCAGTAGTGAAGATAAGGCTAGAGAGCAAAAGAGCAATAAAGAGCGAGTGAGATGGAGGATAAAAAAAGAGAGAGAAGGGAAAGAGATAAAGTGTAGGCGCAGGAAAGGGGAGGGAGGAAGGAGGGACAGGAATGTAAGGGAATGCTGTTGACAAAGCGGGGAGAAGCGGAAGGGGGGGGGGGCGGGGGAGGGGGGTGAACCCGGCGTCCCAGCGATTAGAAACGTTTTTCGCTGACACGTGGGAGATGTGTCATTCCTGCTTTCATGTTTGGGCTGAGGAATGAGGAGGAGGAGAAGGAGGAGGGGCACGAAGAGGAGGAGAAGGAGGAGGGGCAGGAAGTGGAGAGGGAGGAGAGGCAGGAAGAGGAGGAGGAGGAGAAGGAGAAGGGGCAGGAAGAGGAGGAGAAGGAGGAGGGGCAGGAAGAGGAGAAGGAGGAAGGGCAGGAAGAGGAGGAGAGGAAGGAGGAGGGGCAGGAAGAGGAGGAGAAGGAGATGAGGCAGGAAGAGGAGGAGAAGGAGGAGGAGGGGTAGGAAGAGGAGGAGAAGGAGGAGGGGCAGGAAGAGGAGAAGGAGGAAGGGCAGGAAGAGGAGGAGGAGAAGGAGGAGGGACAGGAAGAGGAGGAGAAGGCGATGAGGCAGGAAGAGGAGGAGAAGGAGGAGGAGGGGCAGGAAGAAGAGGGGGAAGGTGAGAAGGAGGAAGTAAGGAGAAGGGACGAAGAGGAAGAGGAGGGAAAATATCTCGTACCATTTTTTTTTTTTTTTTTTATCATTTAATTACCCATTTAATTTTTTTCTATCAAGTTATTGATTAATTTTATTATTATCCACTTTTTTTTATCAATTTCTATTAATCCATTTGTTTGGTTATATCAGATTTGATCAGAATTTTTTTCAAGTTTAGATTAGTTTAGGTTAGATTAGGTTAGATTAGGTTGGGCTTGGTGACCATTACGGAGAAGGATATCCTGAAAAGTTTGTAGGAAAACACTAAGATTTCTTTATCCTTTCATCTCTTTTTTTTCCGGTATTATTCATATGAAAACGAAAACCTCGTATATTACTGAGCGTAGCGATCCCATGTAGTCTACACCTCATCCACGGCAGTTAGTTCTCCGCTTTGGGAGATCTTCATCTTACCTTTTCGAGTCTCCAGTCCTTCTTCGGGAGACACTGTATGTCTTCGGAGGACGAAGAATACGGCTGGAGAGTCCGGGAATGCTCATCCCTCATCTGGGAAGGATTTGAGTTCGATGAAGGATGGCCAGTGCTTTAGGAGACTTCCTTGTGGTTTCCGATCCAAAGCTGGAGTCTATCATCTACGTCGTCTTCTTCGAAGTGCACCCGATGCCCGAGAGAGAGAGAGAGAGAGAGAGAGGGAGAGGGAGACAAAAAGTGTTCAAATATTAAGGAACAGGCTAAACGGTCATACTTACACCATGTTGCAACAGTAATCAGATATTTTGCTGAAACCATAAGGAAATCAAAGATCGGAATACTGAACGTTTAATCTATTCAAGACATTTTTAAAGTACAAAATACGTACTTTGAAAATGTCTTAAATAGACGAAAATATTCAGTATTCCGATCTTTGATCTCCTCGTGGTTTCAGAAAAAAAATTACACCGTTTGTGAATACGTTTATATGAAAGTGGCCAACAAGTCTATCGAAACAAAAGCCATAAGTGAGGAATGAACCTTTAGTAGTCCGACGTTTCGATTGTCACAGAGTCTTGAGGTACATACCCGTAATACACAAGACTGAGATTCCCCCCCAGTTCCCCGAGTCATAGTGTTTATTTCGATGAATACGTTTACCTGAGTGATTCACCTTCCGCGCTTTGCTCAAAGCTCCCTTCCTACTTAACTTGGTTTTCAGTCTCAGTACAAAAGGTATGAGGAGAGAGAGAGAGGGAGAGAGAGAGAGAGAGGCCACCAGTACTGGAATGTAATTCACAGGTGATGGAGTAGGATGCCGACAGGAGACATTTTGGTCCATAACTAGGTCGGATGAATTTTTTTTATAATAATGATAAATGAATAAATAAATAAAACTATGATATAAATAATGATGAATAAAACAATAAATAAATGGGTAAAATAAACATATAAATAGTAAATGATAATAAATTGACAGATAAAGGATAATCAAGTAAATAATAATAAACAGACAAATAATAACAAACAAATAATGAGAGAAACACTAGTATGGAATATTGACGACATTTTTGATGCGGGCGACGTTTTAGGGACGTTAATCACACCCCTAAGGACCAGAGTTACGTTAAGATCATGTACTCTTCTTCACTCTAAAATAGATGCTGATTGCTTTTATATTTCCCCTATCCCTACGATATGCTGCTCTCTATAAAGATGTCTTCTTTAACCACTTCTATGAAACCATATTCACACACACACACAAACACACAAACACATACACACACACACACACACACACACACACACACACACACACACACACACACACACACACACACACACACACACACCTTGCTTATGGGAGTGAGTGACGGCTTGCAGTGTTATGTTACTTTTCAAGCCCAGAAGGACAGAGTCGCTGGTCATTGAAAAAAAAAATCCATTGAATTCATTTGTTGCTGTTGTCAGATGATTATATTTAACTGTAGTAAGCTCCCCCTCCCTACCACAACCACCAGAGAGTTGAATGAGGTCACAACAATGAGTCAATTCATTATGGACTCATTTGGGTTATAAAGTTCCACCAACCAATATACATTATACCTCTGCGGTCCAGGAGGAAATCGAGGAAGGAAGGGAGGCGGTTGTTGTGTGTGTGGGCAAAGAGCAACGGTGATGATAAATCGTGGCTGTTGGAAGTATTACATTTCCTACAACTTTTCTTGAAGTAATTTTTTTTTTTTTTTTTTTTTTTTGGGGGGTCCACTGTGTGTGCATGTGTGTGTGTGTGTGTGTGTGTGTGTGTGTGTGTGTGTGTGTCTGTGTGTCTGTGTGTGTGCGTGTGTGCGCGCTGTTTTCGTTCTTCAATTAATGCCTTATTTTATGAAGCTAAGTATGTACAGTCCACATTCCGTTATACTCATTGTCAATCTTTTCGAAATGTATCGTTCAATCACTGCCAGATATTACATTTGCAAAATAGATTGTCTTACAGACTTCTGCGTTCTACTACAAAGGGTCCTCTTCATAATATCATAAACATCTTTGATTTTAGTCCCGATGAATGAAAAAAATGGTATCTGAACGAATCAAAACGGAAACCAAGACAATATATTTCTGAACAATTGTATATGTAGGCTTCTTTCAACAGTTTTATTTATTTTATATAATTTCTTTATTATCTATTTTATATCATTTGTTTACTATCTATTTTATATAATTTGTTTATTTGTTATTATTTGTCTGTTTATTATTTGCTTGATTTTCATTTATTATTGTTTGTCTGTCATATTATTATTATTTATTATTTATTGTTTATTGTTTAAATATGCCTATGAA
This sequence comes from Oratosquilla oratoria, assembly GCF_046742065.1. Classification (NCBI taxonomy): domain Eukaryota; kingdom Metazoa; phylum Arthropoda; class Malacostraca; order Stomatopoda; family Squillidae; genus Oratosquilla; species Oratosquilla oratoria. Next base: position 13,754,725 of record NC_134794.1, read on the forward strand.
TTTATTAATTTTATTATCTATACTATAAAAAAAATTATTTATTTTTTATTTATCATTATTATATATATATTTTTTTCGCATCCGACCTAGTTATGGACCAAAAGGTCTCCTGTCGGTATGCTCCGCCACTGTTATCCTTTGTAACAAATGACCTTACTCATTGGGACTCGAACCCTAGCCCATGTGTTACTTCTATTGCGAATGGAGACTACTCTTCACTCAAAAAATAAATAAATAAATAAATAAATAAATAAATAAATCAGGTTTTATTACCCCACCGTCCTACCGCCTTCTTTACATATCTTTACCACTTCTTTAGTGGAATAATGATCTCAAGGACAGAAATGCTAGTTATTGCGAACAAATATCCCTCTCTCCTCTCCCTTCCTCCCTCCCTCTTTCCCTCCTCTCCCTCCCTTCTCTCCCACCTCTCCCTTCCTCCCTCCCTCCCTCCTTCTTTCCCTCCTCTTCCTCGCTCCTCTCCCTCCCTCCTTCTCTCCCTCCCTCCTTCCCTCCCTCCTTCCCTCCCTCCTTTCCTCCCTTCTCTCCCTCCCTCCCTCCTCCCTCCTCCCTTCTTCTCTCCCTCCCTCCTTCCTTCTCCCCCTCCCTTCCTCCTCCCACCTTCTCTCCCTCCTCCTCTCCATCCATCCCTCCTCTCACTCCTTCTCTCCCTCCCTCCCTCCTTCCTCTCCTTCTCTCCCTCCCTCCCTCTTCCTCTCCCAGCAACCTGTCCCATTGAGATATAAAAGTCCCAGAATCTACGAAGAAAAAAAAAAAAAAAAAAAATATGGAGTGCTTGCAGTCTCTCGAAGAACGCCCGTGCTCCATCACCGACTACCCGGATGGCCTTGGCGTCCGGGGAGGAAGGGAAATTTGGGAAGAAGAGGCCAGAAGTGAGGGAGAGGCCAGGGGAAGCAAACATATTTGTGTTTCGGCTTTTGTGTTCTGTCCAGCTACCCTCTGGCATTGGTGGACCTCCCCTGCTCCTCCTCCTCCTCCTCCTTTTCCTCTTCCTCCTCCTCCTCCGCTTCCTCCTTCGCCCTCCACTCTCCTCCTCCCTCCCTCCTCACCAACACGTGCGTGCAAATTCCCCATCAAACATCACCTCTTTCTCATATAAATGCATTCACATCCTCTGATATAATGTGCATATACTTATTTGTTGCTCACACATACACACACACACGCGCGCCCGCGCGCGCGCACATTTTTGTGGGGTCTTGAGTTCATGTGTGTGTATGTGTGTGTGTGTGTGTGTGTGTGTGTGTGTGTGTGTGTACATCATTCGAGATATTGCACATATCTCACCGAAACTCCCCCTACTCCATGCACCACCTACTCCCACCATTCCTCCCACCACATGGACACCGACCCCCGTGTGAGGATTAACTCCCAAAATATCCCAGGATCCTTTTACCGTGCTGTCACATTGCAAGAATGTTACTTATGCCTTGGTGTCGAGGGAGTGAAGGAGACTCGAGTAGGTTTGCTGGTTTTATTATGGTTGGCGCGAGTGCCGACCTAGGCTGGGTCGGCGGTCGGGCTCCGAGGCCCGACCTAACCGCGGAAGTGACCGCGAGGGCTTGGGTCGCGCAGCGCTTGTGACAAGTACAGAAGGGAACTGGACAGGGACACCAAAACCTGGCATCTTTATATACGCACCCTGCGTACGCTAAAGTAGCAAAGGACTCGGCCTGACCGAAACATGGCTCGGCAGGGCCTTGGTTGTGCTTTCATGAGGATACAAATGCCTGTAGTAAAGGCTTAATATGGACTTAACCTACACAAAAGTAATACAAGGCCGAAGGCCAGCTGTTTCTACAACACATATTCATTCCTTGTCCATCCCATTTCTGCAGCGGCGATACTATAAGCCAAAATATCGCGTAGAAGCACACGTGGGAGACTCTATTCACCACAGTGCCAGCCGTCACGTGATATTATGTAGTTGATGCAGGACCCCGACCTTGAATGGAGACTCCGGCTGAGGTCTTATCTGGTTGAGGCCTTATTACACACTGTTTCAAGCTCCCCCACCCTTTTTTATATTTATTTTTATTTATTTATTTATTTTTAGGGAGACTCCGGCTGAGGCCTTATTATTCACTCGGTTTCAATTCCCCATTATTATCATTATTATTATCATTATTTTGTTTATTTATTTAATTTTTTATTTGTTTATTTATTTTAGGGAGACTCCGGCTGAGGCCTTATTACCCACTCAGTTTCACTGCTCCCCACCTACTTTTTTTTTTTTTTTTTTTTTTTTTTTGACCAGTTGAGGACTCATTACCCACTCAGTTTCAACCACCCCTCTTGTTTGTGTGTTTGTGTGTCAGAGGGGAACTCCGACTGATTTTTTTTTCTTTCCTTTTCTTTTTTGTTGGAGGGACATCTGAAGGGGCACGAAGGTAGGACTCGTTCCCTTCATGCCACGGGGGCCAGAAGGCCCCTCGACAGAAGAGGGCTGGACGCATTCTCTGGATGTCCCCCATCGATCGACTGAATAGCTAAAATAGCCTTGATAGGCTTCCGAATTCTTGTACCCCCTTTCCCCTCTTTCTCCCCTTTCCTCCCTTTCTCCCCTTCCCCCTTAACTCCGAGGTTAGGGGGGGAAGGGGGGCTTAGGGTGGAGTATCCCTTCCGATGAATAAAATCACTCGGCGACAAGAAGAATAAGAACACATAAAACAAATTACAGAAACAGAATGTACTGGGTATACTCAGTATTGTGGTTTGAATCACTTGCTAGACTCGTGATCGACAGCTATTACTCTGTTGAGAGGTATAAAGTTCGTGTAGCCCGAGCTATGGGTAATACTGTGATCTTACGCACACACACACACACACACACACACACACACACGCATAAACACACACAAATACACACGCATGCACACACAGACACACACGTACACACATACACATACGCGCGCACACACACACAAATCCACATACACACAAAGACACATATGCATAATCACACACAAATACACACACACGTATGCACACACACACACGCACACACGCATTATCACACACAAATACGCACACACGCATGCACACATAGACACACACGTACACACATATACACACGCGCGCACACACATAAACACACGCAAACACACACACACACACACACACACACACACACACACACACACACACGCACACACACACAACTTGCTCATGGGAGTCAGTGACGAATTGCAGTGTAATGTTACTTTTCAAGTCCTGAGACCGATCTTAGGACTGCCGAGTAAGCAGTGCAAGATGCTACCACCACACCAACAGCTCGTGTGTGTGTGTGTGCGTGTATATGTTAGTCAGACTAAATTGAAAGCAAAGTACAGTCATCGACTAAAGTAGATACCCTAGTTTCGCCAACTCCGACAGAGCGCCCGGGGTATTTACTTTAATCGGTGACTGTACGTCAAGAATCTTGAGGACCGTTTCCGTTCACCAAATTCTTATTTCAATGCCTTTATGGAATTTATATATTACGGCTTAGGCCACATGACTTTGGTCGGTTGAAGATACGTCATCTTAACCTCATCATTGGCCAAAATTGTAAAGTAATATCAATAACAGTTCTGACGGCCATTTTAAATTCTGACGGGCATAAATCTACATCGGTTGTGGACATCCTACATTTAAACCTGGTAAGAAAATTACTGGCAATTAGAAATCACTTTTAGAGAATTCTTAACTTGAGTGACATATGAATTACTTGATGGGAAGTTGATTGTTCAATTTTCCCGCCAACCGCCCACACGATGGCGACATGACGTCACATTGTTCCAACACGAGCATCGTTTTCTTAACTTTTCATATGTTTGTATTTTTCTATAGTTTCTTTTGTGCGTTTAATTGATCATATCAAATCGTGACCAGAGATCAATCGAATTGTAAGAAAGAAAAAGGATCGTTAAAAGGTGAGGAGTAGAAGGAAGAGGAAAGAGAGAAAGGATGAGAGGGAGTGAATTCGAACCATAGCGAGAAAGGAGTAAATGAAAAGAAAAGGGAAAAACAATGATGAGGAAAGAACAGTAACATGAAGGAGAGACAAGAAGAAGAATAGATGACGAGAGAAAGCTGAAGAAAGAAGAGAAGAAGAAGAATAAGAAGAACGATTTTCTCGGAACCCTCACTTCGGTCTGCATGTCCTTTACCTCCCCTCCACCTTTGGCCGCATCTTTTGAGGGATCAAAGAGTGTATTGGGGGTCAGGGGGGTGGGATGAAGACATTTTATGCTCAACCGGACACTTTGATCCCGCCGTTTATCACACAGGATGCCCTTCCCACGAAGAATACTTCGACTTTGAGAACAAGCCATGGGCAGGCTTCCGTGCAATGCCTCACTGCGCCGCATAGGGTGCTGGGGCCGTCCTCACATCAGTCTGCCAATCTATTCCCCGTTCGAACCTTATCAGGAGAGCAAGTACAAGACGCTGATGGTGGAGTAGGGGGGAGAGTAGGAGGAGTACGTGGAGAGGGAAGGAAGGAGGTGGGAGAATAACGTGTCTCCCATATCACTTCAAAGGTTGTCATAAAAAAATATATATAAATCTACGCAAATCCTGCTTCACTATACATTAGTGGCGTAGTCGGAAGCGTGCTGCTTTCGCATTCGTTTAGTTGTGGTTTCGAATCCCGCACTCCTTTCCGATAACCGGCAGTGGCTCTTCCCCGAGAGTCCAAACTCAAAGGTGATAGTTTCGTTTGCAGCTACTCAGCGCCTCCTGGTGTAGGCTAATCACTTTGGTTCACTAATTCCTTGAACTAGTACGACCCTGCTTCACCCCCCTCTGTCCCTCTTTACCTCAATATCTACTAACCTATTTAACCTCTACGATACGATTATGGCTACGTTGGCGTTATGAGGAGCGAGTAGGTCTACGAGGCTGCCGGTGTCGCGTCGGTGTCTTGATTATATTTATATTTTGTAGTTGTAGCTGAGTGTCTCCCGAGTTCTGTGAACTGATTTGATCATGTTTTCTGTGTTTATCATTACTCAGAGTGAACGAGAACGAGTAATACAGTAGCGACTTTATATTTTATAACGCGAGTGGTGTGATGCATCGTACATAAGGCATCCGATGCTGCGCAAGAGAATTTGACACGTATTGAAGAGGTTAACTCACTTCTTCCTTTTTTTCTCTCCATCCTTCCCTCCTCCAAGGAATCTCGTTCCCCCTACATCACCGTTGTCTGCATCGTTATCTTTCCTTCCTCGTCCTTTCCTCCAGTCTTCATCTTCTCTTTTCACTGTGGTTGTTGGATTCTGCGAAGATTTCACTTACTAGAATTGCTTGAAAGTGTATTCATAGTTTTCAAATTTATTTGATCCACATTTTTTCTTATTTCCATTTTTTTATACATGCATATCACTAAGATGTTTAATAATCATCTTTTTTTGTGTGAATAATTACTGAAGACATATATTGGACTGAAAAGTATATAGTATAAGAAAAGTATACAGAAAGAGATATCATTGGTGACAAGAACCATGGCAAAGACAGACAGACAGACAGACAGACATTGTCAAAGGAGTTAATGAAAGACTTAGTTCGTTGGTGCCCTTATCCTCCACAACAGTATTAAATATGTGACTGGAATAAATGAAATCGAGAATGTTTCCGAAACAAAAAGATGAAAGTATATGTGTTCAGTCTTCATGCTTCACTGCAGGACCGCCGGTCTATACCCTATAGGACGACACAGCCTTCCTTAATCCACATTTATTTTTTTCTAATGACAAGATCTGTTGCCGTAAAGGTATTACGTAAATGAACCAGAGAGAGAAATGACGGCAGTCTTTTTACTATTATCATTTTCATTGTTATTATAACTGTAATTCGTTTATTCATACATTCATTGATTTACTATTATTATTCTATTATATATATATATATATATATATATATATATATATAGATATATATATATATATATTTGTTTGTGTCATTTTGACAATTAGAAAGAAACTCATCTGCTGGGATTCGAACCCCCGCCAGAGCGGAATGTTTCATATAAAGCGATGACTGTACCGCCTGTACAGTGCAGTACCACCTGTACAGTGGAGTACAGGCGGTACAGTCCTCGCTTTATATGAAGCATTCCGCTCTGGCGGGGGTTTGAATCCCAGCAGATGAGTTTATTTCCATATATATATATATATATATATATATATATATATATATATAAATATATATATATATATATATATATATATTTTATGAGAAGAAATCGGGGGTGTTGGTTGTGATGAATAGCGACAACGACAACAATTTAAGTGTTCATTCAACAAAGCTCCTCCCTCCCTCTTCTCTCTCAGAAATCGTCCCGGAGAACCAGAAAGAGCTCCTCCAACGGTCGCCTCCCTTTCACAATCGACCGTTGGGCCGAAACCGTATATCAAACGAAGTGGCCAAGTCCTCCGAAGCTAAAGCGTTGAATCAGTTAAAAACCGTTAAGACGGTTAAAACCGTTAGGTTCAGCTGGAGGTCGTTTATCTTGCAGCGCCTGGAAACTGGGTTGGGTTTACTCAGATCCCACCCAAAGGCTATTCGTCGAATCGGAGATGGCGTTGTTATTTTTTCCTCTTCAAAATTATAACTGGCTTACTGTGTAGATCAGTGTTTCTGAAACGGTGCGCCCGGGCGCACTAACGCATCCTGGAAGGTAAACAGGTGTGCCCCAAGATAACGGAAGATTTAATTAATAAAATATGCTTATATTTTAAAATTTTGTATGATTTTCATATATTTTAGAGACCCCCAAAATGTGGTTTAATAATCAGCGTCAACTCTTCGCCATTTGAGGTTTTGAGCTGAAAGGTAAATCCCTTAATCTTTAAGAAGCAATGGCGGCGTGGATAATCCTTTCCCTTTTATCTTTCGTAGGGGATTTAAATGAGTCATTTCTGATCCCCCTCCCCCCTCTTAACCGATTATTGAATGACAATCCGGATCTTTTAATACTTTCCGTTTATTTTTTATATTTTCGTTTTACATGATTTGTGGAAGTTTGTAATGAACTAGTTCTTTTGTTCGGGGTAGAATCAGTGATGCGCCACAAAGTTTTGGTTATTTCATAGGTGCGTCCGGGTGTTAAAAAAGTTTGAGAAACGCTGGTGTAGATAATACTGATAACCGACTTTCGGAGAAGAATAAGCGAAAATATAAAGATCTGTATATTTCGATCACTAACTGTGATCCTCTTCAGCAGGATCACAGTTAGTGGATCACAGTTAGAGGATCACAGTTAGTGATCGAAATATACAGATCTTTATATTTTCGCTTATTCTTCTCCGAAAGTGGGTCATCAGTATTATTTTACTAATGTGCTACGACATAACTTTGTTGTGATCGTTGTAGATGTATGAAAGTGACGTTTGTACGTGAATAAAGAGCACCAGGAATGAGACCTTCATTCCCACATGTTACTTCCTCTGGAGGTTCTTCACCTGGGGGTCCATGGACCTCAGGGTTTGGGGTAACGGTCGCCACAGGGGGCGACCCACAACTGATAAGTAGTAGAAGTTAGTGAAAGCTTAGCGATATGATTCATTGTCAACAAATTGTTTTCTTCGGGAGGCTGAAGCCGGTATCACACTGGGCTACTGTTCCTCCGACTGTTGGACGAATCAAATATGCTGGAGGAAGATGATTTTCCTCCAGTATATCAAATGATATTTTATGTATTTTTGTTGAGAAAAAAAAAAAGAGTTTGCCATAGTAATTTTGCGGCGGAAGAAATTCTGGAGGTGGGCAGTACCACAGATTAATCGGAGGTTGGAGGTAAAATAGCCCAGTATGATAACCCCTTAAAGACAGGTTGAGAACTCCTGGACCAGATGGAATTTATTCGCCACTTGAGGTACGATTGGGAAACGGACCACCCACGTGAACAGGACCCCTCTCGACCAAGACTCCCCCCCCCCCCGACACACGAGTGAATAAAAGAACCGTTTGATCTCAGCCATCACAAAATATGTAAAGTGTGCAGGGAGATAGAGTCATGCAAGTGGCAAAGGATATTTTTTATTATTATTATTATCATTATTATAATATATATATATATATATATATATATATATATATTTTTTAGTATCAGATTCTAAGAAAATGTCGTGTGACTCTGATCCGTAGGGGTGTCACTAAAGTTAGTACGTCTTCCGGGGGAGTGCCAGAAGAGGCACTGTTTTTCAGAGATCATGTGCAGGACTTGTGATCGACGGTTATTACTCTCTTAGATGAGAACTCAGACTTTGTATAGACCAATTTATGTGTAGTGCTACCTTACACATACCACACACCCATCCCATCCCCTTGCTCAATGGGAACAGTGAACGGCTTACAGTGTTAGTATGGGCAAAATATCATTTCGTGAACGAAACTAAAAGAAAATCATGGTTCTTTCTGGGTCGTTACCGTTTCTCTGTGTCACGGATTTTCAGAATGGATAGGACTTGAACAATGACTTTCGCCTTTGATTGGCTTCTTACCCCGTCCCCACCCCTCATCGTCCATCTATTTCGTATATAATTCCCCTTCTCTCTCTCTCTCTCCCTCTCTCTCACAGGTCATTCTCTGCATCACACATCACGTCACGTCCCTTGGTCGTGATCGCTAGTTTTCTCCACTTCCAGGACAGAGAATAAAAAAGAATAAACCAATTAATTGATAAATTGATGAATACATAAATGAATAGAAATAATTTTGCAAAAACGTCGCAGGATCTCGGCGTTCCCAGAGGAAACATGAAACTTATATAAGTACATACATACATACATACATACATACATACACACACGCATAAATACATACATACATACATACATAGTACATACCAAAAAATTTACCCTACCCCCTTTATAAGAGGGTGGCACAGAGAGAGGAAGAGAGAAAAATATTCTTCAGAAGGGAGATCAAATCCTTCACGAAATTTCTTTTGTATAACCACGTCGTCAGCTGTCCCGGGCGTCTCAGCATTCACAGCTACACAGCCGTGAAATCCGCAGACCAGCCAGTTCAATGGACATCTTCTTTTGATGTCCGTGTGACCAGCCAAAATTTTCATACAACGTCAAACTTCAAATGGGCAACTTGTCAGAACACTGGATGGGACTGGAGTCTTGTTTGGTCGTCCAAAGGAACGGACAGGCTCCTGAAGTCCGGTAGAGGTGAAAGGCGGCTTCATTTTGTCCCCCCTCTGCTGGAGTAGACCCAGAAGAATCCGAAACGGGGACGGATAAACACGCGCGCGCACACACACACACACACACACACACACACACACACACACACACACACACACACATATATATATATATATATATATATATATATATATATATATATATATCAGATAATTTTATGACCGTTGCGCAGAGGATTCGAACTTACTGCTCTGGCGCCAAGAGGCTCCCAAGTCAGTGCCTTAAACCACTCAGCTGTTGATGGTTAAAAATCTCCGAACTCGAAACACTACTGGTTTCCGAGGTTAGGAAAGACCGCTCACTGCGGCCCATATATTCCTTTCTCACCGGAGAGCCAACCACACTCGTAGCAGGGGTTAAGGACCGGAACAAGTCCCTTTCACGCTATCGCCGTTGTAACCATATGAGTAATTCGCCAGTGAACAGCGACATCGATCAGCTATCGATGGAATATATGGGCCGCAGTGAGCGGTCTTTCCTAACCTCGGGAACCAGTAGCGTTTCGAGTTCGGAGAATTTTAACCATCGATAGCTGAGTGGTTTAAGGCACTAACTTGAGAGCCTCTTGGCGCCAGAGCAGTAGGTTCGAATCCTCTGCGCAACGGTCAAAAAATTATTTGATTGATGTCGCTGTTCACTAGCGAATTGCTCATATATATATATATATATACACACATATACCAAGGCTTTTTCCCCCTTACAAGGGAGGTAGCCAATAAGGAAAAGGCACAAAATCACTCCCACCCATTCCATCCCTGAATACACTCCACATTCCTCCACCCTCCCTCTTTTCTTAGCACCTCCTGAATGACATATATATATATATATATATATATATATGTATATATATATATATATATATATATATATGTGTGTGTGTGTGTTGGTTGTCAGGCCGAACGGCCCTTCACCGCTTTCACTATGCCTCTCCAGATGGTTCTATATTCTCTGTCGATTCCTTCCACTCCTCTCTTGGCGCCACCTTCTCCACGTCCTTCTCTAATATATATATATATATATATATATATATATATATATATATATATATATATATATATATATATATATATATATATACCGACAATTGTTTGGATAAGCACTGCCTACGAGAAGCTGAAGTCGGGGAACCAAGTGGTCTAATTTGAAAATCTCGTGGTGTAAACGGTAGTGCGCCAGGCTTGTGTTGGTCTAATATACGGCCATATATATATATATATATATATATATATATATATATATATATATATATATATATATATACATATATATATATATATATATATACATATATATATATATATATATATATATATATATATATATATTATGTTTTAACGTCACAAATCCCCCACCCCCCTTCGGAAGGCTAGGACGGTGCCCCTCACAGATGACTTTGTAGCGTGGGATTTAATTAATCATGCCCGTAGTTCAGCTTCGCCGGTGGCAGGATTCGAACCGCCATCCCCTCGACCTTCGCCGCAAGTAACGACGCCCTAACCCCTTCAGCCAGCGAGCTCCCCCATCCCGATATGTAATTTCCATAATGCTTTTTTTGTCGACTATGAATTTACTGTAGTTATTCCTAAATCAAATTTTCTGCAATTGTGAAACTTATAAAAAAGAACTTGGTAAGGGGTGACGTTATATTATCTTAATGTGCGATAGGTTTTGTTGTGTAACTTCAAATTAATCCCTAAATATATCGTTTCGTGTAATAATAATAATGATAATAAGTTTATTTGGCAATGAATCAATATATATGAAGTGCATATAATGACAAGAACGCATACAAATGCCGAGGATAACACAAAAAAGCATGTAAGCTTGTGGTCCTCATTCTGAGTATTTTGTGTCCCATATATAAGTCCTCAAATTAATAGAAACGTCAGTTGCGGTTTTCTAAGAATTGAGTCTGGCAAACATCTTTATATTTACCGAGAACGGTAAATATATGGAGATAAGCTTACATGCTTTTTTGTCTTATCCTCGGTAATTGTTATTGTTATTTTGAACTATGTATTCTTTTCGTTATGTTCTGCACTTCGTGTATTTTGATTCAATGCCAAATAAACTTATAGTACTCATATGCCCCATGTATGTTAATATATTGTACCAATTCCGAGTTATTGGGTTAACGGACGTTACTGAATGTAATGGACAGAACCCCCCAGTCCCAAATGTAATTTAACTGCCCTCTTGTCCGTAATGCGAGAGAACCAAACATATAATACAGAGTCACCAAGATAGGTCTCGCTCTACCTTCATCTGATCCTTCATACTTTCCCAATCTCCTTATTTCTTCTATCTCACTTTCATAACAGGTGATTCCCATTCCCTTACAAAATTCGATAAATACCAACTTGTCATGCAATACCTTCTGCTCATATGTGTGTGTGTGTGTGTGTGTACACATTCATATTATTTTACTTTTGTCACGCTAGCTTATTCAGTCTAATAGATAACTCCTCTTATTTTCCCAAGTATTTCTTTACAGTGAAAACTATTCATGAACTATTTAATTTCATATATCAAACGTTGCATCTTTAGCAAATGCGACTGCGCATAGAAACAATGCAGGCGAAAGTGAGTGACAGGCAGAAATTGGTAGGTGCCAGGTGGATGGATACAAAATTATTCAAAATGGAAAGAAAATGGTACAAATATCCAAGCATAAAGACTGAAAACCTTCCCCCGGATATTACAGAGGTAAGAAATAGTGATATCAACAATAGCTAACGTAAAGTTGAATTATTTTATCAACAAAACTGAAAATTTATGAAAATTTACTTGTCACAAAATTGTAACAAAACAAATGGAGGACCAGTTGATTGGTGTGTCGATCAATTCATATAAGATTTAAATACTGAATATAGGGAGAAAAATAAGAATAATACACTGATTTGGCTTACGACAATGCAATGCAGAAATATGTATTTTGTGAATACACTATACAGTAATTCTGTATTGTATTGGCTGCAGCCTGCATTGCCCAGTAGCTTTCTACTGAGTACTGGTGACTGTCAGTACAATTTTTTTGAATTTACAAAAGTAAGATTATTTTGATTAAATTAAATCTTTGTACAAAAATGGCAGAGGTTGCAGTTATCAATGAGAGTTGTACATAAAAGGTTATCCAGTCTTGTCTAATTTTAAAATTAGGTAAATGGCACATTTATATTAATATGTTGTATTTTATTCCTTAGTTTATTTGATTTTTTATTATTGAGTTTGTGGTTATTGTTAAACTTGCTCATATGGTATGGGAATAATTTCTATTTAAAGATTTGGGTAGGTTTTTGCTTCCCTTAATGCAAATATTTTTAGTTAGATTCTTTCACCTTTTCTTCAGTTCTGTAAAGAAACAAATGATAAGTCAATAGTGACAGCACTGTCTTATTATCTGAAAAGAAAATAAGTAACATACCCGGCTTTGGAGCACTTGTTTTAAGTGTGTTCATGACTTCAGAGCCCTGAAGAGAATTTACTTGGGAATTGTATGATGATGATCTGTTACCGGGAATGTCAAAAGAAGTTTTGCATGGCAGTAAAAACCCTTTAAAGACCCCAAGGCAGTCAAAAGTTTTCCGCAAACTAGAAGATTTGATATCAAGTATGATTAGGCCTACATTGATTAAAAATGATAATAATGATATGGTATTACATCTCAAACTCCCCCCTACCTATCAGAGGGCTAGGATGGTGCCCCTCACAAACTCAGAGGACTCTGTAGTTTACCTAGTTGTATTTTACGGGAAGGGGGAGCTACGCACATGGTGTCCTGCTTTTGTATCTCGCAGTGTCTAGTTTGCTCTTAAATTCATGAATGGCTTTTGCACACACTATTTTTTTGTCCAGTTTGTTCCAAGTGTCCACTACTCTGTGTGGAAAGCTGTTCTTCAGATCTCTTGTATAACTGTTTTTTGGCTTTCTTTCCATGTCCTCTTGTGTTTCTCTTGTCCCAGTTAAACAAGTCCTCTCTATCAAGTGTTTCTATGCCCTTCATGATTCTGTAGATAGTCAGTAGGGTGCCTCTCTCTCCTCTTTGCTCCAGAATCGGTAACTCCAAGTTAGCCAGTCTTTCTTCATATGACAATTTTGAAAATGCAGGGGCCATTTTTGTGGCTGCTCTCTGGGTTCTTTCTATTTTCTTTATTTTCTTTTTGGTACTGGGTGACCACAATGTTGCTGCATATTCTAGTCTAGCCTTATCAGTGTGACTAATATTTTTTCAATAATTTCTTTGTCCAAATATGTAAATGTCACTTTTATTGATCTTAACAAGTTATAGGATTCTCTGAGAATTTTGTTTATTTGTTTATTATAGGACAAGTCGTTTGAGATAATTACTCCCAAATCTTTTTCGGATCCCACTTTCTTTACCTCCTTAGCTCCAATTTTATATTGTCCTTATATTCTATTGTGTGTGTGTATTTACGTAGTTGTATATTGCGGGAGAAGAGCTATGCTCGTCCCTAGGGACCCGCAGTTGTATCTTTCCGATCCAGTTCTTTCTTAAAGTTATGTATAGTTTTAGTACTCGCTGTTTTCTCTTTCAATTTATTCCATGTATCTAACACTCTATGTGGAAAGCTATTCTTTTTTATATCTCTTCTGTAACTGTCCGTCTTAAGTTTCTTGTGTCCCCTTATATTTCTATTGTCCCATTTAAGTAGATCATCCCTGTCAAGGATTTCCATCCCTTTCATAATTCTATATATGGATATCAAATCTCCTCTTTCTCTTCTTTGTTCCAGAGTTATTAATTTTAGTTTTTCCAATCTTTGTTCATATGTCAGCATACTGAGTGTTGGTGCCATCTTTGTTAGTGCTCTTTGAATTCTTTCTATTATTTTTTTTTTTTTTTTTTTTTTTTTTTTTTTTTTTTTTTTTTTTTTTTTTTTTTTTTTTTTTTTTTTTTTTTTTTTTTTTTTTTTTTTTTTTTTTTTTTTTTTTTTTTTTTTACTGGATACTCTAATTTTGGTCTTATCAGTGTAACTAGGATTTTCTTCACCATCTCCTCATCTATGTAGTCAAAAGCCACTTTCATTGATCTTATTAAGTTGTAGGTTTCTCCAACTATTTTGTTCACATGTTTGTCTAGTGTCATGTCATTTGAAATGATCACTCTTAGGTCTCTTTCTGAATTTACTTATGTAACTTTTTTGTTCCAATTTTATATTTACCGGATATTCTATTTTTGCTTTTTCCAAATTCCATTATACTACATTTTTAATGTTGAAATTCACTTTGTTCTTTTTACTCCAATTCCAGACGTTGTCCAGATCTCCCTGAAAAGATTTACAGTCTTCCTCGTTACTCACTCTCTTCAGTAGTTTTGCATCATCTGCAAAGAAGTTTATGTAGCATTTAATTCCTTCATCCATGTCGTTTATATAAATAGCGGGGTGAGGAATTTGGTACATCGTAAGTTGGGCGGAGGAGAAAGAGCACAAATATTTTTAGAAAGAATCCAAAGAGCAGCGACAAAAATGGCACCTACATTGTCAAATCTGACGTATGAACAAAGATTGGAGAAATTACATCTGTCAACACTGGTACAGAGAAGAGAAAGAGGTGATTTGTTGACCATTTACAGAAATATGAAAGGGATGGAAATTCTCGATAGAGACAACTTGCTAAAGTGGGACAGAAGATAAACAAAAGGACACAAAAAGAAACTAAAGAAGAACAGTTACAGAAGAGACCTGAAAGAGAATAGCTTCCCACACAGAGTGATTGATGTCTGGAACAAACTGAATGGAGAAACAGTGAATGCCAAAACTATACACAATTTTAAGAATAAACTGGATGCGGAGAGATACGAAAACGGGTCACTACGAGCATAGCTCTCATCCCGTAAAATACAACTAGGTAAATATGTAACCTTGGTTCATTTTTTTTATTTATTTATTTATTTTTTATTTTTTATTTTTTATTATTATTTTTTTTCCAGATTTATGGACTCCAGGTCGAGGACATTTGGAATGAGTGCAAATTGTGTACCCCGGGATGGAGGATCGTAAAGAGGAGGTGCAGCAGGATGACAATGAGGAAGGGAAACGGCAGGAAGGTGAACTGGAAGAGAAGCTGTGGGAAGTGGAGGAGTTCTTGGTGACTTTGGTCGACAACGGTCGTTCGGTTGTTGTGAGGAAGGACGACTTGCCCCTCCTGCCCAGGAGCACGAAGGACTTCACTCCGTTCCTGACGGAGTTGGCGCTCAAGAACGTCAGCCCCCTACGCAAGGCAGATCCAGACCTTCTGCGGCAGGTAACGCGACCTACTACAGACTTCCTTGTCCGTCTAAAGTTTGCTCTAAGGGTTGATGTCATAATGTGTTATCTCTCTTGTATCTCACTAGCCAAGTGGGTTAGGGTGTCGTTACGATATAAAGTCCTCTTTGAGGGGCACTGTCCTAGCCTTCCAATAGGGGGAGTTTGTGACATTAAACCAAATCACTTGCGGCGAAGGTAGAGATGATGACGATTCGAACCCTGCTTGGGGTATAGTTCATTAGATTCCACGTTACAAGGCCCACCGTAAGGAGCACTGTCTTAGCCTGCCTGATAGGGGGGAGTTTGTGATGTTGAACTGAATGGCATCATCACAATCATTCTCGTATCTCTCTCTATGCCTCTCGCCTCTCTCTTTCTATCAAACACCTCCCTACCTGTCTCCCTCTCTTCCTCATGTCTTCTTCCCTCCCTTTCCCCCTCCTTTCCTTCACTCCAAGATCACAGTTGAACCTAATGGCAACAGTGATTGATAATCAAGAGATCAAATGAGGAAAACTTTTTGACAGTAATGGCGGAATTGGCAAAGATCATGAATGCATTTGATGCGTCTAGAATAGAAAGGGGGAAATGCAGAATTGGCAAAGATCACGAATGCATTTGAGGCATCTACAATCGGGGAAAATGCGGGCATCATGTGTAAGACATCTTGCCTCTTAACTCCTAGAATACGATGCGACTGCATAGGCATCATGAGACGTAAGTATACAAAGATGCTGCTGTGAGTGTCCTGATAATCTTTATTTTTTAGATGGAGTCGACTAGTGACCCCAGTATTATGTGAACAGGCTTGATCACATTTTCTGTGGACATGAACATTTTGTGTGAAAGAGAATGAATATAACAGCAGCTGTAGCTTTACATTTTATAGTGCAAGTATTGTGATGCATCGTTGTACGTCAGGCACAAGTATTTAATTTGTATTGAAGAGGTTAATGTCAGATGCTTTAAGAACCCTATTTCCGTACAGAGGAGGTGTGGCATTTACCCCTCTCGATTCTCGATGCCTCGTTTCAAGTTGGAACAAAGTTCGTAGTTTCAGAGCCATTACGTGCCCTAAGTGCCCCCCCCCCCGAGCAAAGGACTCAGGGATGTCCCCCTCCTTTCCCCCATCACCACTTATCATCTCCACCATCCCTTAATGCGCCTATTGTAGCTGTTGGCTCGCGAAATAATTAAACAGATTTATAAATATTATTTAATGTCCCTATTGCAGAAAGGTTAAGGGAAAAACATTTCGTATTCTGTTGAGTCTAACGCAAAATTCGTATATTATGGTAAAATATTGAGGGTTCCTTTGACCTTTTTATTTAATATGATTATTTTGTCACCCTTCTGGGTGGCACGTCCAGACTAGAATCGCCGCCACCCCCCTAAATGTACCGTCCTATGGCAAATGCACCCCCATGTGAGGCCCTCCTGCATGGTTTTCTTGGGACGTAACATCAATGGCCATAAGAGTTACGATGCCAGAAGTGAACAATCCCCATCACTTCTGGACACCGTCACTGTCTTTCACCACGACCTCCTTTCACCATGCAGGGACGGGAATGGCTCACGGAGAGGCTCAGAGGAGGCAAAGAGCTGGAGCTTCATTGCATCGGGAATCCAGATTACAGAGACGGCATTGTCCAGGTAAGTTCTCGTAACACGGATGTACGCTATTTTTCTTAGAAGTGGTATAGCACCAGAAAAAAAAAATTAATTTTGTAAATTACAATACATCAATGTAATAGATATTTTTCTCGGCAGAAATCGTTATCGGAAAACGTTGTAACCTGTACAGAAATGAACAAAGTCGCTTAGACTCCTTTAGACGCCAACTTTGTTTTGATAGATTTGGAGGTCTGAGATGATGACAACCCTAATGACCTCAAGAATTACAGGTATTGCATTACTAAATGCAGGTTTGGTTAGGTTGGTAGGTTAGGTAAGGGCTAGAATAGACAAAAATATCATACTTTAATTTCTTCAGCCTCCACTGCCAAAAGAAAGATGGTGTCTCAACTAACCAAAGTGGTTACGTTTGTCTATAGTTTTTAGCAACCTTTTCTATTATTAATTTCTGCCAACAATGGCCATGTATTACATTGATGTATTATGGTTTACAAAATTAAAATTTTATTTCCTATTGCTATATTGTGTTAGGTATGCACTTTTATCAATTTATTAGATGTACTGACCCCCTTGCTCTCACTTCCACATTTTTTCTTGTATCTATCCTCGTAACCTGCACTGCACCCCGTACTTCTTAATTAATCTCTTCGATGTGATGATGCCCACGTAGGCGTCATGAGGCGTGAGTGGATATACGAGGATGTTGGCGTCTTGATTATATTCATTTTGTAGTCGTAGCCGAGTGAACCCCCCATTCTGTGAACTGCTGGTTTGATCGTGTTTTCTGCATTTGTTAATACTCAGTGAAAGAGAATGATTAATACCAGCAGTGACTTCATGTTTTATGACGCCAGTAGTGTGATGCATCGTGCATTAGGCACCCAATGCTGCGCGAGAGAGGATTTGACTCCTATTGAAGAGGTTAGCCATTTCCTTCCTCTGAATCCCCCCCCGTATTATGGATCTTCCTTTCTGTACATTACATAATCTGCCAAAGGCCTCACACGGGAGGTAGCCAAAAAGAAAAGGGCATGGAAACCACTCCCACCCATTCCATCCCTGATACACTCCACTCCCCTCCACCCTCTACCCTCTACCCTCCCTCTTATCTTGGGTCATCCCTGCATCTCACCCACTGCCCTGGGTCACAAGCGGTGTTGCAAGACACAGCACATCCTCAGCAAGGTCGCTTCATTAATTCGGCGACCCCCCCCTCTCTGTTCCCTCATGCAGAAAGGGAGAAGATGGGGAGAAATTCCTTCAGGAAGCGCCAAATTTATTTCTCATGCATACTCCCTCACCCCCCTCAACTTCCTTTCTGCCACTTTTAAATACAAAGTCTTCTTGAGCGCAGTGCCCTCGGCAGTTGTTCCCAGATACGTATTAACCACTTCAGCACAAGTCAAATTCTCGCACACAGCATTAGCTGTCATATGTACGATGCATCACACTACTCGCATTCTAAAATATAAAGCCACTGCTGCCGTATTACTCGTTCTCTTTTACTCCGAGTAATAATAAACCCAGGAAAGGTGATCAAACCAGCTCACAGAATCTGGGGGTAACTCGTGTACAACTACGAAAAAGAAAATGTATAATCAAGATGCTGACGCCGGCATCCACACATACCCACTCGCACCTCGTGATGTTTACGTAGGAATCGAATCATCTTGAATGGAAGGCCCTTGGCATTCGTCGCCAGTTACGTATTACTTGTGACAAAGATGATCACTCCGTCCGTTGCCCAGAAAGGGGGCATCAGGGGGGGAGGGAGTGGATCCACAGAAGTGTAACAGACTTTGAAGGTGAACGCGGGCGTGCGTGCACGACATCGGTCTTCAAGAAATCATCGTGAAGGGCTACAGACGGGGTCATGCTGTGGCCGCCCCCAAGAAGAAGAGTGGGGACCTGATGAGCAAGGTATGGTCTCTCTCTCTCTCTCTCTCTCTCTCTCTCTCTCTCTCTCTCTCTCTCTCTCTCTCTCTCTTTGTCTCTCTCTCCGTCTTTCCCCTCTCCTCCTCTCTCTGTCTTTCCTCTCTCCCCTCTCTCCTCTCCCTCTCTCTCCTCTCTCCCCCCTCTCTCTTCTCTCTCCCCCTATCATCTCTTTCCCCCCTCTCTCCTCTCTCTCCCCCTCTCTCTCCTCTCTCTCCCCCTCTCTCTCCTCTCTCTCCCCCTCTCTCTCCTCACTCTCTCTCCTCTCTCCCCCCTCTCCTCTTTCCCCCCTTTCTCCTCTTTCCCCCCTTTCCTCTCTCCCCCTCTTCTCTCTCCCCCTCTCTCTTCTCTCTCCCCCTCTCTCCTCTCCCCCCTCTCTCTTCTCTCTCCCCCCTCTCTTCTCTCTCCCCCCTCTCTCTTCTCTCTCCCCCCTCTTCTCTTCTCTCTCCCCATCTCTCTTCTCTCTCTCCCCCTCTCTTCTCTCTCTCCCCCCTCTTTTCTCTCTCCCCCTCTCTTTTCTCTCTCTCTCTCCCCTCTCTCCCTCTCCTCTCCCCCTCTCTCTTCTCTCTCTCCCCCTCTCTCTTCTCTCTCTCCCCTCTCTCCCCCTCTCCACCCTTTCTCTCCCTCTCTCTCCTCTCTCTTCTCTCTCCCCCTCTTTTCTCTCTCCCCCTCTTTTCTCTCCTATCTTCTCTCCTCTCTCTTTCTCTGTCTTTGTCTTCTCCTCTCTCTCCCCCTCTCTCCTCTCTCCCCCCTTTCTATCACTTGTCTCTCCCCTCTCTTCTCTCTAACCCTCTCTCTCATCTCTTTCCCCCATCTCTCCTCTCTCTCCTCTCTCCCCCTCTGTCTCCTCCTCTCTCCTCCCTTTCCTCCCTCCCCCCTTTCCTCCCTCCCCCTCTCTTCTCTCCCCCTCTCTTCTCTCTCCCCCCTCTCTTCTCTCTCCCCCCTCTCTTCTCTCTCCCCCCTCTCTTCTCTCTCCCCCCTCTCTTCTCTCTCCCCCTCTCTTCTCTCTCCCCTGTCCTCTCTCCTCTCTCCCCTGTCCTCTCTCCTCTCTCCTCTTTCCTCTCTCCTCTTTCCTCTCTCCTCTCTCCCCCTCTCTCTTTCCTCCCCCCTCCTCTCCTCTCTCCCCTCTCCCTCTCTCCCTCCTCTCCTCTCTCCCCCCTCCCTCTCCTCTCTCCCCCCTCCCTCTCCTCTCCCCCTCTTCTCTCTCCTTACCTCTCTCCCCCGTCTCTCCCTTCTCCCCCTCTCCTTTCTCACCCTTCTCTCATTTCTCTCCTCTCTCCCCTCCCCCTCTCTCCCCTCTCCTCCCTCCTCTCCCCTCCCCCTCTCTCCCCTCTCCCTCCTCTCCCCTCCCCCTCTCTCCCTTTTCTCCCCTCCCCCTCTCTCCCTCCTCTTTCTCCCCCCTCTCTCCCTCCTCTTTCTCCCCCTCTCTCCCTCCTTCTCCCCCTCTCTCCCTCCTTCTCCCCCTCTCTCCCTCCTTCCCCCTCTCTCCCCCTTCTCCCCTCTCTCCCCCTTCTCCCCCTCTCTCCCTCCTTCTCCCCCTCTCTCCCTCCTTCTCCCCCTCTCCTCTCCTCCCCCTCCCTCTCTCCTCTCCTCCCCCTCCCTCTCTCCCCCTCTCGCTCCTTCCTACCTTCTCTCTCTCCTCTTTCTCCCTCTCTCTCCTCTCTCCCTTTTCTCTCTCCTCCCCCTCTCTTTCCTCTCCCCCTCTCTCTCCTCTTTCCATCATTCTCCCCCTCTCTCTATCCCTCACCCCTCTCCCCCTCTCTCCTCTATCCCTCACCCCTCTCCCCCTTTCCCCCTCTCTCCTCTATCCCTCACCCCTCTCTCCTCTATCCCTCACCCCTCTCCCCCTCTCCCCCTTCCCTCTCCCCCTTCCCTCTCCCCCTCTCTTCTTTCCCTCTCCTCTCCCCCTCTCTTCTTTCCCTCTCCTCTCTCTTCTCTCTCCCACCTCTCTTTTCTCCCCTCTCTCCCTTCTCTCTCCCCTTCTCTCTTTTCTCCCCCTCTCCTCCGTCATTCTTTTCTCCCCCCTCTCCTTATTCTCCCATCTTCTCTCTCCCCCTCTCCTCTCCCATTATATCTCCTCTCCCCTCTGTCTGTCCTCTCCTCTCCTCTCTCTCTCTCTTCTCTCCCCTTCTCCTCTCCCCTCTCTCCTTTCTCCCCTCTCTCCTTTCTCCCCTCTCCTCTCTCTCCCTCTCCTCTCTCCCTCTCTCCTCTCTCCCTCTCTCCTCTCCACTCTCCTCTCTCCCCCTCTCTTTCCCCCCTCTTCTCTCCCCCTCTCTCCTCCCTTCTCCCCATTTCGCCCTTCTCCCCCTTTCTCCTTTCTCCCTCTCTCTCCCCCTCTCTTCTCTCTCCTCTCTTCCCCCTCTTTCCTCCTCTCTCCCCCTCTCTTCTCTCTCCCCCTCTCTTCTCTCTCCCCCTCTCCTCTCTCCCTCTCCCCTCTCCCTCTCCCCCTCCTCTCTCTGCTTTCTCCCCCCACACTCCCCTCTCTCCTCTCCGTCTCTCCCCCACTCTCCCCTTCTCCCCCTCTCTCCCCCTCTCTCCTTTCTCCCCCTCTCTCCCTTCTCCCCCTCTCTCCCTTCTCCCTCTCTCTCTCTTCTCCCCCTCTCTGCTTTCTCCCCCTTCTCTCCTTTCTCTCCTCTCTCCGTCTCTCCCCCCTCTCTCCTCTCACCGTCTCTCCCCCCTCTCTCCTCTCACCGTCTCTCCCCCCTCTCTCCTCTCACCGTCTCTCCCCCCTCTCTCCTCTCACTGTCTCTCCCCCCTCTCTCCCTCCTCTCTCCACTCTTCCCTCCACTCTTCCCCCACTCTCCTCTCCTCTCTCCTCTCCTCTCTCCACTCTTCCCCACTCTCCTCTCTCCCCCTCCTCTCCTCTCCCTTCTCTCTCCTCCTCCTCTCCCTTCTCTCTCCTCTCCCCCTCTCCTCTCCCACTCTCTCCTCTCCCCCTCTCTCCTCTCCCCCTCTCTCCTCTCTCCTCTCTCACTTCCCCCCTCTCCCTTCTCCCCCTCTCTCCCTTCCCCTTTCTCCCTTCTCCCCCTCTTTCTCCCCTCCTCTTTCCCCCTCTTCTCTCCCCCTCTCCCCCTTTCTCTCCCTCTCTCCCCCCTTTCCCTCTCTCTCCCTCTCTCCTCCTTCCCCCCACTCTCCTCTCCATCCCCCCACTCTCCTCTCCATCCCCCCACTCCCCTTTCTCCCCCTCTCTCCCCTTTCTCCCCCTCTCTCCCTTCTCCCCCTCTGCTTTCCCCCTTCTACCCCTCTGCTTTCCCCCTTCTCCCCTCTTCTCGCTCCCCTTCTCCCGTCTCCTCTCCCCCTCTCTCCTCTCCCATTCTCCCCCCTCTCCCTCTCCTCTCTCCCTTCTCCCCCTTTCTCCCCTCTCCTCTCTACTATCTCCCCCTCTCTACTCTCTCCCCATCTCTCCTTCCTCTCCATTTCTCTCCTTTCCCCACTCTCCCTCTATCCCTCTCCTCTTCCCATCTCTCCTTTCCCCCCTCCCTCTCCCCCTCTCCTCCCCCCTCTCTTCTCTCCCCCTCTCTTCTTCTCCCCCTCTCTTCTCTCTTCTCTCCCCCTCTCTTCTCTCTCCTCCCCCGCTCTTCTCTCTCCTTTCTCTTCCCCCATGACTTCTTTCTCCCTCTCTTTCCCCCCTCTCTCCTTTCTCCCCCTCTCCTTTCTCCTCTCTCCCTCTCCCCCTCTCTTCTCCACCTCTCTCCTCTCTCCCCATCTCTCCTCTCTCCCCCTCTCTACCCCTCTATTTTCTCCACTTCTCCTCTCCTCTACCTCCTCTCCTCTCTCTTCTCCCCCTCTCTCCTTTCTCCCCCTCTCTCCTTTCTCCCCCTCTCCATTCTCCACCTTCTCTCCTTTCTCCACCTTCTCTCCTTTCTCCTCACTACTCTCTCCTCTCCCCCTCTCTCCTATCTCCCCCTCTCTCCTCCCCATCTCTCTCCTCTCCCCCTCTCCCTCTTCTCCCCCTCTCCCTCTTCTCCCCCTCTCCCTCTTCTCCCCCTCTCCCTCTTCTCCCCCTCTCCCTCTTCTCTTCCCCTCTCCTCTCCCTCCTCTCCTCTCTCCCCCTCTACCCCTCTCTCCTTTCTCCCCCCTCTCTCCATTCTTCCCCTTCTCTCCTTTCTCCTCACTACTCTCTCTGCTCCCCCCTCTCTTCTCTCCCCTCCCCCCTCTCTTCTCTCCCCTCCTCTCCCCCCTCCTCTCCTCTCCCCCCTCCTCTCCCCCCTCCTCTCTCCCCCTCTGTCCTCTCTCCCCCTCTGTCCTCTCTCCCCCTCTGTCCTCTGTCCTCTGTCCTCTCTTCCCCTCTGTCCTCTCTCCCCCTCTCTTTCTCCCTCTCCCCCCTCTCTTCTCTCTCCCCTCTTTCCTCCCCCTCTCTCCCCCTCTCCCTCTTCTCTCCCCCTCTCCCTCTCCCCCTCTCCCTCTTCTCTCCCCCACTCCCTCTTCTCTCCCCCTCTCCCCCTTCCCTCTCCACCTCTCTTCTTTCCCTCTCCTCTCCCCCTCTCCTCTCTCTTCTCTCTCCCACCTCTCTTTTCTCCCCTCTCTCCCTTCTCTCTCCCCTTCTCTCTCTTTCTCCCTCCCTCTCCTCCGATAACCGTCATTCTTTTCTCCCCCCTCTCCTTATTCTCCCATCTCTCTCCCCCTCTCCTCTCCCATTATATCTCCTCTCCCCTCTGTCTGTCCTCTCCTCTCCTCTCTCTCTTCTCTCCCCTTCTCTCTCACCCTCTCCTCTCTCTCCCCTCTCCCTGTCTCTCCCCACTCTCCTCTTTCCCTCTCTCCCCCTCCCTCTCCCTCCCCCACCCCCTTCTCCCTCCCACTCCCCCTCCCCCTCCCTCTCCCCCACTCCCTCCCTCCCCCTACCCCTTCCATCTCCTCCATCCTCTTCCCCTACCCCCTTCCTTTCCCCCACCCCTCCACCTCCCCATCCCCTCACTCTCCCCTCCCTTCCTCTCCCCCTCCCCCTCTCTCCTTTCCCCCTCTCTCCCTCTCTTCCCTCCCCCTTTCTCTCTCCTCTCCCCTCCCCCTCCCCCTCTCTTCCCTCCCCCTCTCTCCTCTCCCCTCACCCTCTCTCCCTCCTCTCCCCTCCCCCTCTCTCCCTCCTCTCCCCTCCCCCTCTCTCCCTCCTCTCCCCTCCCCCTCTCTCCCTCCTCTCCCCCTCTCCCTCCTCTCCCTCCTCTCCTCTCCCTCCTCTCCCCCTCTCCCTCCTTTCCCCTCCCCCTCTCTCCCTCCTTTCCCCTCCCTCCTCTCTCCCTCCTCTCCCCTCCCCCTCTCTCCCTCCTTTCCCCTCCTCTCCCCTCTCCCTCCTTTCCCCTCCTCTCCCCTCTCCCTCCTTTCCCCTCCTCTCCCCTCTCCCTCCTTTCCCCTCCTCTCCCCTCTCCCTCCTTTCCCCTCCTCTCCCCTCCCCCTTTCTCTCCCCTCCGCCTCTCTCCCTCCTCTCCCCTCCGCCTCTCTCCCTCCTCTCCCTTCCCCCTCTTTCCCTCCTCTCCCCTCCCCCTCTTTCCCTCCTCTCCCCTTCCCCTCCCTCTCTCCTCTCCCCTCCTCTCCTATTCCCCTCCTCTCCTCTCCCCCTCTCCTCTTCCCCTTCTCTCTCTCCTCTCCCCCTCTCGCTCCTCTGTCCCCCTCTTCTCTCTCCTTTCTCTTCCCCCTCCCTCCTCTCCCCTCCCCCTCTCTCCCTCCTCTCCCCTCCCCCTCTCTCCCTCCTCTCTCCCCCTCTCCCCTCTCTCTCCCTCCTCTCCCCTCCCACTCTCTCCCTCCTCTCCCCTCCCCCTCTCTCCCTCCTCTCCCCTCCCCCTCTCTCCCTCCTCTCCCCTCCCCTCTCTCCCTCCTCTCCCCTCCCCCTCTCTCCCTCCTCTCCCCTCCCTCCTCTCCCCTCCCCCTCTCTCCCTCCTCTCCCCTCCCCCTCTCTCCCTCCTCTCCCCTCCCCCTCTCTCCCTCCTCTCCCCTCCCCCTCTCTCCCTCCTCTCCCCTCCCCCTCTCTCCCTCCTCTCCCCTCCCCCTCTCTCCCTCCTCTCCCCTCCCCTCTCTCCCTCCTCTCCCCTCCCCCTCTCTCCTCCCCCTCTCTCCCTCCCCCTCTCTCCCTCCTCTCCCCTCCCCCTCTCCTCTCCCCTCCCCCTCTCTACTTCCTCTCCCCTCTCCCTCTCTCATTCCTCTCTCTCCCCTCCCCCTCTCTCCCTCCTCTCCCCTCCCCCTCTCTCCCTCCTCTCCCCTCCCCTCTATCCCTCCTCTCCCCTCCCCCTTCCTCCATCCTCTCCCCTACCCCTCTCTCCCTTCCCCCTCTCCCTCCTCTCCCCTCCCCCTTTCTCCCTCCTCTCCCCTCCGCCTCTCTCCCTCCCTCTCCCCTCCGCCTCTCTCCCTTCTCTCCCCTCCCCCTCTCTCCCTCCTCTCCCCCTAATCTCCCCTCCTCCTCTCTCCCTCCTCTCCCCTCCCCCTCTCTCCCTCCTCTCCCCTCCCCTCTCTCCCTCCTCTTCCTTCCCCTCTCTCCCTCCTCTTCCTTCCCCTCTCTCCCTCCTCTTCCTTCCCCTCTCTCCCTCCTCTTCCTTCCCCTCTCTCCCTCCTCTTCCTTCCCCTCTCTCCCTCCTCTTCCTTCCCCTCTCCCTCCTCTCCCCTCCCCCTCTCTCCCTCCTTTCCCCTCCTCTCCCCCCTCTCTCCCTCCTTTCCCCTCCTCTCTCCCTCCTTTCCCCTCCTCTCCCCCTCTCTCCCTCCTCTCCCCTCCCCCTTTCTCTCTCCTCTTTCCTCCGCCTCGCTCCCTCCTCTCCCTTCCCCCTCTTTCCCTCCTCTCCCCTTCCCCTCCCTCCCTCCTCTCCCCTCCCCCTCTCTCCCTCCTCTCCCCTCCCCCTCTCTCCCTCCTCTCCCCTCCCCCTCTCTCCCTCCTCTCCCCTCCCCCTCTCTCCCTCCTCTCCCCTCCCCCTCTCTCCCTCCTCTCCCCCTAATCTCCCCTCTCTCCCTCCTCTCCCCTCCCCTCCCCCTCTCTCCCTCCTCTCCCCTCCCCCTCCTCCTCTCTCCCTCCTCTCCCCTCCCCCTCTCCTCTTCCCCTTCTCTCTCTCCTCTCCCCCTCTTCTCTCTCCTTTCTCTTCCTCCTCTCCCCTCCCCCTCTCTCCCTCCTCTCCCCTCCCCCTCTCTCCCTCCTCTCCCCTTCCCCTCTCTCCCTCCTCTCCCCTCCCCCTCTCTCCCTCCTCTCCCCTCCCCCTCTCTCCCTCCTCTCCCCTCCCCCTCTCTCCCTCCTCTCCCCTCCCCCTCTCTCCCTCCTCTCCCCTCCCCCTCTCTCCCCCTCTCATCCCCCTCTCCTCTCCCCCTCTCTCCCTCCTCTCCCCTCTCCCTCTCTCCCTTCTCTCCCCTCCCCCTCTCTCCCTCCTCTCCCCTCCCCCTCGCTCCCTCCTCTTCCCTCCTCTCCCCTCCCCCTCTCTCCCTCCTCTCCCACTCTCCCCTCCCCCTCTCTCCCTTCTCTCCCCTCCCCCTCTCTCCCTCCTCTCCCCTCCCCCTCTCTCCCTCCTCTCCCCTCCCCCTCTCTCCCTCCTCTCCCCTCCCCCTCTCTCCCTCCTCTCCCCTCCCCCTCTCTCCCTCCTCTCCCCTCCCCCTCTCTCCCTCCTCTCCCCTCCCCCTCTCTCCCTCCTCTCCCCCTAATCTCCCCTCCCCCTCCTCTCTCCCTCCTCTCCCCCTCCTCTCCCCTCCCCCTCCTCTCTCCCTCCTCTCCCCTCCCCTCTCTCCCTCCTCTTCCTTCCCCTCTCTCCCTCTCCCCTCCCCCTCTCTCCCTCCCTCCTCTCCCCCTCTCTTTCATCCCCCTATCTCTCCCTCCTCTTCCCTCCCCCTCTCTCCCCTCCCTCTCTCCTCTCCCCTCCCCCTCTCTCCCTCCTCTCCCCTCCCCCTCTCTCCCTCCTCTTCCCTCCCCCTCTCTCCCTCCTCTTCCCTCCCCCTCTCTCCCTCCTCTTCCCTCCCCCTCTCTCCCTCCTCTCCCCTCACCCTCTCTCCTCCCCCCTCCTCCTCTCCTCCCCCCTCCCCCTCTCCTCTCTCCCCTCCCCCCTCCCCCTCTCCTCTCTCCCCTCCCCCTCTCCCATCCCCCTCTCTCCCTCTTTTCCCCTCCCCCTCTTTTTCCCTCCCCCTCTCTCCCTCTCCCCCTCTCCCCTACCCCCCTCTCCCTCCTCTCCCCTCCCCCTCTCTCCCTCTTTCTTCCCCCTCTCTTCTTCCCCTTTCCTCTCTTCACCCTCTCTTCTCCCCCTTTCCTCTCTTCACCCCGTCTCCCCGTCTCTCCCTTCTCACCCTCTCTCCTCTCCCCGTCTCTCCCTTCTCCCCCTCTCCTTTCTCCCCCTTCTCCCCCTCTCATTTCTCTCCTCTCTCCCTCCTCTCCCCTCCCCCTCTCTCCCTCCTCTTTCTCCCCCTCTCTCCCCTCCCCCTCTCCCCTTCGCTCCCTTCTCCCCCTCTCCTTTCTCCCCATCTCTCATTTCTCTCCTCTCTCCTCCACTCTCCCCTCGCCTCTCTCCCTCCTCTCCCCTCCCCCTCTCTCCCTCCTCTCCCCTCCCCCTCTCTCCCCTCCCTCTGTCTCCCTCCTCTCCCCTCCCCCTCTCTCCCTCCTCTCCCCTCCCCCTCTCTCCCTCCTCTCCCCTCCCCCTCTCTCCCTTCTCTCCATCCTCTCCCCTCCCCCTCTCTCCTCTCCCTCCCCCTCTCTCCCTCCTCTTCTCTGCCCCTTTCCTCTCCTCACCCCCTATCTCCCCCTCTCTCCCTCTCTCTCCTCTTCCCCTTTTCTCTCTCCTCTCTCCTCCTCCTGCTCCTGCTCCTCTCTCCATTCTTTTTTTCCCTCTCTCCTCTCTCCCTTCTCTCTTTCCCCCTCTCCTCTCTCCCCTCTTCTCTCTCCTTTCCCTTCCCCCTCTTCTCTCTCCTCTCTCTTCCCCCTCTCCTTCCTCTCTCCCCCTCTCTCTCCTCTCTCCCCCTCTCTCTCCTCTCTCCCCCTCTCCTCTCTCTCCTCTCCTCACCCCGTCTCCCCCTCTCTCCCTCTCTCTCCTCTCCCCCCTCTCCTCTTTCCCTTCTCTCGCTCCTTTCTACCTTCTCTCTCCTCTTTCCCCCTCTCTCTCCTCTCTCCCTTTTCTCTCTCCTCTCTCCCTTTTCTCTCTCCTCTCTCCCTTCTCTCCCTTCTCTCCCCCTCTCTCTTCCCTCTTTTCCTCCTCTCCCCCTCTCTCCTCTCCCCCTTTCCCCCTTCTCTTTTCTCCCCTCTCTCCTCTCCCCTCTTCCCCTCTCTCTCCTCTTTCCATCTCTCCCCTTCTCTTTCCTCTATCCCTCACCCCTCTCCCCCTCTCACCTCTATCCCTCACCCCTCTCCCCCTCTCTCCTCTATCCCTCACCCCTCTCCCCCTCTCTCCTATCCCTCACCCCTCTCCTCTTTCCCTCTCCCTCTCTTCTCCCCCCTCTCTCTTCTCTCTCCTACCTCTTTTCTCCCCCTCTCTCCCCTCCCTCTCTCCCCTTCTCTCTTGTCTCTCCCTCTCTCTTGTCTCTCCCTCTCTCTCCCTTCTCCTCTCTCCCCTTCTCTCTTTTCTCAACCCCCTCTCCTCATTCCCCCATCTCTCCCCCTCTCCTCTCTCCCATTATATCTCCTCTCCCCTCTGTCCTCTCTCTCCTCTCTCCCCTCTTCTCTCTCCTCTCCTCTCTCTCCTCTCCTCTCTCCTCCTCTTCTCTCTCCTCTCCCCCTCCCTCGCCCCTCCTCTCCCCCTCCCTCGCCCCTCCTCTCCCTCCCGCTCCCCATCCCTCCCTGTCTCCCCACCCCCCTCTCCCCCACCCCCTTCCTCTCCCCCACCCCCTCCCTCGCCCCCTACCCCCTCCCTCGCCCCACCTTCTCCCTCTCCCCCACCTTCTCCCTCGCCCCCTACCCCCTCCCTCTCCCCCATCCTCTTCCCCTATCCTCTTCCCCTACCCCTTTCCTCTCCCCCACCCCCTTCACCTCCCCATCCTACCCCCCTCCACCTCCCCCATCCCCTTCCTCTACCCCATCCCCATACACATATCCCATACCAAGCCCTCTACACTCCCTCCTCTCCTGATATCACCTTTTGCTCCCCCTGCCTAACCCCAACAACATCATGGAGAATGGTCGGAGCCCTTGGTTCTGACCACCTTCCAATCATCATCACCACCAAAACAAGATGCACCCCAGCTGGCCACAGACACACTTACACCAATTACAAGAGAGCTAACTGGGAAGCCTTTAATGAAGAGACAGAACAACATTTCGAAACACTTAACAGTACACCAATCACAAACATAAACAATGCTGTGCACGCTTTTAATACAATCATACAAAACGCAGACAAGAGATACATCCCTAGAGGCAACAGAAAATCACACAACCCCAACTTCACACCAGAAATCCAAGGCCTCATCAGACAACGTGACACACTTAAACACGATACCCCCACACCTATCCCTCAAAACATAGCAGACCAAATACAAACACTAAACACTGTGATTGCCAATAAAATACATGAACAAAAAACACAAAATTGGCAAAACTTTATCAATACACTTGATCACAAAACAAACACCAGCAAATTGTACAAAACACTCAACAGCATCACACTATCCAACACTAACACTACACGCTCTCACGCAGCAATAATCACAACAACAGATAATCTACCCTCAAACAGACAACAAGCAAACGCACTCATACGTCATTTTGCACAGACGAGCCATCTTACATCTCACCCTGACGACCGACGCACCATTCGACGTAAGAAAGACTTTCCCACAGACTCAGACTATACACCCTTCATAGACAGTCAGACAAAACTCATATTGCATAGTCTCAAGCACTCATCTGCCTGTGGCCCTGATAACATAAGCAACATACACCTAAAACACATTGGACCACAAGGTATACACGCACTCACAAACATTGCAAACTACAGCTATTCACACAACACAATACCCGACATCTGGAAGCATGGTAAAATAATCACCATTCCAAAACCGAACAAAGACCCAACAATCCCAACATCGCACCGCCCAATCACACTTCTCTGCACCCCCTCTAAAGTCATTGAACGCCTAATACTTAAACTTGTCACACCATATATTCCCCTTGCTGACTCACAACACGGTTTTAGGCCACTACACTCCACAAACACTCTTCTGACAAACCTCACACAAAGAATTTTAGATGGCATCAATTCAGATAGGCCCCACCACAGAACACTTCTTATAACATTGGACATTAGTAAAGCTTTTGATGCTATCCCCCGCCACAACCTAACAAATAAAATATATAACACAGACATGCACAATAACACCAAAAGATGGCTGGCCAATTATCTGGCAGGCAGGAATGCTCATGTGTCATATAATGGCCAATCATCGCACATCAGAAACATTAAGAACGGAGTACCACAGGGCTCGGTTCTATCCCCCACATTATTTAATCTATACATGCATGACTTACCCATGCCAGACACCTCAGAAATACAAATCTCTTCCTACGCAGACGACATAACAATCACATGCACACATCGTAACACAGACAAAGCTGCAGAAATAATCCAGCCTTACCTTGACACACTCAACACATGGTTCATCACAAACAGACTCAAAATAGCTCCAACCAAATCTACAGCAACACTTCTCACCAACTGGACAAAAGAACACAAATACATACCTCATCTCTACATCAACAACACTCTAATACCACACACAAACACACCGAAAATTCTTGGTGTAACATACGATACATCCATGTCTTTCAAACAACACCTCACAAACATAGCTCCCCTTCCCGCAAAATACAACTAGGTAAATACAACTAGGTAAATAAAAAACAAATGCACACCTAGACTTAACGCACTTAAGTCAATCACTGGAACAACATTTGGACAAAACAAAGAAACTAATATAACAATATACAAACAATGCATACGCTCAGTGATGAATTATGCGAGTCCTGCATGGGCTCCTAATCTCAGTGAGACACACCACAACACCCTTCAAATCATACAAAACAAAGCCCTAAAAACAATTACAGGCTGCACAAATACATCACCTACAGACCATTTACACCATGAAACAAAAGTCCTCAAAGTCAAGGACCACCTCGACATGAGAGGCACACAAACACTTGCTGCAGCCACCACAAACACATCACACCCGCTACACTACATAGCAGAACACCCACACACACCAAGAAACATTAAAACTACACCCAAAGACCTTTATTACACACAGATACTCTCTTCTCTTCCTCCACAACCACCAAATACCAGCCTCCGGAAACATATTCATAATCATATCACTCACCGCTCCATTAACACACTGAAAGACAACACACTGCTGCATGCCAGACCCCCTGATATCCACCCTTCTGAATCTTCTCTCCCACGTAGGGACAGAGTCCACTTGGCCAGACTGCGATGCGGTCACCACCCAGCACTTCTAAGCTACCAGAAGAGGCTGGACGACCGTGTTGTGAACAGCTGCCCAGGATGTAACACTTCACCCCATACCATACAACACATAATGGAAGACTGCATTATACACAATCATGCACGCAAACAACACAACATACACTCTTTAAAGGATTTGTGGGAAAACCCAGTTTCGGCTGTGGCCTTCCTTGGGGAGACGGGACTGCTCGGACAGACAGTCTAGGGAACGACAACAACAACAACAACCCCATCCCCTTCCTTCCTCTCCTCCCTCTCTCTCCCCCTCCTGCCCCTCCTCTCTCCCCCTCCTGCCCCTCCTCTCTCCCCCTCCTGCCCCTCCTCTCTCCCCCTCCTGCCCCTCCTCTCTCCCCCTCCTGCCCCTCCTCTCTCCCCCTCCCTCCCCTCCTCTCTCCCCCTCCCTCCCCTCCTCTCTCCCCCTCCCTCCCCTCCTCTCTCCCTCTCCCTCCCCTCTCTCCCTCTCCCTCCCCTTCTCTCCCTCTCTCTCCCCCCTCCCTCCCTCCTCCCCCCTTTCACTTCAAAATGTTTCAGAAGAGCTTTCCTGAGCTAAGAAAGGAAAAATGACCTCTTTCTCTCTCCAGGTATTTATTGACGGCACTTTGGGGGAGCCTTCCAAGTGTAATGAGGAATAGAAATTTGGGAATGGATGCTAAGAGGAGACTGTATGAAGGAGTGATTGTGCCAACAGCACTGTATGGAGCAGAAACATGGAACATAAGAGAGGAAGAGAGAAGGAACTTGAATGTGTTTGAGATGAAGTGTCTGAGAAGTATGATGGGGGTTACTAGGCTTGATAGAGTGAGAAATGAGGAGGTGAGGAGGAGAACAGGGGTGGAAAGGGAGTTGAGAGATAGGGTTGATGAAAGAGTATTAGGATGGTTTGGACACATGGAAAGAATGAGTGAAGAAAGACTAGTAAAGGAGGTATGGAAGGCAGATGTGGAGGGAGTGAACATGAGGGGACGTCCTGGGATGAGATGGATGGATGGGGTGAAGGGGGCTTTGGGGAAGAGGGGAATGTCTGTTGAGGAAGGACGGGAGAGGACAGAAGACGGAAGATGTTGTGATGCATGAGGTGGAATGGACGGGGGAATGGGGGGTGAGGTAGTGTGTGTGAGCAAAAATTTTGATGCAGCCCGAAGGGATTTCTCCCTGTCCTCTCCTTTATATGGGGGGACGGAGAGGGGGGGTCATCAATTTAATGAAGCGGCCTTGCTGTGGATGTGCTGTGTCCTGCGACACTGCTTCTGACCTAGGGCAGTGGACAGGGTGCAGGGATGACCCGTCATCTAGGAGGTGCTAAGATGGGAGGGAGGGTGGAGGGGTGTGGAGTGTTTTCGGGGATGGAATGGGTGGGAATGATTTTATGCCTTGTCCTCTTTGGCTACCTCCCTGGTAAGGGGGAAAAAGCCTTGGTATATGTATGTATGTATGTATGTACTTTGGAGGAGCCCTGCACTGCCTATTGTGCACGCGGAGGTTCCTCTCCATTTCAGGTTGTGTTGGGGTGGGATTGGGGCTGGGGCGGAGACTCGAAGAACGGTTTTGGAGTTTGAATGTCCAGGTTCCTTTCCATTTCAGGTTCTGTGGGATGGGAGCTGGGGCAGAGACTCCAAGAACGGTTTGGAGACTCCAAGAACGGTTTGGAGACTCCAAGAACGGTTTGGAGACTCCAAGAACAGTTTGGAGTTTGAATGTACAGGTTCCTCTCCATTTCAGGTTCTGTGGGATTGGGGCTGGGGCAGAGAACTCCAAGAACTGTTTGGAGTCAACAGAATGTGGCAAGTGGCCCTTGGTAAATGGAGACCTTACAGTACACAAGAGATTTGAGGGATGACTCGTCATCCAGGAGGAGCCAAGATAAGAGGGAGGGAGGTGGGGTGGATGGGAGTAGAGTCCTGCGACTGTGGGGATGGAATAGGCGGGAGTGGTTTCTATGCCTTTGTATTTTGGCTACCTCCCTTGTGAGGGGGAAAAAGCCTTTAGTATATGTTTGTATGTACCTTTTACGTTAACTGTGATAAAAAAAATCAGCCATCATATTTCCATGAGCAGCATATAGAGCCACGGTTTGGCCACCCCTGGTATATAGAGACCTAATGGCAATATCTAAAATCTCCCTCAGGTGGACACCTTGACCTTCCAACCTCCATCGGACGACCACGGGGACAGGCAGAGCGGCGGTCCTCCTTCGCCAGAATCCTTGGTGATGGACTTGTACTCAAGCTGGGAGGAACCTACCCTGTCAGAAGAGGACCTGTTGGAAGGCGAGGAACTGCAACATGAGGAGCTGCCACCTTTGGACATGAATCTCCCAGATCGTAGCAGACGGACAGCTGCAGTAGATGATTGTTCCATTACAGAGAGTCGTGTGGCATACGAAGAGCCAACTATGAGGGATGGGAGTACTGTTTCTTCTTCGGATATTGTGCTGCTCCAGGAGGATGAGGCGGATGGAGTACAGCCACAGGTTTCATCCCAGCCCTCCACAGTACACCCTCGTCCCTCTGGGTCCTCTCCACAGCCGTGCATGCCGACACACCAGGGGTATATTACGACAGGTCAGCCTTGCCCCCCTCTACCCAACCCCGTCAGATCACCCTCGCACCCGTGCCCCCTGCCACCTCTGCTACACGTGCCTTCGTCCCAAGGGTATGCATCGGCATTCCAAAGTTGTGTGTCACCCCGATTTCAAGCTCCTCTCTCGTCACACCAACCGTACGTGTCCCCACCACCGCCACTTGTTTCACTGCCTCATCCTCACGTGTCACCGACTCAGCAGCTCGCACCGTTGTCTTCAGTCCATTCCTGTGAACCTCGGTCCCGACTGTGCTCGTTACCGTCTCGGCCAAGCGGAGTGTTGGCCCAGCAGTGTGCACAAGAACCATCCCAGGGTCTTGTCGTCCAACCGTCCCATCCACCTGGTGTCTCCCCACCATCGGAGACCTGCTCCTCTCGAGTGCAATCCACATCCCCATGCCAGAAGGCCTCACCAAAGACAACCAAAGCCAGGTACAACTTCAAAGGGAAGAAGGGACCAGGCAGACACTTGACTTGACTCATCCTCAGAGACCTCAGGGTTTTACCAAGGAACCACTCTTTGGCTGGCATGGGGCACCTGCCGCAACAGTGACCCCAGTCTCAGGAGCCAGCGGTAACGAAAAAGGTCTTCTGAAGTGTACCGTACCGTACAAGAAACTGGATTGGAGGTCAGGTGAGTCGTACCTTTTTCTACACCACAGGTTCTTCCCTTGAGGTTAGTTACGTTTCATCAGTATACGATATATATATATATATATATATATATATATATATATATATTTTATGTGTGACTAATAATTTGACATCCCGAAGGGATTTCTCTCTGTCATCTCATTTTCTGCACTTGTAGTAGGATCAGAGGAGGGATTGAGGAATTTAGTGACAGAATTTGGGAAGGTGTAGGGTGAGTTGAAGCAAAGGCATGGTTCATTAGATTCCACGCTACAAAGTCCACTACAGGGCCCCGTCCTAGCCTCCTGATAGGGGGCAAGTTTGTGACGTTAAACCATATCGTCATTGCTGTCTCGTAAGCTGGATTGGATTAAACCGCATAAGTTTGCCGTTTTGTGGAAGGGATTGAGGGTATTGCAAATCTTCATCATTCTTGTCCTCGAGACACGTTAACCCACTGTTGAAGAATGAGATAAGAAAGACCGGAGATCCGTATATTTTGACCACTATCTGTGGTCCTCTTCAGCAGATCGATGAAGGAGCTCCTAATCTCAGTGAGACACACCACAACACCCTTCAAATCATACAAAACAAAGCCCTAAAAACAATTACAGGCTGCACAAATACATCACCTACAGACCATTTACACCATGAAACAAAAGTCCTCAAAGTCAAGGAACACCTCGACATGAGAGGCACACAAACACTTGCTGCAGCCACCACAAACACATCACACCCACTACACTACATAGCAGAACACCCACACACACCAAGAAACATTAAAACTACACCCAAAGACCTTTATTACACAAAGATACTCTCTTCTCTTCCTCCACAACCACCAAATACCAGCCTCCGGAAACATATTCATAATCATATCACTCACCGCTCCATTAACACACTGAAAGACAACACACTGCTGCATGCCAGACCCCCTGATATCCACCCTTCTGAATCCTCTCTCCCACGTAAGGACAGAGTCCACTTGGCCAGACTGCGATGCGGTCACCACCCAGCACTTCTAAGCTACCAGAGGAGGCTGGACGACCGTGTTGTGAACAGCTGCCCAGGATGTAACACTTCACCCCATACCATACAACACATAATGGAAGACTGCATTATACACAATCATGCACGCAAACAACACAACATACACTCTATAAAGGATTTGTGGGAAAACCCAGTCTCGGCTGTGGCCTTCCTTGGGGAGACGGGACTGCTCGGACAGACAGTCTAGGGAACGACAACAACAACAACAAGGAGACCACAGATAGTGGTCGAAATATACGGATCTTCTGTCTTATCTCGTTCTCCGACAGTGAGTTAATAAGTCTCATTTTACAAACGTGCTGCTACATTATATCTTCCTAATTCTTGACCTTCTTGTGGTTCTCCGTACAGCACGAGCCAAAAGCCGAGCCACACCAAAGTGCATTTGTATTTATTTGCGAATCTGCATCGTTCTCATAAGAACATAAGAATGAAGGAGACTGCAAGAGACCATGAGGCCTACACTAGGCAGCTCCGTATCCATCACCACCTGTCATCCCCATCCATAAAGTTGTCTAACCGTTTCTTAAAACAACTGATAGTTTCAGCACTCACTACATGGTTACTAAGTCTATTCCATTCGTCGACCACCCTATTAGTAAACCAATTCTTGCCTATTTCCTTCTGAAATCTAATTTTGTCCAGTTTATAACCATTACTGTGAGTCCTGCCCTGTTGTTTTGATATGATGACCTTGTTTGCATCACCCTTGTTAAAGCCTTTGATCCACTTGAACACCTCTATTAGATCACCCTCCACTCTGCGTCTTTCCAGAGAGTGTAAGTTAAGGTGCCTTATAATTCTTGTGGTTCTCCGTACAGCACGAGCCAAATCCTGAGCCACAGGGAGATCCGTTTGTACCAGCAGAATCTTCGACTGGAGTGGGACGACTTGGAGAAGAGGTACTCGACAAGTTCCTCCACGGACCCAGGGCACAGAGTTCTACAGAGCTATCCAATGGTGGGTTATTGACTTATCTTGTATCAGGCATGATATTCTTCCGATTTTTTTCTTTTCCTGACAATGAGCTCGATTTTTTGTCATTAATTCCTGATTGTCATTAATGATTTTAATAAATGATCTTGATAAAAAAAATTGTTGTGGTCGAATGATTTTTGGTTGATGTGAAGTTTTGGGCGAATAGTATGTCGGCTGTACCTGTGTGTAAGCAGTTTATTTTGTGCTGGCCCGCAAGTGATTCGTTTTGTGGAGCATTACGTGGTGTGGTGCGCATGTGTATGTATAGCAAGGTGATGACTGGGGTAGATTTTATTTTGGCTGAATTATATCGATAGCAACATCAACGGAACAGCTTGCATGCATTTGTTTACTAGTGATTCAGCCCCCCAGGGATTCAGCCTAGGCCCGCAGACCCCCTGACCCCCACTGGGGGCTCTGCCCCTGCCCCTGGACCCCCGGCCTATGTAGATTTTTTTTTTTGTTACCCACTATCATGCCTGTTGTATTTACTCAGTTTGATCTATATATATATACATATATATATATATATATACACACCAAGAGCTTTTTCCCCCTTATAAGGGAGATAGCCAAATCAAAGGGCATGCACCCAGTCCCACCCATTCCACCCTCTCATCTTGGCTCCTCTTGGATGATGGGTCATCCTGTCTCCCGCCCAATGCCTTGGGCCAGAAGCAATGCAGCAAGGCACAGCACATATGCAGCAGGGCCAATTCACTTACAGTACCCCCCACCACCACCATCATCTCTGTCCCCAAATGCAAATACCCCCAGACTGATACCTTAAATATTTCTACTTGGAATAACTTAGATGATATAACCCAAATCTTGATATGACTGTTGGAATTTAAAGATATAAACCAAGATGAAACCACACATGAATTTGTAGCTAGGGCAGGATTTAGAAAATGAATAAGATAATTGAATAAAAAAAAAAAAAAAAAAAAAAAGGAT
Source organism: Oratosquilla oratoria (assembly GCF_046742065.1). Classification (NCBI taxonomy): domain Eukaryota; kingdom Metazoa; phylum Arthropoda; class Malacostraca; order Stomatopoda; family Squillidae; genus Oratosquilla; species Oratosquilla oratoria. The sequence continues at coordinate 13,792,381 of NC_134794.1, forward strand.
AATAATCTGCATGTCTGCGACTTAATACGTGAAGAAAATCTCTTGTTTGCTCGGGCGAAAGTCAGTACAAGGAACGGGGGTGGAGACATTCTGAATATTACGTCCCGAATAACAGTGTGGCCTCTCCTTGGCTTTTCCCCCCAAGATCTTGGGATTTTTGCCATCATCTTGGAAACTTGGATATGAATTGTAAAAAAGTAACAAATCTTTTATTTTTTTCACCAAGATTTGTTCATTTTTTACCATTTATATCTAAGATTCCAAGATGATGGCAAAAATCCCAAGATCTTGGGAAAAAAGCCAAAGAGTGGCCACACTGCCGAATAAGAATGTTTCTCTGTTTTCAGGATGACCGCGACGTCACTGTACAGCACCATCTGGGCTGGATTGCTGCTTATCAGGAGGAAATGACGCTCATGGACAGGCAGGGTCCTGTCAATAAGGTGGAAAATGACTTTATTTTACTTATTTATTTTTCTGTTTGAGATGAGGTGTCTGAGAAGTATGGTAGGGGTTACTAGGTTGGATTTAGTGATAAATGAGGAGGTGAGGAAGAGAACAGGGGTGGTAGGGGAGTTGGGAGATAAGGTGGATGAAAGAGTATTGGGATGGTTTGGACACGTGGAAAGAATAAGTGAAGAAAGACTAGTAAAAGAGGTTTGGAAGGCAGAGGTGGAAGGAGTGAACATGAGGGGGCGACTTAGGATGAGATGGATGGATGGGGTAAAAGGGGCATTGCAAAAGAGGAATGTCTGTTGAGGAAGGACAGAAGATAAGGGTGAATGGAAAATGGTTGTGCATGGATGATGTTGTGATGGATGAGAGGGAGTGAGGGAGTATGTGTGAAAAATAATCTGACACAGCCCCGTCTTCTCCTTTTCTGCTTGAGGGGACAGAGTGGGGGGATCGCCGATATAATGAAGTGGCCTTGGTGTGAATGTGCTGTGTCTTGCTGCATTGCTTCTGACCCAGGGCAGTGGGTGAGATGCCGTGATGACCTGTCATCCAGGAGAAGTCAAGAAAAGAGGAAGGGAGGGAGGGGTGGTGAATGGGAGTGGAGTATGTGGGGATGGAATGGGTGGGAGTGGTTTCCATGCCTTTTTCTTTTTGGCTACCTCCTGTGTAAGAGGGAAAAAGCCTTTGGTATACGTATTTATGCATGTATGTACAAATACAACATACTTTACACGTGCCCACTACGTATTTTATAATACATGCATTGTGATGCATCGTTGTACATCAGGCAACCTGACGTGCACGCGAATATTTGACTCGTATTGAAGAGGTCAAACCCTCCTTCGCCTCTCGGCAGATGCACCGTGTGTTGGAGCGTGTGATGACAACCGTGAAGGTAAGGTAGAGGGTCTCGGAATGGTTTTGTAAGTTTGAATTCGTCCATTGTGGATTAACTGTCTGCCGTATGGATGAACAACTGCAGACGGCAGCCACTGAGGACAGAGAGAGTCAGCTGCCCTCCACAGATGGACAGAGCTGTCACAAGTCGCCAGATGTGATTGACTGCAGGCAGTTGTTAGGATGAGCCAACAAGTTTTTGGAATCTGCGTCTTATGTTTTATTTTGTTATTTATTTTTTATTTTATTATTATTATTTTTTTTTAATCATTATTATCATTCAGTGCCCTTGCTATGGATGTGCTGTCTCTTGCTGCATTGCTTATGACCCAGGGCAGGATGCAGGGATGACCCGTCATCCAGGAGGTGCCAAGATAAGAGGGAGGGTAGAGGGTGGATGGGAGTGGAGTATGTTGGGGATGGAATGGGTGGGAGTGGATTTTATGCCTTTGTTTTTTTGGCCAAAAAAGACTGGTATATGTATGTATGTATGTATGTATTATTATTTGTTTTTGTTTTTATCATTTGTTTATTTTTTTTTAAGAGAGTGTGCCATATATTCTAATGGAAGAATCTTGTTTGAAATTATGGTTGAAGAAATCTGCCATTGTTTTTCGTCTTCAGGAAAACGAGAGTCTGGTTCAAGTTTGCTTATTCCTAGTCGAGGTGCATCAGTACGGTCCAGAAGAAAGACGTTTGACTCTGGAGGTGAGATTTTGTTCGTCTCTTGTGACCTGTGGACATAAAATTTGCATCAGAACTTCGTTTCCTCAGCTTCTTCAAATGTACTGCATTTGTATTAACGGATCAATTGATTTCCCTTTTTTTTTATTCCAGGCATGAAATTGGTTACAAAATAGGACGAGGGAATCGTATGAGAGGTACAAAGTAAAGAGAAGGGAAGTTAAGCATAAGATAAAGGAAGCAAAGAGGAGAGCAGATGTGAAATGGGGTAAGAGTATGACAGAAAATTTTGAAAGTAATAAAAAGATGTTTTGGAAAGAAATTAAGAGAGGAAGAGGAGGCGAATCAAGTAGAGAAGGAAAGGTTAATAGGTGCAGATGGTGAGATGATAATGGAAGAGAAGGCAGTAAGAGGAAGATGGGCAGAGTATTTTAGGGAGTTGCTAAATGTGAAGGAGGATAGGGAGGGAAAGATAGTTGCAGTCGGAAGTGCAAAGAAAATGAGAGTGATGAGTGAGGAAAATGGAGGAGAAATAAGGAAAGATGAAGTGAAAGCAGCGGTTAAGATGATGAGAGCAGGTAAGGCACCTGGGTTGGATGGATGCTATGCAGAATGTCTGAAGAAAGGAGGTACAGTGATGGTGGACTGGTTGGTGAGGTTATTTAATGTTTGCTGGAGAGAGGATAGAGTGCCAGAGGAGTGCCTGTATAGTTCCACTTTACAAGGGAAAGTGGGACAAGTGTGAGTGTAGTAGTTTCAGAGGGATCAGCTTGTTGAGTGTAGTTGGGAAGGCTTATGGGTGGGTCTTGATTGAGAGGATTAGGAGAGGAACAGAGGGAGTAATGGTGAGGAACAGTGTGGGTTTAGGACAGGTAGGGGTTGTGTAGATCAGATTTTTGTGGTGAGACAGATATGTGAGAAAGCTATAGAAAAAGGTAAGGATGTCTTTTGGGCTTTTATGGATCTGGAAAAGGCTTACGACATGGTAGACAGGAAGACACTGCATACTGCAGATATATGGGATAGGAGGGAAGCTGTTAAGAGTAGTTAAGAGTTTTTACGAGAGTAATAGAGCTTGTGTTAGGATTAGAAATGGAGAGAGTGGGTGGTTTGAGGTAAAGGTGGGACTTCGTCAGGGATGTTATGTCACCCTGGCTGTTTAATCTATACATGGTGAGAGAGGTGAATGCAAGGGTAGTGGGTCAGGGGTTGGAGATGATTAAAGAAAATGGAGAAAAGTGGGAGGTGAGCCAGTTGTTGTTTGCTGACGACACTGCACTTGTAGCAGGATCAGAGGAAGGATTGAGGAAGTTAGTGACAGAATTTGAGAAGGTGTGTGAAAGAAGGAAGCTGAAGATAGATGTGGGCAAAAGTAAGGTGATGGGATGTATACAAGGGGAGAGAGTGGCAGCAGGCTGGAAGTGAGCATCAAGGGTGAGAAACTGGAGGAAGTGGATAGTTTCAGATACTTGGGTGCAAATGTGGCAGGAAAGGGAGGAGTGAGGATGGAGGTAGAATGTAGATTGAGAGAAGCAAGTAAATGCCTTGGTGGATTGAAAAGTGTCCCGTATTTTTCGGACCATAAGGCGCTTCTTACCAGAAGGCGCACCCATAATTTGCTATTCTCCGTCCTTACATAAGGCGCACCTGGTCTCGTCATCGGATAATCATGCATATGTGAGTGCATTCAGAACTGAACATTTTCATTGTTGAATGAGAAAAATCTGTTGGGATTTAGCAAAATTACAAAAATAAATGATATACTTTTTTATTTTGGTCAGTGAAATCAGACCACCTCCATGGACAGTCTGCCCTACCAATACCCCTAAAAAACAACATAAACACGTTACGGGAATTGTGGGGAATAAAACCAACATTAGCAGTTTTATTCCCACAATTTTCTATTCACTTAAAAACACAAGATTTATTACAAATGACGGTAAATTCTTAGTTTCGACCGTGGGCACAATATAGCAATAGAAAATTAATTATTGATTTTGTAAATCATAATGTATCAACGTAATATGCAATTCTGTGTGCGGAAATAAAAAAAAACAAAAGGTGCTAAAACAGATTTCGTAAGTAACGAAGCCGTGTAGGACGAATGGTACGCCATGCTTGTTATGATAGATGCCGACATCGAAGAAATGAAAGGATGATGAATTCGCCTAACCTAACCTAACCTGTGTTTAATAAATCATTATCTGCAAATTAAATGTCATCCGGCTCGTCCTCGTTGTCGTCGTCGTGAGAGACGTCGGCGGCCTTTTCAACCACTCTCTCAGATTGCGGGGTATACAAAGTTCTTGCAGCTTGAAGGAATGCATGTATCTCCGCTCCATAACATTCTTTCAAGAAAATGTACCTGGCAAGGTACTGTCGTTAGTACCGAGGCCGTCAATTGACAGACAAGACGGTGTCCCGATCCTATGCTACTGACTTCGTTCATTAGCATATTTGCTTGTAGCAAGGTATTTTTTATTTTCATTTCCGCCCTCAAAATTGCACATTACATTGATACATTTTAATTTAAAAAATTAATGATTAATTTTCTATTGCTATATTGTGCCCATGGTCGAAACTAAAAAAATACCCAAATGACTACAGTCGGAGTGGAGCAAGACTAGACCAATGCAAAATGGCTGTCTGTGTTGTGGACGCTATCATGTCATAGCCATAATAGCGTGAATGAATGCGGTGGTATGGACTCGAAAGCTGTCGAAGTTTTCGCAATTCTCTTGTCAAGATACATGCATCTTGGTTATAACTTGGTTGTAACATTTGCTAGGTCTATGCACTGTCGCCGTCAGCATGCTAGCTATGAAACGTGTCAAAATACTATGTCACTGTTCGAGGCCTTTTTTTTTTTTTTTTTTTTTTTCCCCACTTAAGCCACACATAAGGTGCCCCTCACGATAAGGCGCACCACCTGATTTTGGCCGATTTTAAGGATTTTGCCCACGCCTTATGGTCCGAAAAATACAGTAATGAGAAATAGACATCTGGGAATGGATGCTAAGAGGAGACTGTATTTACCTAGTTGTATTTACCTAATTGTATTTTGCGGGAAGGGGAGCTATGCTCGTGTTGTCCCGCCATTGTATCTCTCAGTGTCTAGTTTGCTTTTAAACTTGTGAATGGTTTTTGCGCTTACTATTTCATTATCCAGTTTGTTCCAAGTGTCTAAAACTCTGTGGAAAACTGTTTTTCTTCAGTTCTCTTCTATAGCTATGTTTTCTTAATTTCCTTCCATGTCCTCTTGTGTTTCTCTTGTCCCACTTTAGTAATTCTTCTCTATCAAGTATCTCTGTGCCTTTCATGATTCTGTAGATGGTCAGTAGGTCTCCTCTCTCTCTTCTTTGCTCCAGTGTCGGTAGCTCCAGTTTAGCCAATCTCTCCTCATATGATAGGTTTGCAAGTGTAGGTGCCATTTTTGTAGCTGCTCTTTGGATTCTTTCTATTTTCTTTATGTTCTTTTTGGTACTGGGGGACCACAATGTCGCCGCATACTCTAGTCTAGGCCTTATCAATGTAACCAATATTTTTTTCATCATGTCTTCGTCCAGGTAAGCAAAAGCCACTTTTATTGATCTTAGCAAGTTGTAAGTCTCCCCGACAATTTTGTTAATCTGTGTATCATAGGACAAGTCGTTTGTGATAATAACTCCGTCTTTTTCGGATCCTACTTTCTTTACTTCCTTGGTTCCAATTGTATATTTTCTTGATATTCTGTTTTTACTTTTTCCAAACTCTATTATGCTACACTTAGTATTAAAATCCACTTCCCATTTCTGACTCCAGTTCCATACCCTATTCAGATCTTCTTGCAGTGCTTCACAGTCCTTACCAGTTTCTACTTTCCTTAACAGTTTGGCGTCATCAGCAAAGAAGCTCATGTAACAGTTCACGCCCTCGTCCATATCACTCATATAGATAGCAAACATTATTGGAGCCAGTACAGATCCTTGCGGTACTCCTCTGATCACCTCTTTCCAATCTGAATATTTTGCTATGAGTACTTCTCTCATCTTTTTTCCAGTCAGAAAGTCCTCCATCCATTTTAGTAGGTTCCCTCGTATTCCTCCTATGTGTTCCAGTTTTTTTTAGTAGTTTTCTGTGTGGTACTTTGTCAAATGCTTTTTGCAAGTCTAGGAATGCACAGTCAGCCCACCCGTTTCTTCCTTGCACTATGTCTATTAGTCTTGAGTAGAAGCATATCAAGTTTGTGGTGCATGACCAGTTTGCATTCTGGAAGAACGTCTTTAGTTTTGCAAAGTCTGTTTTGTTGTACATCAATCTTCCTTTCCTATGCTTTTCGCTCCTCTTCATCTCTATTTCTTCCTTTAGTACAGTTTCGATGAGTACATGGTCACTCTTTCCAATTGGTGTCTTGTAGTGGACTTTGTCCACTATTTCAGGTTCCGTTGTAAATATTAAATCTAGTTTTGATGGCTCTTCATTGTTTCTGTATCTTGTGTTTTCACTGACCCACTGGGTCATTGTGTACTCCATGGTCATGTCTAGCAGTACATTGCCCCACACGTCATCTCCTCGCACTGTCATGTTGTCCCAACAAATTTCTTTGCAATTGAAGTCTCCCATAATTACTAGATTACCCATACCCATTAGTATCTCATTTAGTGATTTTCTTGTATCTTCTAGCATTTTTGTGTGTTCGTTTTCTTTCCAAGCATTCGTTCTTGGGGGCACATAGGTCACCACAAACTTTCTACTTTTCATATTCTTGCTTTCGACTTTTATCATGATCAGTTCAACATTACCTTTGCCCTCTGCAATTTTTGTCACGTTTGGGTCTTTCTTGGCCAAGAACATGATTCCCCCTCCCTGCTTTTTGTTCCTGTTTCTTATCCAGTAATTGTATAGCCCTTGTCCAATATCAGTAGATGGTATTTCTCCTCTTAGTTTAGTCTCTACAATTCCCATTATGTCTGGTTTTTCTTCTAACAGATAATCATTGAGTTCAGACCTGAAATTAATCCGTCAATGTTAGTATAGGCCACTTTTAATTTTCTTCCTTCTCCATTATCTTTTCTGTCCTTGGTTTTTTCGTTTTGATGTGCCACTGTTTCAATCTCATGTTGATTACTCTCCAATGGAATTCTTTGCATTCTGTCTCCGTTCTCAACAAGTTTTTTTCCTTTGCTTCTTTTCTTAGTGACTTTTCTTTTTCTAATTCTTTTCTTAGTGACTTTTCTTTTTCTAATTCTTTTTCTAATTCCTCAGGAAGACAGAGGTGAGTGGAGAATGGTTGTATATGGATGATGTGATTGCATGAGGAGGAATGGGCGGGGGGGTGGGGTAGTATGTGTGAGTAAATTATGACGCAGCCCGAAGGGATTTCTCCCCGTCCTCTCCTTATATGCAAGGGGGGACGGAGAGGGGGGTCGCCGATTAAATGAAGCGGCCTTGCTGTGGATGTGCTGTGTCTTGCGACACTGCTTCTGACCCAGGGCGGTGGGCAAGGTGCAGGGATGACCCGTCATCCAGGAGGTGCTCAGATGAGAGGGAGGGTGGGAGGGGTGTGGAGTGTAAAAAGGGATGAAATGGGTGGGAGTTTTTTTATGCCTTTCCTTTTTTGGCTACCTCCCTTGAAAGGGAGAAAAAGCCTTGGTATATGTATGTATGTATGTAATTCCTCAGTACTCATTTCTCTTTTTATCCATATCTTATTGTACTTTTCACTCTTTGCCAAATTGCCTACTTTTTCAAAGATGTCTTCTACTACCATCTGTGACCTTAATTTTTAGAGGTAGATTTCTATCTTTAGAGTAGCGACCGATTCTGTGTCTCTCTTCTAAGTCTATGCTTGAATCTCTTTCCCCCCCCTGAATTTCATTTAGAATTTCTACTGCTGTCTCTTTTTCTTCTTTTTCTCTCATGTACCTCGCCAATCCCTGTTTTTCTTTTAGTCCATAGACCACAATACATTTTTTCCTATCTACTGTATCCCTGACCCAGTTTGCTTTTTCATTAATCACTTGGATAATTGTGTCTTTTGCATTATCCTGCATTTGCTGCTTGACTATTTTAAAAGCAGTTTCCTTGTTTTCGATGTTTTCCTTCCACTTCTTAATTTTCTGAATACTTTCTTCACCTAGATTCTCTTCGATCTTTTGTGACAACTCATGTAATCTGTTGTTCACCTCCATCTTTAAATTGTCGCTGCTGTTATTTTCATTAGTTTTCTTCTTTTCATTATCATTCTTCAGCTCATTTATATCCCTTTTCATTTCTTTGATCTCGTTTGTGAGATCTAAGTTGGTTTTTCTTAGGTCAGAGATTTCGTGATTCGCCTGTGCTAAGCATTCCCTTAATCCTATGATATCATTTTTTAAGTCCATAATTTCATTCTCCCACCGAGTCATAGTTTTGTTCATATCTTTCTCTATCTTTAATAATCGACTTTCATATTTGTTAAATCCTGTGAAGTCGTCTTTGTCGCACGTGGATTTGTTTACATTGCGGTTCGATCGTCTGACGCTAGATGGCTCTGTTTCGTGACTGTCTCTCAAGTCGTTGTTTTCTTTCATGTTCGCTAATTCCATGATAATACAATTGACTAGCACTGCAGAGATATCATTTCGGACACTCACGATCACTCCCCACCCCTACAATACAAACCAGGTTTCGTTTTTCGTCGTAAATCCCCTTCTTCTTGGTGACGGACGGCGGACGGCGACGACGGCGTGCGAGTGTGTGAAGGAGTGATTGTGTCAACAGCACTGTACGAGGCAGAAACATGGAACATAAGAAAGGAAGAGAGAAAGAGTTTGAATGGGTTTGAGATGAAATGTCTGAGAAGTATTATAGGGGTTTCTAGGCTAGATAGAGTGAGAAATGAGGAGGTGAGAAGGAGAACAGGGGTGGAAAGGGAGTTGGGAGATAGGGTTGATGAAAGAGTATTGGGATGGTTTGGACACATGGAAAGAATGAGTGAAGAAAGATTAGTAAAAGAGGTGTGGAAGGCAGAGGTGGAAGGAGTGAACGTGAGGGGGCCTCCTAGGATGTGATGGATGGATGTGGTGAAAGGGGCTTTACAAAAGAGAGGAATGTCTGTTGAGGAAGGACAGGAGAGGACAGAAGATAGGGGTGAATGGAGAGGGGTTGTGTTTGGATGATGCTGTGATGCATGAGGGGGAGTGGGTAGGGGATGGGGGGTGAGGAAGTATGTATGAGAAAAAATTTGACACAGCCCGAAGGGATTTCTCCCCGTCTTCTCCTTTTCAGCATGAGGAGATGGAGAGGGTGGGGTTACCAAATTTATGAAGCAGCCTTGCTGTGGATGTGCTGTGTCTTGCGACACTGCTTCTGACCCAGGGCAGTGGACAGGATGCAGGGATGACCCATCATCCAGGAGGTGCCAAGAGGGAAGGTGGAGGGGAATGGAATGGGTGGGAGTGGTTTCTGTGCCTTTTTCTTTTTGGCTACCCCCCCCCCTGGTGTAAGGGAGAAAAGCCTTTGGTATATGTATGTATATACAGTATATATATATACATTTTTTTTTTTTTCTGATGCCAATGCCAATTCCTATTCACTCTTAGTTGCCAATGCCAGTTCCACTTTATATGCTTTATAATCTGTGTAGATTTATACCTGCCAGTTGTTGAGCTGTTGGATGCTGATGATTGAATGAAGTTAATGAAGGGCTTATTGATTGACCACTTGATTATCAATGTATGGATGGTTGTATTATTTTCTATTGGTTGAAAAAGAGGTAAATATTACCTGTTTCATAGATTTTATTAAAGCACATGTATCAATCCATTTCTTAATCCTAACATAACAGTAAAGCCTAAACTTAACTCAGTTTCTATAATAATTGATGCATGGAAATTGGGAAATGGCCAATGTTTATTTTTCTTTTTCAAAACCTGTGTTGGGGCACAAAATCCAAATAGGATTTTTTTTTTTTTTTTTTTTCCTCCTAATTTTTAACATGCTGACTCACCTGAGTACTGCTGCATTCCATGGGTTAATAGTCAAAGTTAAACATTCGCAAATTGAAGTTCAACAACATCAGTTTCTCCCCTGATTCTGAAGTCAAGTGGTTGTTGTTGTTGTTGTCGTTCCCTAGACTGTCTGTCCGAGCAGTCCCGTCTCCCCAAGGAAGGCCACGGCCGAAACTGGGTTTTCCCACAAATCCTTTATAGAGTGTATGTTGTGTTGTTTGCGTGCATGATTGTGTATAATGCAGTCTTCCATTATGTGTTGTATGGTATGGGGTGAAGTGTTACATCCTGGGCAGCTGTTCACAACACGGTCGTCCAGCCTCTTCTGGTAGCTTAGAAGTGCTGGGTGGTGACCGCATCGCAGTCTGGCCAAGTGGACTCTGTCCTTTCGTGGGAGAGAGGATTCAGAAGGGTGGATATCAGGGGGTCTGGCATGCAGCAGTGTGTTGTCTTTCAGTGTGTTAATGGAGCGGTGAGTGATATGATTATGAATATGTTTCCGGAGGCTGGTATTTGAAGTCAAGTGGTTACAGTGTGGGGTGTAGACATTACCACCAATGCTGAAGAGCCGTTCACTCTTCACTGAAGATGGTGGAGAGCAGCACAGCATTTTGTTGGCAACTTTTTCCAAGTTCAGGATATGAGTTGTGGTTGTCTCTGCACCAACTCAAGGAATCCGAGTCTTGTGGTTCCAGTGGGAGGGGGTAAAACTGATCAACTTTGCTTTGTAGTGTCAGAACAGATGAAGATATATGTTTTTTTTTTCTTTGAAGTTTGACTATGTCCAAATTTGACTCATGTGATTGTGAATTTGACAGCAAATCGTCTAAACATGAGTCAAAGTCATAGCTGTCATTGTCAAAAAGCATAAAGATGTATTGTTATGTGTTTACTTGTCAAAATACATAAAAAAAGCCACCTCATTCCCCACAGTTGTAATGCTATGTGAAAATAAAATAAAGCAATGATTATTTGGTAGTGGTATCTCATATAGCACATAATATGTTGCATGGCTCCCTGCAGCCACCATAACAGCGAATGATAGGTGAATTACTGAATTGGCATTGACATTGGCAAAACATTGCTGATACCGAATTCCTTTCTAAAAAAAATGCCGATTCACCAAAAAAGTGCCAATTCTTGCCTATGCCGATTAATCAGCACACCCCTAGATGTATGGAGCAGTATCAGCTGATGAGTAAAGGAAATCAATATCTGTGTATTGCTGCAACAGAAATGATTTATGTCTACAGGAGTATTAGCTGAAGTGCAGTTTCTTTTTCTTGTTTTTTAATCAAACAGGAGCCAGCTTCTTTATCATGCTTCATGCATCATTGTACAGCATAGAAAGTATTTGAGGTTCCAAGGATGAACCACTTGAACTGCAAATGGAACAGCAGGTAAGTGTGCATCCTTTCACTCACATTATAGCCAGCTCATCTTTTGTAATTGAACAGAGTGAAAAGAAGAAAAAAATATTGAATGTAAAAATTATTCTCCCCAGGTTTGAGGCTGCCAGGAACCCTTTTCACCACATTTGATAAACTCAAGAGGTTTGGTGCATCACATCTCAGTTTGACTGTGGCATTATATATAAATTTTTCTTTTAACATTATAATTTACATCATGTGTGAGAATCACAGCTGTTTTTATGCAGATGCTTCCTCAATAAGCGAGGCTTGGGAACAGTGTGGTTGGAGTATTGGTATGTACTCTCATAACTACATACATACATACATACATATACCAAGGCTTTTTCCCCCTTCCAAGGGAGGTAGCCAAAAAGGGAAAGGCATAAAAACACTCCCACCCATTTCATCCCTAAATACACTCCACACCCCTCCCACCCTTCCTCTCATCTGAGCACCTCCTGGATGACGGGTCATCCCTGCACCCTGCCCACCGCCCTGGGTCAGAAGCAGTGTCGCAAGACACAGTACATCCACAGCGAGGCCGCTTCATTTAATCGGCGACCCCCCCCTCTCCGTCCCCCTTTGCATATAAGGCGAGGACGGGGAGAAATCCCTTCGGGCTGCGTCAAAATTTACTCACACATACTACCCCACCCCCCACTTCCCCGCCCATTCCTCCTCATGCAGTCGCAACATCATCCATATACAACCATTCTCCACTCACCTCTGTCTTCCGTCCTCTCCCTTCCTTCCTCAACAGACATTCCCCTCTTCCCCAAAGCCCCCTTCACCCCATCCATCCACCTCATCCTAGGACGTCCCCTCATGTTCACTCCCTCCACATCTGCCTTCCATACCTCTTTTACTAGTCTTTCTTCACTCATTCTTTCCATGTGTCCAAACCATCCTAATATTCTTTCATCAACCCTATCTCCCAAATCCTTTTTCACCCCTGTTCTCCTCCTCACCTCCTCATTTCTCACTCTATCTAGCCTAGTAACCCCCACCATACTTCTCAGACACCTCATCTCAAACACATTCAAACTACTCCTCTCTTCTTCTCTTATGTTCCACGTTTCTGCCCCATACAGTGCTGTTGGCACAATCACTCCTTCATACAGTCTCCTCTTCGCATCCATTCCCAAATGTCTATTCCTCATTACACTCTTTAAACCACCAAGGCATTTACTCGCTTCTCTCAATCTACATTCTACCTCCACCTTCACTCCACCTTTTCCTGCTACACTTGCACCCAAGTATCTAAAACTATCCACTTCCTCCAGTCACTCTCCCTTAATGTTCACTTCCAGTCTACTACCACTTTCACCCCTTGTACATCTCATCACCTTACTTTTACCCACATTTATCTTTAGCTTTCTTCTATCACATACTCTCTCCCAAACTCTGCCACCAGCTTCCTCAATCCCTCCTCTGACTCTGCCACAAGCGCAGTGTCGTCCGCAAACAACAGCTGGCTCACCTCCCACTTTTCTCCATTTTCTTTAACCATCTCCAATCCCTGACTCACTACCCTAGCATTCACCTCTCGCACCACCCCATCCATGTATAAGTTGAACAGCCAGGGTGACATAACGCATCCTTGACGAAGTCCCACCTTTACTTCAAACCACTCACTCTCTCCATTTCTAATCCTAACACATGCTCTACTACTCTCATAAAAACTCTTGACAGCTCCCAAAAGCTTTCCTCCTATCCCATAAATCTGCATAACCTCCCACAGTGCCTTTCTGTCTACCCTATCATAAGCCTTTTCCAGATCCATGAAAGCCCAAAAAACATCCTTCCCCTTTCCTATAGCTTTCTCACATATCTGTCTTACCACAAAGATCTGATCTACACAACCTCTACCCGTCCTAAATCCACACTGTTCCTCACCAATTACTCCCTCTGTTCCTCTCCTAATCCTCTCAATTAAGATCCTCCCATAAGCCTTCCCTACTACACTCAACAGGCTAATCCCTCTGAAATTACCACATTCACACTTGTCCCCTTTTCCCTTGTAAAGAGGAACTATACAGGCACTACTCCAGTCCTCCGGTACTCTACCCTCTCTCCAGCAAACATTAAATAACCTCACCAACCAGTCCACCATCACTGCACCTCCCTTTTTCAGACATTCTGCATGACATCCATCCAGACCAGGTGCCTTACCTGCTTTCATCATCTTTACAGCTGCCTTCACCTCATCCTTCCTTATTTCTCCTCCATTCTCCTCACTCATCACTCTCATTTTCTTCGCATTTCCCACTGCAGCTATCTTTCCTTCCCTATCCTCCTTCACATTCAGCAACTCCCTAAAATATTCTGCCCATCTTCCCCTCACTGCCATCTCTTCCATTATCAACTCTCCATCTGTACCTTTTACCTTTTCTTCCCTACTTGATTCGCCTCCTCTTCCTCTCTTAATTTCTTTCCAAAACATCTTTTTATTACTTTCAAAATTTTCTGTCATACTCCTACCCCATTTCACATCTGCTCTCCTCTTTGCCTCCTTTACCTTTTGCTTTACTTCTCTTTTCTTTTCTTTGTACGTCTCATATGACTCCCCTGTCCTCTTTTGTAACCAATCTGTGAATGCTCGCTTCTTCTCTTCTACAGCCTTCTTTGTTTCCTCATCCCACCATTCACTACCCTTTCTTCTATTTCCCCCTGTCCTTCTTGTTCCACACACCATCCTTGCACACTTTAAGACTCCCTCTTTGAACCATCCCCATTCCTCCTCCACACCCATCTCTGCTCTATCCTTTACTCCCTCCCACTCCTCCTTCAGCTTCTTTTCGTACTCCACTCTCATAACTAATTTTGATAAACTATTTTACCCATTGACTTTTGTTGTAGTTTTCTTATTGTAATGTTTATTGTCACTGATAATCAGATCTACTTTAGTCTATTGCTATTACTTATGCTGATATCTAGAATTGAAATGAAGGAAGCTTCTGTAATTTAGTGCAAAAGATAAACAAAAAATGTACAGTACAGTTTCCTCAGAAAAAGCTATTGTTATTGCTTCATAAATAATACATGTAGGAAGACTTTATGAACTATTTTAATATGAAGTTGCATTATGCTTATGATAGCATGGATAGTATGATATATCTCCATGACATGCATCAACCAGTCTATTTAAAGTGATATAAAGTTTTGTTGTTGTGCAGTACGTTCCATTGGCAGAGTTAATATCTATGAAACATTACTGAAACATTACAAGAAATATTTTTTCTCAAGTTTTGCTGACTGGAAACCCACAGCCCCTCAGTAGCCGGCAATGGTCCTCAGGCCTTCCCATAGATCTCTGGGAAGAAATGTTGGACTATTGTGTTGTATGATTGGCTTGTAGTAGTGGGAATGGAGGGTAGCAGTCACCAGTTGTCTGCTCTCTAAGTGAGAAAGTAGAGGAGATGTTGTCTTAAATTGATGGAGAGGGATCCTCGGTCCCACCCACAAATTGAGTGTCATCATATTCAGATGAAGGTGAGGGTCTTGATGGGTTTTGAAGAAGACGGGGAAACGGGTCTCCGACACCTGTCTCTCAGAACCACCACTTCCATACCCGTCATCAGCCCCAACTGGAAATCATATATTTGTGTTCATTTAATCTTGTCGGTAGGTCTCTTCCCGTCTGGCCAATGTATGAAAGGTCACAATCTTTACATATCCCAGGTGTTT
Organism: Oratosquilla oratoria; assembly: GCF_046742065.1. Classification (NCBI taxonomy): domain Eukaryota; kingdom Metazoa; phylum Arthropoda; class Malacostraca; order Stomatopoda; family Squillidae; genus Oratosquilla; species Oratosquilla oratoria. The sequence goes on from NC_134794.1 coordinate 13,807,487, forward strand.
ACTCCCTTCCATGTAAAGATTGTGACCTTTCATACATTGGCCAGACGGGAAGAGACCTACCGACAAGATTAAATGAACACAAAAGGTCGATTAGATATGGCCAAATAAATTCAGCAGTGTTTCAACACGTTGATAAATTTAATCACCGGATGGACTGGGAGAAATCTGATCTCATTTACAAATCGGGGTGTGGGTTCAGAAGGAAAATGGTGGAATCAACATTAATTGATTATCTGCCCACGATGAATATTTCCAAGGGTCAATGGACCCCAGACATCATTTCAGGACTATTCATCACCAAAAATATTGTCAACAAGCTTCCTCCCCCTCCCCCTGACCTGACCTCGTGTCAGCCTCAGGTCAACTAGGGCTGGGGCAGTGATGTTCTGTATTTTCTCGTGTTCCCTTTCTTTTGTAAGAGGTTGCTACTTAAGATAGCCTCCTCCCTGCCACTTTGTACTACTGAAGAGGATTGCAGGTAGCAATCGAAATATATAGTTCCGCTTACGCAACTCTTTCTTTCGTCCGACTGTGGTGTTAGTTGTGATATATATATATATATATATATATATATATGTATATAAATATATATATATATATATATATATATATATATATTTGAGCTTTCCAGAATTACAATTACATACGAAGGATTACAAAGGAGGCTTTTTGGTCCATAACTAGATTGGATATGAAAAAAGTTATAATAATGATCACTAAATAGATAAATAAAAATTATAATGTAAATAGTAATAAATAAAATAAATAGGTAAAGTTAAATAACAAACAGGTAAATAGTAAATGATAATAAATTGACAGATAAATAATGAAGTATATACAGGCAGTAAGTCTTCTAAAATACAAATTTTGTTGAAGGTGATGCTGTTTTTCTGCATCAATAATTTTCTTGCAGATACTTTCTAAAGATCTCACTAATCGCCATGTAGCAGGGCCTAAACTCAGTAGAACTTGTGCATAGGCGGACATAATCTCAGATCTGGATTTTGGCTCAACTGAGCCTTCTTCAGGGAGTGTGTCAAGTGTCAGGTGAGAGTGGTATTTGACCACATGAAATTATTAGACGGGGAAGATCACATGATAGTATGAAAAATGGGCATAAATGATCTCATGCTTCTGGCCTACCCTGTGTTCTCATCCTGGGTAGCGCTTATAAATCAAGTGCCTATATGTTCAAATTGGGGTTTTTATCCTTGATATAAAGGGCCTCGAATAACTTTAATTTTTTCGGGTCCATGCAGGTTTCCAATATTTTTGTGTTCTGTTCGAATTCTTCTCGTGTAATGTGGTGTCCATGTGATGCCAAAGCATGGTTCTTTGGGGCTCCTGTGTATTTGTGTCCAACCAGTCTGGATTCCAGCTTCATAGTCGTCATGCCTATGTACGAGGAAGGAAGGGCTTCACAGTTCCTTTTGTGCATTTATATTCGTATATGACATGAGACTTTTTCAGCTCATTCCTCTTTTGGCGGGTGTTGTTTTGGAGAAGCAGATTGGAGGTTTTCTACCTTTTATAAAAGATGATTAGTTTGATTGAAGTTTTGTCATTCATAGGCTTTATGCTTCTTTTGACGATGTCTTTGATGGCCTTTTCATCTTCTTTGTAAGCTGTAGAAATGTGTGACTTGTAAAAAAGTTTTATTTCTTCATGGTTTGGAGTACTGTTGGAGTTGGTGTACCATTTGTTCAAGATATTTTCGGTAACCTTATTAATTTCTTTGTTGCTGAAGCCGTTATTTACTAGTACCTGGGTAGTGCGTTCGAGCTCTTGGTGGACTTTTGACCAGGTATCACAGTGCGTAAGTGCTCGGCGGACATAAGCCCCAATGGTAGATTGCTTATGTCAACTGGGGCACTCGCTGCTTCCGTTGAGACATTGGCCTTCATTGGAAGGTTTGGTGTAGACATTGGTGGTGAAATTATGCCCACTTTGGGTAACAAGGACATCTAGGAAGGGCATGGAGTTACCCACACTGTGTTCAGTTGTGAATTTAAGTCCTGTGGCTTCTTGTAGGTTTTCCACTTCTTGGTAGTTGTTAACTTTAATGAAGATGTCATCAGTATACCTGCAGTATATCTCCGGTTTTTTCCATACTATGAAATATTAGTTCTTCATACTTCCCATGAAGAAATTTGTGAAAAGCACCCTCAAGGGGGAGCCCATAGCAACACTGTTGACCTGGGAGTACAGGTTACCTTGTGGGCAAGTAAAAGGTGCCTCACTCGTACAGCATGTTAGTAGCCATCTTAAGATATTCTCAGGAATTTCTATCTTAGGGGTGGAGTTGTCCCTGTATCTTTTATCACAAATAAAGTCAGTTGTCCTATTTACAGGAATTTGTGTAAATAGGGATTCAGCATCCAACGAAGCAATAAAATTGTTAGCATTGTTGTGTTTCAAGATGTCTATAAAATCACTCGCAGAAGTAAGTCTACAGGTAGCAGGTATGTATGGGGCGAGTAGGGCACAGAGTCTTTTACTAAGATGGTAGGTAGGCATGGGAATTTGTGCAATTATCGGCCGTAATTTGTTTCCTGGTTTGTGTATCTTCACATTACCATAACAGTAACCAGGTTTATACTCACCAGTAAGTTTGTTGAGATGGATAGCATTGGTAGCCGAGTTATTGGCCTCAATCAGTTTATTGGCCTTTTTCTTTAGGTTTTCCGTGGGGTCTTGGTTCAGTCTTCTAAATTTAGTGGTATCGCTTAAAATGGAATTCAGTTTATCAAAGTAATCTTCCTTTTTCATCATGACAAAAGCAGCAGTTTTGTCGGCCTTTCTGATGATAATGTTGGGGTCTTTTTTCAATTCATTAGCTGCATCTATGTGTTTTTTCTTCAATATGTTGCTCCTAAAGTGTCCTCTAGTTTTACTAGCCTCAGCCACCATCTCTTGTTTAACGTTGGTTCTACTGTGATTTTTCTTTTTCCAACTAGTTGGTCAACTTTGTTAATAAGGAGCTCACATTCAGTGCATTTTTGGAATTTAGAAGGTTTAGATATGACATGGCAGCTGAGACCCAGGTTCAGTAAGTCCTCTTGATGAGGTGTAAGTATTTATCAGTGAGATTCACGAAACCTTTTGTGATTGCCTTCCGTGAGGTTCACCAGTTTCATGTGGGTTCGTGTTATGGTTGTGTTTTTGAGTGATCTTTAGAAAGTATCTGCAAGAAAAGTATTAATGCAGAAAACAGCATCACTTTCAACAAAATTTGTTGGAAGACTGCATTATACACAATCATGCACGCAAACAACACAACATACACTCTATAAAGGATTTGTGGGAAAACCCAGTTTCGGCTGTGGCATTCCTTGGGGAGACGGGACTGCTCGGACAGACAGTCTAGGGAACGACAACAACAAAATTTGTATTTTAGAAGATAAATAATAACAAATGGCAATCATTACAGCATCTTGCTTAAGTGTTTTATCTAAATGAATCTTGAAGGTTCAAACTGAACTACATTGCACTGCCTCTGCAGGAAGTTTATTCCATTCATCAAATACATGGTTGGTGAAGTTGTTTCTACCCACTTCCAAATTAAATTTATTTCCTGGTAGTTTGAGACCATTATTTCTTGTCGGATTTGCTTTCAATATGAAAATTTTGCCACTTTTGATGTCCCCTTTAGAATCTTGAAGACCTGTATCAAGTTACCCCTGAGTCTATGCTTTTTTTAAGGAAAACAGATTCATATGTTTGATTCCCCCCACCCAAAGGTTGCAGGTGTTCTTTGATTTGTGCAAGGTGAGGACCAGAAAGAAATGGTGCATTTAAATTGAAAACTCCAAAAAATAGAATATTTACATCGGAACGAGTAAAAATAAGTTGGGGATCAAAGCCATGGTACCAAAGTAGACTTTCCTCTGACTAAGCAGTTGTATAACATGAATATCTTATGTTGGTGTGCATCAGAATTGGTCTTTTTGAATTTTTAGTGCACCATTTCATCATCAATCAAAATGACTTACCATCCACACTGCAGTGTGTAAGGTTGACAAGAGATGTTGGTCTCTTATAATTCACTTATGTTATTACAGAAAATAAAAATAGATTTCACAAAACATTGTTTAATTCCTTGTTACTGTATATCCAATACCAGCATTTAAGCATTATTAAAACAGAATAGTCCTAGTTCCAAATGCTATGGCTCAGATGCACATACCACATTAATATACATAAGGACCTTTGCCCTTTGCAAGGCAGTGGCCAAGTCCATACACCCACCCCATACCCATCTCATACTCATAAAAAACAAAAAACAAAAACGGCTGTCCTTCCTATTGTGGCTCTTCACATGTTGAGTAACCTCATGTAGATTTATACATACACATACAAAAGGTCCTTACCCCCTTGTAAGTGGGTGACCAAATATAGTAACACTGAATAGATATTGAATATATATAGAAACATTGAATAAATTCCCTGTCTGGGGTATTGGGCTGCATTTTATTGTGAGGTTAAAAGTTGCTCAGTAGCATGCAGCTGATACTTTAGGGTCTATATGGGGTGCCCCTACAGACTAGAGCCACACATCATTTTGTCTGTGGTAGAGGAAATCGCTGTTCATAGAGAAATGGAGATACTTTATTATACTGTGGCTGCCCCTCCATTATGCTGTCCCCCCATTCTTGATACTGTCCTGTACCACTTCTCTGATTATTCATTTCCTTTTTCCACCAAACCCTGTGGTGGGGGAAAAGAATAATGCCACCAAGTCTTTCCACTTGAGTTATATGTGGCGACAAAAATGGGATGGGGATAGGACTAGACATCCTCCCTGTAGCCCCATAGGGGACATTGCAAAAATAGAGCAAAGCCATAAGAGGGTCTGGGAGGAGTTTTCCAAACAGAACCCTAAGGTTTGGGTCTTGTAATGTCCGTGGATGTGGTACAGATGGGAGTAAAAGGGAAGAGGTAGGCAGTATGTTTGTGAGAAGAAAGATGGATGTGTTGGCACTCAGTGACACTAAGTTGCAAGTCTGAGTTTGGGAGGGTCTCAGGAGTGAAGAGGGGAAGGAGGAGAGAAGGTGGGTGGCTATACTAGTAAGTGAAGAGATACGTAAGGTTTCTTCAAGGTTAATGTGGATGAAGGTGAAACTGGGAAGAGAGATGTGGGTTTTTGTAAGTGCATATGGGCCTGGTAGTGAGAAGAGTGTAGAGGAGAGGCTTTTTAGCTGGATTTAAATGGGGGATTTGGGGAGGGGTGTTGGGGGATCTTAGTGCTGGGGTGGTTTGGGGTGAACAGGTGGGTGGGGTGGGGTGGTTTGGGGTTGTGGGGTTCCAGGAGGGGGTTGTGGTGGAGATGTGTCTAGAAAATGAGTTTATAGTAGCAGATACAGTGCTGGGGGGGGAAGGGGTTCATGTGAGAGGGGGTGGTGGATGGGGCATTGGTGGACTACATGGTGGGAGGAGATTTGGATGTACTTCATGTTCCATGAGGGAGGAGAGTGGGGGGAATATCAAATCATTATTGGTGGAGGATGGATGGAGAAGGGGACATGGACGGAGGGTTGGGGGGAGTGAGAGATGGAGTAGAACTGGGGGTGGAGAAGGAGTGGGGATGGTTCAAGGAAGGAGTCATAAGGTGTGCAATGTTTGTGTGTGGAACGGGGAGGATGGGGGGGGGAAGTAGAGGAGGGATGAGTGGTGGGATGGTGATGCAGCGAAGGTTGTAGAATAGGAGGCAAGCATTTGCGGATTGGTTGTAGAGTAGGATGAGAGAATCATGTGGTGGGGGAGGTGCAAAGAAGGGAGAGGAGAAGTGGAGCATAGGATATGGAAGGCAAAGAAGGGAGCAGATGTGAGGTGGGGTGAGAGTATGACAGAAAATTTTGAAAGTAATAAAAAGATGTTTTGGAAAGAAATTAAGGGAGGAAGGAGAGGCAAATCAAGTGGAGAGGGGGTAAGAGGAGATGGAGGGATGATGGTGGGGGAGATGGTAGTAGGGGGAGGATGAGCCAAGTGTTTTAGGGAGTTGCCAAATGCGAGGGAGGGGGGGGTTGTGGTGGAAGGTGCTAAGAAGGTGACAGTGGTTGGTGGTTGGGGGAATGGAGGAGAAATAAGGAAAGACGAGATGAGAGTAGTCATTAAAACGATGAGAGCAGGTAGGGCACCTGGGTTGGATGGGTGTCGTGAGGAGTGGTTTCAGAGGGATCGGTTTGTTGAGTGTGGTTGGGAGGGTTTTGATCGGGAAAGGAACGGGGGAGCGGTTGGTGAGGAGCAGTGAGGGTTTGGGACGAGTGGGGGTTGCATGGGTCAAATTTTTGTGGTAGGGCAGATGTGTGAGAGTTTTAGGAAAGGGTGGGGATGCTTTTTGGGCCTTTATGGGTTTGGAAAAGGCTTGTGATGGGGTGGACTTGGGGGAGAGGGCACTGTGGAGGGTGTGTGTTGCAGGTATATGGGAAGGGAAGAGGGCTGTTTAGAGCAGTTGGGAGTTTTTATGAGAGTAGTGGAGCCAGTGCTGGAATTGGAAATGGAGTGAGTGTTTTGAGGTAGGGGTGGGACTTTGCCAGGGATGTGTATTGTTGCCTTGGTGCTGGGGTAATGGGCCAGGTGAATAGAGGTAGTTGTGGAGGGTGGAGAGGGGTAGGAGGTGGGCTGGTTGTTGTTTGGTGAAGACTGAGCTCGTGGCAGAATTGGGGGAGGGACTGGGGAAGTTGGTGACGGAGTTTGGGAAGGTGTGCAAGAGGAGGAATTTGAGGATGAATGTGGGTAAAAGTAAGGTGATGAGATGTACAAGGGAAGAATGTGGCAGTAGATTGGAGGTGAGTATTGGGGCAGAGAGACTGGAGGAGCTGGATGGCTTTAGACGCTTGGATGCGGATGTGGCGGGAAAGGGGGGAGTGGAGGTGCAGGTGCAATGTAGATTGACAGATGCAAGTGAGCGCCTTGGGGGATTAGAAAGTGTAATAAGAAATAGATATTTGGTAATGGATGCTGGAAGGAGATTGTACGAAGGAGTGACTGTACCGGCAGCACTGTGTGAGGCATAACATGGAGTATAAAGGAGGAAGAGAGTTGGAGTTTGAATGTGTTTGAGTTGGGGTGCCTGAGAAGTATGGAAGGGGTTACTAGGCTGGATGGAGTGGGGAATGAGGAGAGCTGGGGTGGAAGGGGAGATGGGGTTGAGTGTTGGGATGGTTTGGACACATGGAGGGAGTGAGTGAAGAGGGATTGGTGGAAGAGATGTGGAGGAGTTGAATGTGTGGGGGCAACTGAGGATGGGATGGATGGATGGGGTAGTGGGGCATTGGGAGGGAGGGGAGTGTCTGTTGAGGAAGGAGGGGAGAAGGTGGAAGAGGGGGGACGATTGGAGAATGGTTGTGTATAGATGATAAACTTTGCTAACTCAGGTTTGTACACAGTGCAAGAAAGACTTGACACCATGTGAAGTAGATTAAGGAAAGATTTGGAACGGGGAATGGCATCATAAGTTGTAAGTTGCTAGCTGTCAGTGGGTAAAAAATAAATAAATAAATGTAGTTGTTGAAATTGTAGGAATCAGGCCTGTGGACCCCAAAAGAGTATAAAAAAGGAATACCTGTACATGTTAGTAGTGGGAGGATTAAGGTACAAACCTATGCATGCATGGAAGCAGCGTAACAAAGTTATACATGTACACAGCTTTCATAATAAAAGGTATTTATTTTCATGGGTACAAGGGGTGTGCCAATTCCCTTTTTTTCTGATTCAGATGCCAATTCCTATTTACCATTAATTGCCAATGCCCATGCTGATTCCTATTCACTCTTAGCTGCCGATGCCAGTTCCACTTTATATAATTACAATATATCAGTTTTAATATGAAGTAATTGAACTATGATTTTTACTTGCTTTATAATCTATTTACCTAGTTGTATTTTGCAGGAAGGGGAGCTGCGCTCATGGTGTCCCACCTTTGTATCTCGCAGTGTCTAGTTTTCTCTTAAATTCATGAATGGTTTTTGCGCACACTATTTTTTCATCCAGTTTGTTCCAAATGTCCGTCACTCTATGTGTACTGGCTAATCAGTTCAACAAAGTATTCACAGAGGAACCAGATGGAGATGTGCTAAATCTTCCATTTAAACATGTGCCTGAAAGGGCAAATATGGAGTTCTCAATAGAGAACATTAGAAATGCCATGAAAGAGAATAAATCACCTGGACCAGACGGAATACATCCTAGGATAATGAAGGAAGGAAGGAGAGCAACTGGCGAATTAAAACCCTGGAGGACATTGCTGCTTGACAAAAAAAAAAAAAAAAAAAAAAGTGTAAATTCATGAGCATTGGAAACTGGTGGAAGAAACTATGGATATAACATGAATGAAAAGATAACAGAAATAAGTACAGGACAGAAAAGGATACAGGAGTAATAATCGATAGTAAGCCCCAGTTCTCAAATCATCTTGCAGAAAAGATAAATAAAGCTAACAGACTTGTAGGACTTATCACAAGAACCTTCGTCTCCTTGGATGAAGAAATTTTCAAGTCTCTATGTGGCGCTAATCGGCCCCCATTTGGAGTATGCAAACCTAGCATGAAGGACACTGAAGCTGTCGAAGGAAGGAGTGCAGCGGAGAGTGACTAAGCAGGTACCAAAACTTAAGAAACTGAACTTTGAGGAGAGATTGAAGAAACTGAAGCTACCGTGCACGAGGCGATACGATTGAATCACTTAAGATCCTGACAGGACTCTACGATGAGGACGTATGCAAAGACATTTTGGCACTGTGGGAAAATGGCAGAACCAGAGGACATCCTATGAAAATAGTAAAGACCAAAATTGGATAAAAGGAAGAACTCGTTTTGTAATAGAACAGCAAACAATCGGAATGCACTACCCACGTATGTCACAATCAGTTATTAAATTTGAGTTAGATAAAACATGGAACAACCAAGATTTAATGTATAAGTATAGAGCTAAAATTCAACATAAAAATCTAAATAAAAAATAATTGCGTAGGTGTGCACTTCTGAAAAAAAAAAAAAAAAAAAAAATTGGAATCGTCCTGTAAAATTTCATCTTCCTAACTTACCTTTCGGATCCTGTGCAGCAGCCAATGTTGCCTACAAGCAGGCGGTGATTGCTATGGTCGCACTCATAATCCCAGACTGCACATCACACTGTTAGTTCATTGGCGCAAAAAGGCACAACTTAATGCAAATCATCACAGTAACGCAGAAACACTCCATTCACATTCACAACGTATACAAAACGACAGCTAGCACAACCTCCATCTCCACCGCTATAGTCATACTGACGAGCACACTAGTGCTCCATACAACTCTCAATCTATCACTTTGTCGTAGTGCTCAAGATAAGGTTCTTGTGCTTTTTGGATGGGGGGCTGGCCTTGGGTGGGATGGAGGGAGGGAGAAGAGGATGGGGGTGGAGGGAGGGAGGAGGAGAGGATGGGGGTGAAGGGAGGGAGGTGGAGAGGATGGGGGATTGGATAGTGGAATTAAAATTGTGAATGTGTTTCTATTATGAGTCAAATGAGCGTGACACACCCAGCAGACCTCTATCGCTTGTCTGTCTTGCCCACTTCTGCCTCATCTATAGAATAAGGACCCCCCCCGGGGTCCATTTTCCACTATAGAATATGGACCCCCCCGATGTCCATTTTCCATAATAGAATATGGATCCCCCCCCCCCCGGGGTCCATTTTCCGCTATAGAAAGTGGACTCCGGGGTCCACTTTCCACTATAGAATATGGACCCCCCCGGGGTCCATTTCCCACTATAGAAAATGGACTCCGGGGTCCACTTTCCTCTATAGAATATGGACTCCCTGGGGTCCATTTCCCGCTATAGAAAATGGACTCCGGGGTCCACTTTCCACTATAGAATATGGACCCTCCGAGGTCCATTTCCCGCTATAGAAAATGGACTCCGGGGTCCATTTTCCACTATAGAATATGGACCCCCCCCGAGGTCCATTTTCCACTATAGAATATGGACCCCCCCCCGGGGTCCATTTTCCGCTATAGAAAGTGGACTCCGGGGTACACTTTCCACTATAGAATATGGACCCCCCGGGGTCCATTTCCCACTATAGAAAATGGACTCCGGGGTCCACTTTCCACTATAGAATATGGACCCCCCGGGGTCCATTTCCTGCTATAGAACATGGACTCCGGGGTCCACTCTCCACTATAGAATATGGACCCCCGGGGGTCCATTTCCCGCTATAGAAAATGGACTCCGGGGTCCACTTTCCACTATAGAATATGGACCCTCCGAGGTCCATTTCCCGCTATAGAAAATGGACTCCGGGGTCCACTTTCCACTATAGAATATAGACCCCCTGGGGTCCATTTCCCGCTATAGAAAATGGACTCTGGGGTCCACTTTCCACTATAGAATATGGACCCCCCTGGGGTCCATTTCCCGCTATAGAAAATGGACCCCGTGGGAATATTTGACAGTGATGTTTGACCGTGAGAATGTTTGACACCGTTTGTCAAACATGTTTGTCAGACGTGTATGAGGTGATGTTTGACTGTGAATGGTTGTCAAACATGTTTGAAGTGATGTTTGACTGTGGAAATGTTTGACAAACTTGTTTGAATTGATGTTTGACCGTGGAATTGTTTCACAAAAGTGTCGACTAAGCATGTCGACGTGAAATGTTTGTCGAAGATTCAAGGGTTGTCATACATTCCCACGGTCAAACATCACTTCAAACACGTTTGTCAAACATTCCCACAGTCAAACATCACTTCAAACATGTTTGTCAAACATTCCCATGATCAAACATCATTTCAAACGCATTTGACAAACATGTTTGACAACCATTCAGTCAAACATCACCTCATACACGTCTGACAAACATGTTTGACAAACCGTTTGACCATTCACATGGTCAAACATTGCTTCAAATATGTTTGACAAACGCATTAGACAACCACATACTCCATTCACACGGTCAAACATCGCTTCAAACACGTTTGAGAAACGTATGTTTGACAGCCACCATTCACACCAGTGCTACACTTGGAAACAAGCACTTGCATCAGATTCTAAAATTTTCAAGTTCTTTGTACAAATTACTCTCACATTTTCCCTCGAGTATGATCAATTCTGCGTGATGTGACGTGATGGCATAACTTCAGCATCAGAGCACGGGAAGATTTTTCGGTCCTATTGTATATGTCATCGCGCGTAGGCAACTTTTTCCTTGACTTTTGGCGATGAAGACATATTTCTGTATTTTGAGGACCAAAAACTCGATGGAGATAATCAGGAAACTTTATATATATATATATATACACACACGCACACAAAATAGCGTTTTCTATGTCACGAAAATAATGACGTCAATCGAGCGCGGTGCATTGTGGGATTAATGACGTCTTTCCCAATGTGAGAATCTAAAAAGTGTTTTTCTTTTTCTTTTTGTCATCTATGCATGAGCACAGTTGTATGATTAAGCAGTTGTTACACATAGATTATATTTCTGACAACATATTTCCACCAAAATGTAAATATTTCTTTTCCAAACTCACCCTTTTTGGCGCATTTCATTTACTGCAAAGTATCTACATTAAATACAATGTCTTTGATTCCTTCTTCCCTAAAGAACCTAATATTGAAAATTAATTTACAAAAGTAATTATAAAGATACCAAGTATCAAGATATAATGTTAACCATCAAAATTCGCAAACACAATAGCAAATGTACTCGTACCTCCAACCTCCATTTGAATAACAATACGACTCCTGTTGCAGACATCTAGACGTCTCTAAGGACATATTCAACAGCATATGACGGAAAGATAATGTTTGGAGATTTGAAAAATTAAATTTTGTACCCATATATCAAAATCCCACGAATCAAAATGCAAGTCAATGTTATCCCATTGTTCATAATCCCACACACAATATTCCAGGATGTTGATAGTAATGACTACAATTTATTTTATATTATTTGTTTTGTTATCACTTCCCAGATAATAAATTCACATAGATCCAACGTTGGCATATGACATGGGTTCAATGTCATTTTGCTTATCATCATTACGTTGAATCAACGTGGATTTCCGTTGTTTGAACGTAGAAATTACATCGATTCAATATTTTTTCCACTCAAATGATGCAGTTTCCATTCACCAACATAAATTCCACGTGGATATGACGTTGCACCGACATAATTCCAACATAAATCCCTCATTTAGCGGATGTGAATCCCTCATTTTACAGATGTATATCCAACGTATTTCCAACACGAACCCCTCATTTTGCAGATGTATATCCAATGTATTTCCAACAAGAATCCAACATGAACCAGATGTAAATTCAATCTCTTTTGATGCTCATGGAACACCTCAAAATCCTCATGCTAATTTCATATTGTTCCTTGGAACACTGTGTGAAGGCTACAGCATGCTGTTGGGCTAGGTAGCATTAAAACACAAAACTATAAGTACAATTTTTCACAAAAATATAACTTTATTGCTCGAAACAGTAGAACATGAAATTGCATGCACCATAATATACTGTACTCAATTAAGGTTATACAATGTATAAATCTATAAAACCTGAGTATCTGGCTGTTTACATTGAATAAAACCGACTTCCTGGCAAATTCAGCAGGGTTCTGACAACAAATATCTTGATACAAAAGTATGGAGATTCAGGAAAAGAGTAATATCCCGGGTAATATTTGGGGGGAGACGTTCAATACTAATTGTACATGTAGCTACGGTTGGAGTGTAGGTCCTGAAAAATATACTCCTTCAAAAATTGGTATAATTTAATGTGCTTTTTTTTCATCTTGCCATGATCGACAACTGCAATTCAGTGGTTAGCGAAGATACATAGTGTCAACACAAAAGCATTCAAATAGAGTCCTGCTGTTTGAAAACTTGGAAAAATTTGGAATGAAAATACTGAATTTACTGCAAAAACCAAAAATATATTCCAGCTTAGAATAATTTTTCTACCATTGCATATCAAAAGTTTAGAGTGGAGTAACTCACAGAATAGCAGCATTTCTGTTATGTTCAACATTCCCGAGTCCCTATTATACTTGTTAATCTAGTCACTGTAAAAATTTGTCCCTTGCAGTTTCTTGAGGTGTGCCAAATTGATAATTGACTATGCTCCACAGACCTGCTGCAGCTCATTGTTTATGTCAATATGATGACAACCACAAAATCTCTCAGAAGACTACAACTGACAAGAAAATGATGCATGATTGCTGCATCCAATAATCAACAAAACAAGTGCATTAAACTAAACCTGTTTGGTCATTGAAAAAGTCAATCAATGTTGCACAGGACTTGATTGATAGAAAGCACCTTCAATTGCCTACAAATTTGTAGGAAGGAAACATGTTTCAATTTCTAGGCTTTTACATTTATAGGGAGTGATCACTCAGTCCCCATCACTTCCTTAAAACTGCTGTCAACCCCTCCCCGTGTTAACAGAATTTCCTTTGCATTTAACTGTCGGTAAATTGTAACAAATTTTCGGGGGTAATGGAGGGGCGACAAAAAAATAAAAATAATAAATTAAATTAAAATCGAGAAAACATTGCAGTACCCAGCTTTAGGATTAAGGTTAACTTAGTAGGTATAGTTGTAAAACTGGGAAAAAAAAAAAAAAATGGGAACCACTGCCTTTGATGGAGAGTGACAACTCTCCTGAAATCAAACTATGGAGAGTCAAAATACAGCTCTTCAGCAATTTCTAGGGAAAACTGGTAACAATGGATTACATTCTGACTGTCATTTGCACTGGATAATACAAGATTCATCAGGGCAAAGCATTTAGAATAAACATTTCAGTCAAATGTCTATTAATTATGACATGTGTCCATGTTACATCCACAACAAGATACAAGTTACATACAGAATGCATAATCTTTTGTTCTATGACAAAACATTCAGTAACAATTAAGTGATGAGCCCCTTTTTCTGACCTTGAGCAAATTTACTATTGCATAATTTACCTGATTTACAATCACAAGCACGAATAGAATATTCAGTATCACTGGAAGAAAATGGACAAAGAATAGACAACTTCCCTGACTGGTTAAGTCCTCATCATAAATTGGATGTATTTTTGTATATCATTCTTAGGTCAAAATCAAGTCATCAGAAAGATTTGGCCTTGAAAAACATTTAAATATCTATTAACTGAGCCTATATTGGTATCCATGTTACACTCACAATGTGGACTTTCCACCAGTGTTCGAGAGGTGATCAAAACAAAATGATGACTTGATTTATCTTGAAACTAAAAATTTGGTTAAACTCAGATTACAATTTTACACCTTATGTAACACATTAATACAGTAAAGTGTGGAGTGACCCACATAAAAAATGATCATGGCAACCAACAAGTTGCAAGTGAAAGACGCCCTGAGACGGTGGAAGGAACGAGTTAATAAACTTGTAATAGAATATACAAAAAACATCTAACCTAACCTTTCAAAATTGAAACATTTCTTTTCCAAAAATATGCTTTGGATGCCTAGTAACAACTAATTTTTGAAAGAAGTCAAGTGCATGTCCTCTGAAACTGGAGACTGAGTCAGATTTCATGCATGCTGTACTGTTCAGCATAACCATTACCCATGCAGTCGACTCTGGGACATTTGAAATGGTGGGCAGGATATGTCCATGTAACTACACTTACTATATCTGTGCCAAGGTGCTCACTGTTACCATTCTCTACCAACCACAGCAGCATTCTCCAGTTCCCACAGTCTTTTTTCCTGCCTTCCTTTCCTTTTTATCTTTTCTTCTGTCTTCCTCCCGTTCACGCAGTTTAGCCTCTCTTCCTCCAGAACAGTTGCCCGCATGATGCAGCCAATCCTTTATTACTGTCTCCACCTCATCAGCTGTGGCAAAAGATGTGGATTTTTTTTTTGTATAACTCCTGAAATAAACCAATGAATACGTGTAGTCCATAATATTTTATCTAAAGGTATTTGCCAACATGACCAGAACATGTTATTTTGCAACTACGGTACATGAACTAGCAATGACTAGGCTGTATACATTGAAAAGGCATGGTAAAATCACCAATAGGACTTACTGTACAGTAATGTTGTGGTGAATTTAGACCACCAATGCTTGGCCTGAGAAATGGTAATTACAGGTAAAAAAAAAAATTTCAATGTGAGCATTTTGTGGAGTGAGAATATTTTCAAGATTCACACATTTTGCATAAATTTTCAAGTCTAGGGTTTAGAGTTGACAGCCTAACCAGTACGAAGCATTTATGGCAACAAGTTACTTGTTGTGCCACCCAGCAAATGTCATCCAAATACAGGAGTAACAATGGATGATATCGTCTGCACAGGCTCTGTACATGAAAAGAATATTCACAGCTAATAGGACATGTAGGAAAAAGTGGAACTTACGTAATACTACATCACTCAGAAGAACCTTGAAACTTGACTTTTCCCCCCTTCCCATCCAGTTAAATTGGAGAGCAAGCTTTAGCATCCTCTTCGCTGCTTTGGTTCCAAGGATGCTCAGGTTTGTAACCTGGAAATTAAACAAATCATTTATTTGTATCAGCATTAACGATGTAAGCATCACTTATAAAAATAAGGCTTTTTTTATTGCCTACGACAACACTGCATTAGAAAAATTGGGACATTGAAAGTCGTGCCTACTGTGGACCTAAGTACTAATACCTAAATACTAATGCAATTTCTTTACTTAACAAAAGTGTAGGAATGTACATGTACGTCATTAATAACAAAATGTGATGTGAAGTACATTCAGAAATGCAAGCCTTAATTAAGGCACCTGTCAGCATGGTCAAGGACTATATCAGGCACAAAACTGACTTTGAAAGGCACATTTTGGTTACTGTCCCACATGTTGGCATGTACACTGCAATTTTTACAACGGTCATTGCATGTCAGAGACGAGAGAAAAACCATTTGACAGGCACGGAACAAACTCTGTCTGACACCTTGACAGGTACTTAACAAAACTAATTTGGGATGTGGAAATGTAGACATTCTCTACAATTAAATGTGTATTTGATAAAAGCTTGCATCTCTGGTCATGCAATTGCACAGGTAAGAATTTCAGCAAAGCTCACTCACTAGATTTTGCTTGAAGGCCTCGTCTTTCAGCCTCTCCTCCAGATCTACAATTTGTGGAAGGGATGTCAAGGGCAGATTCACCCCCAATCTCTTCTATATCTTCTTCACTTGTATTGCCTGTCACCAGACCGCTGAATTGCATTTAGCAATCGTGTATTCACCATTTCTAAGAGTAGGATTATTTGGCGTTCTGCAGCTGCCTGAAAATAAAATTAATAAACTATTATAACATATGTCTGCCAACAGACAATTTCTACCTGCAAAACCAGGGGGGGGGGGGGTTGAAGCCTTAGCCTTCACCCTGAGGGAGTTCTGCTTGAAAAGATAGAGGAAAATAATAATGTTATGGGTACTATACTATTATGTAGAATAAAATAAATTAACAATATGCTTTATCTTCATGTTTTCATTACCAATGTAGCTGTTTAAGGTTCTAAACATGCTTTCCAAGCCATTATGGGGTGTACTGGAAGCGAGCCACAGGATAAGGCTTGTTCCCCCACACAAGGGAGGTAGCCAAAATACAAAGGCATAGAAACCACTCCCGCCTATTCCATCCCCACATACTCTACTCCCATCCACCCCACCTCCCTCCCTCTTATCTTGGCTCCTCCTGGATGACGAGTCATGCCTCACATCTCTTGTGTACTGTAAGGTCTCCATTTACCAAGGGCCACTTGCCACATTCTGTTGACTCCAAACAGTTCTTGGAGTTCTCTGCCCCAGCCCCAATCCCACAGAACCTGAAATGGAGAGGAACCTGTACATTCAAACTCCAAACTGTTCTTGGAGTCTCTGCCCCAGCTCCCATCCCACAGAACCTGAAATGGAAAGGAACCTGGACATGCAAACTCCAAACCGTTCTTAGTCTTCGCCCCAGCCCCAATCCCACCCCAACACAACCTGAAATGGAGAGGAACCTCCGCGTGCACAATAGGCAGTGCAGGGCTCCTCCAAAGTGCCATCAATAAATACCAGGAAAGCTCTTTTGAAACATTTTGAAGTGAAAGGGGGGGAGGGGGAGAGTGAAGGGGTGGGGGAGAGTGAGGAGATGGGGGAGAGGAAGGGGTGGGGGAGAGTGAGGAGATGGGGAAGAGGGAAGGGAGGGGTGGGGAGACAGGGAGGGGTGGGGGAGAGGGCGGGAGGGGGTGGGGGAGGGGGAGATAAAGGGGGGAGAGGAGAAAAGTGGGGAGAAGGGAGAGAAGAGAGGGGGAGACAGGAGAGAGAGGGGAGAAAGGAGAGATAGGGGGTGAGGAGAGGAGAGAGGGGGAGGGAAGAGGAGGGGAAAGGAGGGAGAGACGGGGAGGGGAAAGGAGGGAGAGACGGGGAGGGGAAAGGAGGAAGAGAGGGGGAGGGGAGAGGAGGGAAAGAGGGGATGGGGAGTGGAGGGGGAGAGGGGGAAAGGAAAGGAGGAAGAGAGGAGAGGGGGGGAGGGGAGAGGAGGGAAAGGAGAGGAGGGAGAGAGGGGAAGGGGAGAGGAGGGAAGAGGAGGGGGAGAGAAAAGAGGAAGAGAGGTCAGAGAGGAGAGATTGGGGGAAGAGAGAAAAGAGGGGGGAAGAGAGAGAGAAGAGAGGAGGGAGAGAGAAGAGAGGAGGGAGAGAGAAGAGGGGGGAGAGAAAGAGGGAGAGAGGAGAGGGGGAGAGAGGAGAGAGGGGGGAGGAAAGAGAGGGGGGAGGAAAGAGAGAGGAGAGAAGAGGGAGAGGGGGAGGAAAGAGACTTGGAGAGAGGAGAGGAGAAAGGAGAGAGGGGGAGAGATGGGGAAGAGAAAGGAGAGAGAAGAGAGATGGGGAAGAGAAGAGGGAGATGGGGAGGAAAGAGGGAGATGGGGAGGAAAGAGTTGGAGAGAGGAGAGGGGGAGGGAGGGGGAGAGGAGAAAGGAGAGAGGGGGAGAGGAGAGAGGAGAGAGGGGGAGAGGAGAGAGGGGGAGAGGAGAAAGGAGAGAGGGGGAGAGAAGAGAGATGGGAAAGAGAGATAAGAGGGGGAGAGGAGAGAAGAGGTAGAGGGGGAGAGAAAAGGGAGAGGGGAGAGAAGAGGGAGAGGGGGAGAGGAGAGAGATGGGGAGACAGGAGAGAGGGGGAGACAGGAGAGAGGGGGAGAAAGGAGAGAGGGGGAGAAAGGAGAGAGGGAGAGAAGAGAGAGTAGTGAGGAGAAAGGAGAGAATGGAGAGAGGGGGAGAAAGGAGATAGGGGGAGAATGGAGAGAGGGTGAGAAAGGAGGGGGAGGAAAGAGATGGGGAGAGAGGAGAGGGGGGAGGAGGAAAGAGTAGTGAGGAGAAAGGAGAGAAGGGGGAGAATGGAGAGATGGGGGGAAAAGGAGAGGGGAGGAGGGAGAGATGAGAGAAGAGGGAGAGGGGAGAGGAGAGAGGAGAAAGGAGAGGGGGTAGAAAGGAGAGAGAAGAGGGGGGAGAGAGGAGAGGGGGAGAGGAGAGAGGAGGGGGGGAAGAGGAGAGAGCGAGAAAAGAGAGGGGGAGAGGAGAGAGTAGTGAGGAGAAAGGAGAGAAGGGGGAGAAAGGAGATAGGGGGAGACTGGAGAGAGGGGAGAGAGGAGAGGGGAGGAAAGAGATGGAGAGAAGAGAGGGGGAGAGGAGTAGTGAGGAGAAAGGAGAAAATGGAGAGAGGGGGAGAAAGGAGATAGGGGGAGAAAGGAGAGAGGGGGGGAGAAAGGAGAGAGGGGGAGAGAAGAGGGAGAGGAGAGAGAAGAGGGAGAGGGGAGGAAAGAGGGGGGAAAGAGGTGGGAGAGAGGAGGGGAGAGAAGAGAGTATTGAGGAGAAAGGAGAGAAGGGGGAGGAGAAAGGAGAGAAGGGGGAGAAGAGAGGAGAGGGGGAGAGAGGAGGAGAGAAGAGGGAGAGGGGGAGAAAAGAGAGGGGGAGAGGAAAGGGGAAGAGAAGAGGGGGAGAGAGGAGAAAGGAGAAAGGAGGGGGGAGAAAGGAGAGGGGGAGAAAGGAGAGAGGAGGGAGAAGAGAAAGGAGAGAGGAGGGAGAAGAGAGGGGAGAGAAGAGGGAGAGGAGAGATGGGGAGAGAGGAGTGAGGGGGAGAGAGGAGAGAGGGGGGAGGAGAGAGGAGGGGGGAGGAGAGAGGGGGAAAGAGGTTAGAGGGCGAGAGAGGAGAGGAGGTGGAGAGGAGAAAGGAGAGAAGGGAGAGAGGAGAGGGAGAGGACAGGGGAGGAAAGAGGGGGAGAGGAGAGAGAATACTGGAGGGGAGAGGGGGAGGACAGGGAGAGGGGGATGAAAGAGAGGGGAAGTGAGGAGAAAGAGGAGAGGGAGAGGGGAAGAGGGGAGAGTAGGGGGAAAGAGGAGAGTAGGGGAAAGGGGAGAGTAGGGGAGAGGGGAGAGGAGAGAGTAGGGGGAGAGAGAGAGAGGAGAAAGGAGAGAGATAAAAGAGGGGGAGAGAGGAGAGAGATAAAAGAGGGGGAGAAAGGAGAGAGGAGAGAGAGAAAAGAGGGGGAGAGAGAAGAGATGGGGGAGAGAGATGAGAGGGGAGAGAAGAGGGGGAAGAGAGAATAGAGGAGGAAGAGAGAAGAGAGGAGGGAGAGTGAAGAGAGGAGGGAGAGTGAAGAGAGGAGGGAGAGAGAAGAGAGGAGGGAGAGAGAAGAGAGGAGGGAGAGAGAAGAGAGGAGGGAGAGAGTAGAGAGGAGAGGAAGGGGGAGAGAGGAGAGGGGGAGATGAGAGTGGGAGAGAGAGGAGAGAGAAGAGGGGGGAGAGAGGAGGGGAGAGAAGAGGGAGGAGGGGAGAGAAGAGGGAGGAGGGGAGAGAAGAGGGAGAATGGGAGAGCAGAGGGAAGGAAAGAGGGGAGGGGAGAGGAGAGTGGGGGAGGGGAGAGGAGAGTGGGGGAGGGGAGAGGAGAGTGGGAGAGGAGAGAGGAAAGGAGAGTGGGAGAGGAGAGAGGAAAGGAGAGGGGGGAGAAAGGAGAGAGGGGGAGAGAAGAGAGATGGGGAAGAGAAAGGAGAGAGAAGAGGGGGAGAGAGGAGAGAGAAGAGGGGGGAGAGGAGAGAGAAGAGAGGTGGAGAGAAGAGAGATGGGGAGAGATGAGAGAGGGGGAGAGATGGGGAGAGAGAAGAGAGGGGGGAGAGAAGAGAGGGGGGAGAGGAGAGAGTAGTGAGGAGAAGGGGGGAGAGGAGAGAGTAGTGAGGAGAAGGGGGGAGAGGAGAGAGTAGTGAGGGGAGAGGAGAGAGTAGTGAGGAGAAGGGGAGAATGGAGAGAGGGAGAGAAGAGAGAGGGGGAGAAGAGAGAGTGGGGGAGAAGGGAGAGAGGAGAGGGAGAGAGAAGAGGGGGAGGGAAGGAAAGAGCAGGGGGGCGAGGAGAGTGGGGGAGAGAGGAGGGAGGAGAGAGGGAGGAGAGAGGGGGAAGAGATGATGGAGAGAGAGGAGGGGGGGAGGAGAGAGTAGTGAGGAGAAAGGAGAGAAGGGGGAGAAAGGAGAGAAGGGGGAGAATGCAGAGAGGGGGGAGAAGAGAGGAGAGGGGGGAGAAGAGGGAGAGGGGGAGAAAGGAAAGGGGGAGATAGGAAAGGGTGAGAGGAGAGAGGGGGAGAGAAGAGGGGGAGAGAGGGGGGAGAGAAGAGACATGGGGGTCGAGAAAGGAGAGAGAAGAGAGAATAGGGGAGAGAAAAGGGAGAGGGGGAGAGAAGAGAGAGATGGGGAGGAAGGAGAGATGGCGAGAGAGGAGAGGGAGAGAAAGGAGAGAGTGGAGTGAGGGGGAGGGAGAGAGGGGAGAGAGGAGAGAGGGGAGAGAGGAGAGAGGGGGAGCGAGGAGGGGAGAGAGGAAAGAGGGCGAGAGAGGAGAGAGGGGGAGAAAGGAGAGAGGGGAGAGAAAGGAGATAAGGGAGAGTGGGGAGAGGACAGGGGGAGGAAAGAGAGGGAAGAGGGAGAGAGGGGATGGGGAGTGGAGGGAGAGAGGGGGAAAGGAGAGATGATAAAGGGGATGGGAGTGGAGGGAGAGAGGGGGAAAGGAGAGATGATAAAGGGGATGGGAGTGGAGGGAGAGAGGGGGAAAGGAGAGGGAGAGAGGAGGGGGAGAGGAGGGAAAGAGGGGGAGGGGAGAGGAGGGAAAGAGTGGGAGGGGAGAGGAGGGAGAGAGGGGGAAAGGAGAGGAGGGAGAGAGGGGGAAAGGAGAGGAGGGAGAGAGGGGGAGGGGAGAGGAGGGAGAGAGGAGAGAAGGGGGAGAGAGAAGAGGAAGAGGGGGATGAAAGAGAGGGGGAGAGAGGAGAGGGAGAGGGGGAGAGAGGAGAGAAGGGGAGAGGTCGGAGAGGAGAGTGGGGGGGAGAGATGGAGAGAGAAAAGAGGGGGAGAGAGGAGAAAGGAGAGAGAAATGAGGGGGAGAAAGAAAGAGGGAAGAGAGAAAAGAGGGGAGGGAAAAAAGAGGGGGAGAGAGAAGAGAGGAGGGAGAGAAAAGAGAGGAGGGAGAGAAAGAGGGAGAGAGGGAGTGAGGGGGAGAGAGGAGAAGGAGACGAGAGGGGGAGAGAGGAGAGGAGACGAGAGGGGGAGAGAAGAGGGAGAGGGGGAGAAGAGGGGGAGGGGAGAAGAGGGGGAGGAGAGAAGAGGGAGAGGGGGAGGAAAGAGGAGAGAAGAGGGAGAGGGGAGGAAAGAGGAGAGAAGAGGGGGAGGAAAGAGAGAGGAGAGGGAAGAGAGGAGAGGGGGAGGGAGAGACGGGGAGAGGAGAGAGGAGAAAGGAGAGGAGAGAGGAGAAAGGTGAAAGGAGAGAGGAGAAAGGAGAGAGGAGAAAGGAGAGGGGAGAGAGGAGAAAGGAGAGGGGAGAGAAAGGGGAGAGGGGAGAAAGAGGGGGAGAGAAGAGAGATGGGGAAGAGAAAGGAGAGAGAAGAGGGAGAGGGGGAGAGAAGAGAGATGGGAGAGAAGAGAGATGGGGAAGGGAGAGGGGGAGAGAAGAGAGATGGGGAAGAGAAAGGAGAGAGAAAAGGGAGAGGGGGAGAAGAGAGGGGGAGGAAAGAGAGGGGTAGGAAAGAGAGTTGGAGAGAGGAGAGGGGAAAGGGGAGAGGAGAGAGGAGAAAGGAGAGGGGAGAGAAAGGAGAGAGGGGGAGAGAAGAGAGATGGGGAAGAGAAAGGAGAGAGGAGAGAGAAGAGGGGGGAGAGAGGAGAGAGAAGAGGGGGGAGAGAGGAGAGAGAAGAGGGGGGAGAGAGGAGAGAGAAGAGGGGGGAGAGAGGAGAGAGAAGAGGGGGAGAGGAGAGAAGAGGGGGGAGAGAGGAGAGAGAAGAGGGGGGAGAGAGGAGAGAGAAGAGGGAGAGGGGAAGAGAAGAGGGAGAGGAGAGAGATGGGAGAGAGAAGAGAGAGGGAGAAAGGAGAGAGGGGGAGGAGAGAGAGTAGTGGGGAGAAAGGAGAGAAGGGGGAGGAGAGTAGTGGGGAGAAAGGAGAGAAGGGGGAGAATGGAGAGAGGGGGGAGAAAGGAGAGAGGGGGGAGAAAGGAGACAGGGGGAGAAAGGAGAGAGGAGAGACGAGGGAGGGGGGTGAGACGAGGGAGGGGGGAGGAAAGAGATGGGGAGAGATGAGGGGGAAAGAGAGGTGGGAGAGAGGAGGGGGAGAGAAGAGAGGGGGGAGAGGAGAGAGTAGTGAGGAGAAAGGAGAGAAGGGGGAGAATGGAGAGAGGGGAGGAGGGAGAGGAGAGTGGGAGAGGGGAGAGAAGAGGGAGAGGGGGAGAGAAGAGGGAGAGGGGGAGAAAAGAGGGGGAGAGAGGAGAGGGGAGAGGAGAGAAGAGAGGGGGAGAGAGGAGAGGGGAGAGGAGAGAAGAGAGGGGGAGAGAGGAGAAAGGAGAGGGGGAGAAAGGAGAGGGGGAGAAAGGAGAGAGAAGATGGGGGAGAGAGGAGAGAGAAGGGGGAGAGAGGAGAGAGAAGAGGGAGAGGGGGAGAGAGGAGAGAGAAGAGGGAGAGGGGGAGAGAAGAGAGAGAGGAGAGAGATGGGGAGAGAGAAGAGGGGGAGACAGGGGAGAGGGGAGATAGGAGAGAGGGGAGAGAGGGGGAAAAAGGAGAGAGGGGGAGAGGAGAGAGTATTGAGGAGAAATGAGAGAAGGGGGAGAATGGAGAGAGGGGGGAGAAAGGAGATAGAGGGAGAATTGAGAGAGGGAGAATTGAGAGGGGGAGAAAGGAGAGGGGGAGAGAAGAGGGAGAGGGGAGGAAAGAGATGGTGAGAGGGGAAAGAGGAGAGAGGCAGAGAAGAGAGGGGGGAGAGGAGTAGTGAGGAGGGGGAGAATGGAGAGAGGGAGAGAAAGGAGATAGGGGAAGAATGGAGAGAGGGGGAGAGAAGAAGGAGAGGGGAGGAAAGAGATGGGGAGAGAGATGAGAAGAGAGGGGGAGAGAGGAGAGAGAGGAGAGAGGGGGAGAGAGGAGAGAGGGGGAGAGAGGAGAGAGGGGGAGAGATGAGGGGGGAAAGAGAGAGGTGGGAAAGAGGAGGGGAGAGAAGAGAGTATTGAGGAGAAAGGAGAGAAGGGGGAGAATGGAGAGAGGGGGAGAAAGGAGAGAGGGGGAGAAGAGAGGAGAGGGAGAGGAGGGAGAGGAGGGAGAGGAGGGGGGAGAGAAGAGGGAGAGGGGGAGAGAAGAGGGAGAGGGGGAGAGAGGGAGAGAGGAAAGGGGGAGAGAGGAGAGGGGGAGAGAAGAGGGAGAGGGGGAGAGAGGAAAGGGGGAGAGAGGAGAGGGGGAGAGAGGAGAGGGGAAGAGAAGAGAGAGGGGAAGAGAAGAGAGAGGGGGAGAGAGGAGAAAGGAGAGGGGGGAAAAGGAGAGAGGAGGGAGAAGAGAGGGGGAGAAGAGGGAGAGGAGAGAGAGGAGTGAGAGGGGAGGAGGGGGAGAGAAGAGAGGGGGGAGAGGAGTAGTGAGGAGGGGAGAATGGAGAGAGGGAGAGAAAGGAGATAGGGGAAGAATGGAGAGAGGGGGAGAAAGGAGAGAGGGGGAGAAAGGAGAGAGGGGGAGAAAGGAGAGAGGAGAGGGGGAGAGAAGAAGGAGAGGGGAGGAAAGAGAGAGGAGAGGGGAGGAAAGAGATGGGAGAGAGAAGAGAAGAGAGGGGGAGAGAGGAGAGAGGGGGAGATGAGGGGGGAAAGAGAGGTGGGAGAGAGGAGGGGAGAGAAGAGTATTGAGGAGAAAGGAGAGAGGGGGAGAAGAGAGGAGAGGAGGGAGAAGAGAGGAGAGGGGGAGAGAAGAGGGAGACGGGGAGAGATGAAAGGGGGAGAGAGGAGAGGGGAAGAGAAGAGAGAGGGGAAGAGAAGAGAGAGGGGGAGAGAAGAGAGAGGGGGAGAGAAGAGAGAGGGGGAGAGAGGAGAAAGGAGAGAGGGGGGAGAGAGGAGGGAGAAGAGAGGGGGAGAGAATAGGGAGAGGGGGAGAGAAGAGGGAGAGGGGGAGAGAAGAGGGAGAGGGGGAGAGAAGAGGGAGAGGGGGAGATGGGGAGAGAGGAGTGAGAGGGAAAGAGGAGAGATGGGGAGAGGGGAGAGAGGAGGGGGAAAGAGAATAGAGGAAGGGGAAAGAGAATAGAGGGTGAGAGAGGGAGAGAGGAGGTGGAGAGGAGAGAGGAGAGAGGGGGAGAAGAGAGGACAGGGGGAGGAGAGGGGAGAGAGAAGACTGGAGAGGAGAGGGGGAGGACAGGGAGAGAAGAGGGAGAGGGGGATGAAAGAGAGGGGGAGTGAGGAGAAAGAGAAGAGGGAGAGAGGAGACAGGGGGAGCAAGGAGAGAGGGGGAGACAGGGGGAGAGGAGAGAGTAGGGGGAGAGGAGAGAGTAGGGGAGAGGGGAGAGTAGGGGGAGAGGGGAGAGTTGGGGGAGAGGGGAGAGTAGGGGGAGAGAGTGAGAAAGGAGAGAGGGAGAGAGAGAAGAGAGTGGGAGAGAAGAGGGAGAGAGAGAAGAGAGTGGGAGAGAAGAGAGTGGGAGAGAAGAGGGGGAGAGAGAAGAGATGGGGGAGAGAAGAGATGGGGGAGAGAAGAGAGGGGGGAAGAGAAGAGAGGGGGGAAGAGAAGAGAGGGGGGAAGAGAAGAGAGGGGGGAAGAGAAGAGAGGGGAAGAGAAGAGAGGGGAAGAGAAGAGAGGGGGAAGAGAGGAGGGAGAGTAAAGAGAGGAGGGAGAGAAGAGAGGAGAGGAAGGGGGAGGGAGGAGAGGGGGAGATGAGAGAGTGTGAGGGAGGAGAGAGGAGGAGAGGAGGGGAGAGAAGAGGGAGAGTGGGAGAGCAGTAGGTAGGAAAGAGAGGGGAGGAGAGGAGAGAGTAAAGGAAAGGGGGGAGAAAGAAGAGAGATGGGGAAGAGAAAGAAGAGAGAAGAGGGGGAGAGAGGAGAGAGAAGAGGGGGAGAGAGGAGAGAGAAGAGGGGGAGAGAGGAGAGAGAAGAGAGGGGGAGAAGAGAGAGGGAAGAGAAGAGAGTAGTGAGGAAAAAGGAGAGAAGGGGAGAATGGAGAGAGGGGGAAGAGAGGGGGGAGAAAGGAGTTAGGGGGAGAATGGAGAGAGGGGGAGAAGAGAGTGGGGGAGAAGGGGGAGAGAAGAGGGGGAGGGGAGGAAAGAGATGGGGAGAGAGGAGAGTGGGGGAGAGAGGAGGGAGAGGGAGAGAGGGAGAGGGAGAGAGGGGGGAGAGAGAGGGGGAAAGATGTGGGAGAGAGGAGAGCGGGGGGAGAGATGAGGGGGGAAAGATGTGGGAGAGAGGAGAGAGGGGGGAGAGAGGAGCGAGGGGGAGAGATGAGGGGGAGAGAGTAGAGGGAGAGGAGAGAGTAGTGAGGAGAAAGGAGAGAAGTGGGAGAGGGGGAGAAACGAGGGGGGAGAGGAAAGGGGGAGATAGGAAAGGGTGAGAGGAGAGAGGGGGAGATAGGAAAGGGTGAGAGGAGAGAGGGGGAGAGAGGAGAGAGGGGGAGAGAGGAGAAAGGAGAGGGAGGAGAAAGGAAATGGGGGAGAAAGGAGATGGGGGAGAAAGGGAAGGGGGAGAGAAGAGACATGGGGGTAGAGAAAGGAGAGAGTGGAGTGAGGGGGAGGGAGTAGAGAGGGGGAGAGAGGAGAGAGGGGGGAGAAAGGAGAGAGGGGATAAGGGAGAGGACAAAGGGAGGAAAGAGAGGGGGAGAGGGAAGAGGGAGAGAGGGAAGAGGGAGAGAGGAGAGAGGGGGAGGGGAGAGAGGAGAGAGGGGGAGGGGAGAGAGGAGAGAGGGGGAGGGGAGGGGGAGAGGAGAGAGGGGGAAAGGAGAGAGGGGAGAGAGGAGAGGGAGAGAGGAGAGGATCGAGGAGCGGGGGGGGAGATGGGGAGAAGGGGGAGAAAGGAGAGAAAGCAGAGAGGGAGAGAGGAGAGAGGGAGAGAGTGGGTGGGGAAGGGGGAGAGAGGAGAGAGTGGGGGGAGAAGGGGAGAGAGGAGAGAGTGGTGGGGAGAAGGGGAGAGAGGAGAGAGTGGGGGGGAGAAGGGGGAGAGAGAGAGGAGAGAGTGGGGGGGAGAAGGGGGAGAGACAGAGAGGAGAGGGGGAGTGGGGGAGAGGGAGGAGAGAGGGGGAGTGGGGGAGAGGGAGAGAGGGGGAGTGGGGGAGAGGGAGGAGAGATGGGGAGAAAGCAGAGAGGGAGAGAAAGGGGTGAAAGGAGAGAGAGGAGTGGGGGAGAGAGAGGAGTGGGGGAGAGGAGAGAGAGGAGAGTGGGGGGAGAGAGAGAAGAGAGTGGGGGGAGAGAGAGAAGAGAGAGGGGGAGAGAAGAGAGAGGGGGAGAGAAGAGAGAGGGGGAGAGAAGAGAGAGGGGGAGAGAAGAGAGAGGGGGAGAGAAGAGAGAGGGGGAGAGAAGAGAGAGGGGGAGAGAAGAGAGAGGGGGAGAGAAGAGGGAGAGAAGAGAGATGGGGAGAGATGGGAGAGAGGAGAGAGGGGGAGTGGGAGAGAGGGGAGAGAAGAGAGGGGAGAGAAGAGAGGGGAGAGAAGAGAGAGAGGAGAGAAGAGAGGGAGGAGAGGAGAGAGTAGTGAGGAAAAAGGAGAGAAGGGGAGAATGGAGAGAGGGGGAGAAAGGAGATAGGGGAGAATGGAGAGAGGGGGAGCAGGGAGAGGGGAGAGAGGGGGAGCAGGGAGAGGGGAGAGAGGAGAGGAGGAGAGAAGAGGGCGAGGGGAGGAAAGAGATGGGGAGAGAGGAGAGGGGGAGAGAGGAGAGGGGGAGAGAGGAGAGAGGGGGGAGAGATGAGAGAGGGGGGAGAGAGGAGAGAGGGGGGAGAGATGAGAGAGGGGAGAGAGATGAGAGAGGGGAGAGAGAGGAGAGAGGGGGGAGAGATGAGAGAGGGGGGAGAGATGAGAGAGGGGGGAGAGATGAGAGAGGGGAGAGATGAGGGGAGAGGAGAGAGTAGTGAGGAGAAAGGAGAGAAGGGGGAGAATGGTGAGAGGGGGAGAATGGTGAGAGGGGGAGAAAGGAGAGATGGGGAGAGAGGAGAGATGGGGAGAGAGGAGAGATGGGGAGAGAGGAGAGAGGGGAGAGAAGAGAGAGGGGAGAGAAGAGAGAGGGGAGAGAAGAGAGAGGGGAGAGAAGAGAGGGAGGAGAGGAGAGAGTAGTGAGGAAAAAGGAGAGAAGGGGAGAATGGAGAGAGGGGGGAGAAAGGAGATAGGGGAGAATGGAGAGAGGGGGAGCAGGGAGAGAGGAGGAGAGAAGAGGGCGAGGGGAGGAAAGAGATGGGGAGAGGAGAGGGGGAGAGAGAGGAGAGGGGGAGAGAGATGAGAGAGGGGAGAGAGAGGAAAGAGGGGGAGAGAGGAGAGAGGGGGGAGAGATGAGAGGGGAGAGAGATGAGAGAGGGGAGAGAGAGGAGAGAGGGGGGAGAGAGAGGAGAGAGGGGGGGAGATGAGAGAGGGGGGAGATGAGAGAGGGGGGGAGATGAGAGAGGGGGAGAGATGAGAGAGAGAGAAGGGGAGAGGAGAGAGTAGTGAGGAGAAAGGAGAGAAGGGGGAGAATGGTGAGAGGGGGAGAATGGTGAGAGGGGGAGAAAGGAGAGAGGGGGAGAAGAGAGAGGAGAGGAGGGAGAGGGGAAAAAAGAGTGAGAGGGGGAGAAAAGAGGGGGAGAGAGGAAAGGGGGAGAGGAGAGGAAAGGGGGAGAGAAGAGGGAGAGGAGAAAAGAGGGAGAGGGGGAGAAAAGAGGGAGAGGGGGAGAAAAGAGGGAGAGGGGGAGAAAAGAGGGGAGAGAGGAGAAGAGAAGAGAGGGGGGAGAGGAGAGGGGGGAGAGGAGAAAGGAGAGAGAGGAGAAAGGAGAGGGAGGAGAAAGGAGAGAGGGGGAGAAAGGAGAGGGGGAGAAAGGAGAGGGGGAAGAAAGGAGAGAGGGGGAGAGAAGAGACATGGGGGAAGAGAAAGGAGAGAAAGGAGAGAAAAGAGAGGGGGGAGAGAGAAGAGGGGAGGGGAGAGGGGGAGAGAGAAGAGGGGAGAGAGAAGAGGGGGGAGAGAAGAGGGGAGGGGAGAGGGGGGAGAGAGAAGAGGGGAAGGGAGAAGAGGGGAAGGGGAGGGGAGGGGAGGGGGGAGAAGAGGGGAGGGGGGAGAAGAGGGAGAGGGGTAGAGAAGAGGGAGAGGGGTAGAGAAGAGGGAGAGGGGTAGAGAAGAGGGAGAGGGGTAGAGAAGAGGGAGAGGGGTAGAGAAGAGGGAGAGGGGGAGAGGAGAGAGATGGGGAGGAAGGAGAGATGGGGAGAGAGTAGAGAGAGTAGAGACGGGGAGAGAGAGGAGAGAGGGGGAGAGAGAGGAGAGAGGGGGAGGGAGAGGAGAGAGTGGAAAGACAGAGAAAGAGAGAGAAGAGAGAGGAGAGAGAGGGGGAGAGGAGAGAGAGGAGAGAGAGGGGGAGAGAGGAGAGAAGGAGAGAGAGGAGAGAGAGGGGGAGAGAGGGAGAGAGGGAGAGAAAAGGGGAGAGAAAAGGGGAGAGGGGGGAGAGAAAAGGGGAGAGGGGGGAGAGAAAGGGGGAGAGGGGGGAGAGAAAGGGGGAGAGGGAGGAGAGAAAGGGGGAGAGGGGGGAGAGGGGGGAGAGGGAGGAGAGAAGGAGAGAGGGGGGAGGGAGGAGAGAAGGAGAGAGAAGAGAGGGGGAGAGAGAAGAGAGGGGGGAGAGAAGAGAAGGGGGAGAGAAGAGAAGGGGGAGAGAAGAGAAGGGGGAGAGAAGAGAAGGGGGAGAGAAGAGAAGGGGTAGAGAAGAGATGGGGGAGAGAAGAGATGGGGAGAGAGAAGAGATGGGGAGAGAGAAGAGATGGGGAGAGAGAAGAGATGGGGAGAGAGAAGAGAGGGGGAGTGAAGAGAGACGGGGAGAGAAGAGAGAGGGGGAGAGAGAAGAGGGGGAGAGGAAAGGGGGGAGAGACAAGTGATAGAAAGGGGGGAGAGACAAGTGATAGAAAGGGTGGAGAGAGGGGGGAGAGACAAGTGATAGAAAGGGTGGAGAGAGGGGGGAGAGTGGAGAGAGGGGGGAGAGAGGAGAGAGGTGAGGGGGAGAGAGGAGAGAGGTGAGGGGGAGAGAGGAGAGGGGGAGAGAGAGGGGAGAGAGAGGGGAGAGAGAGGAGAGGGGGAGAGAGAGGAGAGAGAGAGGAGAAGACAAAAACAGAGAAAGAGAGGAGAGAGGGAGAGGGGAGAGAAGAGAGAGGGAAGAGAGAGGGGGAGAGAGGAGAGAGAGGGTGGAGAGGGGAGAGAGAAGAGAGGGGGAGAGAGAGAAGAGAGGGGGAGAGAGAAAAGAGAGGGGGAGAGAGAAAAGAGAGGGGGAGAGAGAAAAGAGAGAAGAGAGGGGGAGAGAGAAGAGAGGGGGAGAGAGAAGAGAGGAGATGGGAGAGAGAAGAAAGAGGGGGTAGAGAAGAGGGGGAGAGAGAAGAGAGAGGGGGAGAGAGAAGAGAGAGGGGGAGAGAGAAGAGAGAGGGGGAGAGAAGAGAGAGGGGGAGAGAAGAGAGAGGGGGGAGAGAGAAGAGAGAGGGGAGAGAGGAAAGGGGGGGAGAGGAGAGAGGGGGAGAGAGGAGAGAGGGGGAGAGGAGGGGAAAGAGATGAGAGGGGGAGAGAGAAGAGAGAGGGGGGAGAGACAAGTGATAGAAAAGGGGGAGAGAGGAGAGAGAGGGAGAGGAGAGAGGGGAAAGACAGAAAGACAGAGAGAGAAAGAGAGAGGAGGAGAGGGGAGAGATGGAGAGAGAGAAAAAGAGAGAGAGAGAGAGAGAGAGAGAGAGAGAGAGAGGAAGAGAGAGAGAGAGAGAGAGAGAGAGAGAGGAAGAGAGAGGAAGAGAGAGAGAGAGAGAGAGGAAGAGAGAGAGAGAGAGAGAGAGGAAGAGAGAGAGAGAGAGAAGAGAGGGAAGATGAGGGATAAGAGAGAGAGAGAGAGAGAGGAAATAAGATCACGAGAGTGAGAGGGGAGAGAAGAGAGGAGGAGAGAGAGAGACCATACCTTATGAGATGTGTTATATATGCTCATCAGGTCCCCACTCTTCTTCTTGGGGGCGGCCACAGCGTGACCCCGTCTGTAGCCCTTCACGATGATTTCTTGACCACCGATGTCATGCGCGCACGCCCACGTTCACCTGCAAAGTCTGTTACACTTCTGTGGATGCACCCCCTCCCCCCCTGATGCCCCATTTCTGGGCAACGGACGGAGTGATCATCTTTGTCACAAGTAATATGTAACTGGCGACGAATGCCAAGGGCCTTCCATTCAAGATGATTCGATTCCTACGTAAACATCACGAGGTGCGAGTGGGTATGTGTGGATGCCGGCGTCAGCATCTTGATTATACATTTTCTTTTTCGTAGTTGTACACGAGTTACCCCCAGATTCTGTGAGCTGGTTTGATCACCTTTCCTGGGTTTATTATTACTCGGAGTAAAAGAGAACGAGTAATACGGCAGCAGTGGCTTTATATTTTAGAATGCGAGTAGTGTGATGCATCGTACATATGACAGCCAATGCTGTGTGTGAGAATTTGACTCGTGCTGAAGTGGTTAATACGTATCTGGGAACAACTGCCGAGGGCACTGCGCTCAAGAAGACTTTGTATTTAAAAGCGGCAGAAAGGAAGTTGAGGGGGGTGAGGGAGTATGCGTGAGAAATAAATTTGGCGCAGCCCGAAGGAATTTCTCCCCATCTTCTCCCTTTCTGCATGAGGGAACAGAGAGGGGGGGGGGTCGCCGAATTAATGAAGCGACCTTGCTGAGGATTTGCTGAGGATGTGCTGTGTCTTGCAACACCGCTTGTGACCCAGGGCAGTGGGTGAGATGCAGGGATGACCCATTGTCATCCAGGAGGTGCCAAGATAAGAGGGAGGGTAGAGGGTAGAGGGTGGAGGGGAGTGGAGTGTATCAGGGATGGAATGGGTGGGGGTGGTTTCCATGCCCTTTTCTTTTTGGCTACCTCCCGTGTGAGGCCTTTGGTAGATGTATGTAATGTATGTATGTATACAAAGGAGGATCCATAATCCAGGGGGGGGGGGGTAAGGGGATTCAGAGGAAGGAAATGGCTAACCTCTTCAATAGGAGTCAAATCCTCTCTCGCGCAGCATCGGGTGCCTAATGCACGATGCATCACACTACTGGCGTCATAAAACATGAAGTCACTGCTGGTATTAATTATTCTCTTTTTCACCAAGTATTAACAAACGCAGAAAACACAATCAAACCAGTTCACAGAATGTGGAGTTCACTCGGCTACGACTACAAAATGAATATAATCAAGACGCCAACATCCTCATATATCCACTCACGCCTCATGACGCCTACGTGGGCGTCATCACATCGAAGATGTTAAGAAGTACGGGGTGCAGTGCAGGTTACGAGGATAGATACGAGAAGAAATGTGGAAGTGAGAGCAGGGGGTCAGTACATCTGATAAATTGATAAAAGTGCATACCTAACGCAATATAGTAATAGGAAATAAAATTTTAATTTTGTAAATCATAATACATCAATGTAATATATGGTCATTCTTGGCGAAAATTAATAGTAGAAAAGGTTGCTAAAAACTATAAACAAACGTAACCACTTTGGTTAGTTGAGACACCATCTTTCTTTTGGCAGTGGAGGCTGAAGAAATTAAAGTATGATATTTTCATCTATTCTAGCCCTTACCTAACCTACCAACCTAACTGAACCTGCATTTAGTAATGCAATACCTGTAATTCTTGAGGTCATTAGGGTTGTTGCTGATGGTCAACTTGAATATTCAAATGAAGGAATGTGTAATATCTTAAACAATTATTTTAGCTCAGTATTTGTAAACAAAACACTTCAAAGTGAATTCCAAACTGAAACCTGTGAAAAGTCTAGGGTAAACTTACTCACTACGGTAAATATAACAACACAGCTAATAGGACATGTAGGAAAAAGTGGAACTTAATACTACATCACTCAGAAGAAGAGCCTTGAAACTTGACTCCCCCCCCATCCAGTTAAATTGGAGAACAAGTTCGCTGGTCAACAGTGCCTTTAGCATCTTATTTGTTGCTTCAGTTGAATTGGCTCTTCCAAGGATACTCAGGTTTGCAACCTGGAAATTAAACAAATTATTACTTGTATCAGCATTGACGATGTGAGCATCACATGTAAAAATATGACTTTTTTATTGCCTAAGACAACACTGTATAAGAAAAAGTGGGACATTGAAAGTCGTGTATACCGTGGACCTAATAACTAATACCTAATCATACCTAAATACTAATGTAATTTCTTTTTTGTTTACTAAAAAAAAGTAGGAATGTACATGTACGTCATTAATAACAAAATGTGATGTGAAGTACGTTCAGAAATGCAAGCCTTAATTAAGGCACCTGTCAACATGGTCAAGGACTATATCAGGCACCAAACTGACTTTCAAAGGCACATTTTGGTTACTGTCCCACATGTTGGCATGTACCGTATTTTTCGGACCATAAGGCGCAGGCAAAATCCTTAAAATCGGCCAAAATCGGGTGGTGCGCCTTATCGTGCGGTGCGCCTTATGACACGTTTTGTAGCTAGCCTGACGACAGCGACAGTGCATAGGCTTAACAAAAGTTACAACCAAGGTGCATGTATCTTGCCACCGCATTCATTCACACTATCATGGCTATGACATGATAGCGTCCACAACACAGACAGCCATTTTGCATTGGTCTAGTCTCGCTTCACTCAGACTGTAGTCATTTGGGTATTTTTTTAGTTTCGATCATGGGCGCAATATAGCAATATAAGATTAATTATTAATTTTGTAAATTAAAATGTATCAACGTAATATACTAATGAAAGAAGTCGGTAGCATAGGATCGGGACGCCAACGTCTCTCACGACGACGACAACGAGGACGAGCCGGATGACATTTAATTTGCAGGTAATGATTTATTAAACACAGGTTAGATTAGGTTAGACGAATTTATCACCCTTTCATTTCTTCGACATCGGCATCTATCATAACAAACATGGCGTACCATTCGTCCGACACGACTTCGTTACTTAAGAAATCCGTTTCAGCAATTTTTTTTTATCATTTCCGCTCACAAAATTGCATATTACGTTGATACATTATAATTTACAAAATTAATAATTAATTTTCTATTGCTATATTGCACCCATGGTCGAAACTAAAAATTTACCTTCATTTGTAATCTTGTGTTTTTAAGTGAATAGAGAATTCCGGGAATAAACTGCTACTGTTGGTTTTATTCCCCACAATTCCCGTAACATGTTTGTTGTTTTATAGGGGTATTGGCAGGGCAGACCGTCCATGGAGGTGGTTTGATTTCACTGAATAAAATAAAAAATATATCATTTATTTTTGTAATTTTGCTAAATCCCAACCGATTTTTCTCATTCAACAACGAAAATGTTCAGTTCTGAATGCACTCACATTTGCATGATTATCCGATGACGAGACCAGGTTAGCTAGGTCAACATGAAAATGGAATTCCTGATATTTGAGCTGAAGTAGTTCTCATGGGATGCAGAAACTCGCTATGAGTACAATGCAATTTGAATTATCCATCTAGCTGTCCTAGTTCTCTAGATATTGCATTTTGAAGGGAAAATCGGGCCGAAACGGTCTGACTAATCGCCGATCTAACATAAACAATGACGGTTTTTACAGACAGGCACAATTTTATATAAGAATTTAGCATATGGTTGCATTATTTGACCTATTCTCTTTAAAATGTGTGATTTCCATGTAATTTAATCAAAGAATTACGTTTTTATCCTCTGTAAAATTACCCATCACAGCTACGAATACCGTCAAATTACATGAAAATCACACAATTTAAAGAAAATAGTTTGAATAATTCAACTATATGCAATCTATTACACTAATAACACAACATTAACAAACTTAATAGTGTAGCTTGATCCATACCACCAATGATCATAGATAGCGGGCAGGACGAATCGTAGCTGTGGTCCGTAATATTACGGAGGATAAAAACGTAACTTCTCTTTAATCATATGGCATGAAAATCACACATTTTAAAGAAAATAGTTCAAATAATTCAACTATAAGTCTATTACACTAATAACATAATAGTAAGAAACTTAATAGAGTGAAGTTTGATTCATACCACCAGTGATCATAGATAAGATGGTGGGATGGACATTGATGTTGTTGTTATCCGATAATCCGACCCGATAGAAAAAAAAAAAAAAATAATAATAATAATAATAATTAGTACCACCGATTTCTCAGCTCTTCCGTAACACGCTGCCTTTATTTTGGTATTAGAATAATCCGCGAGACTAGTAGTTTTCGTTCATTTTGGTCAGTTGCCAATACACTGAATTTATTTAGCTCATTTTTTTACACTGAAACATAAACCAATTTTCGATTTACTGCTGAATGCAAGCCGCCATGTTTATCTTATGTTTTTATGTACCGACATGTAACTGATGATGTAATTGTTTGAAATTTACTACGATCGTAGTAAATACACTCGCATAACATTTGCATGAATGAAATTTCCCGCGGTATGTAAATTTGGCCGTTTGCATGGTGTGCGCATAAAATGAGGCGCTATTGTGCTCGTCATCGACGGTGGCGCCTCTGGTGGTGTTTGACCTACCTAACCTGGTGCGCCTTATGGTCAGGTGTGCTTTATGTAAGGACAGGGACTAGCAAATTACGGGTGCGCCTTATGGTCCGAAAAATACGGTACATTGCAATTTTTACAACAGTTAGCCATTGCATGTCAGAGACGAGATAAAAACACAATTTGACAGACACAGAACAAACCGATACCTTGACCGGTACTTAACAAAACTAATTTGGGATGTGGACATGTAGACATTCTCTACAATTAAATGTGTGTTGGATAAAAGCTTGCATCTCTGGTCATGCAACTGCACAGGTAAGAATTTCAGCAAAGCTCACTCACTAGATTTCCCTTGAAGGCCTTATCTTTTAGCCTCTCTTCCAGATCTACAATTTGAGGAAGGGATGCCAAGGGCAGATTCACCCCCAATCTCTTCTATATCTTCTTCACTTGTACTTGTAGCTTGCCTGTCACCAGACCGCTGAATTGCATGTAGCAATTATGTGTTCTCCAGGGCCCGTGCATTCACTGTTTCTAAGAGTAGGATTATTTGGCGTTCTGCAGCTGCATGTAAATAAAATTAATAAAATATTATAAAATATGTGTCTGATCAGCCTGAAAAAAAATGTTCCTCCAGAATTATTTAAAGAATTGAAATAGTATGTCAATTGACAGCCAGTTAGCCAGTAGACATTTTCTACCTGCAAAACCAGGAACCTATCTGAAAAGGGGGGGTTGAAGTCTTAGCCTTAAGCCTTAGGGAGTTCTGGTTAAAAAGATTGAGGAAAATGACAATGTTATAGGTACTATGCTATTATGTAGCATAGTAGCTGTTTTAGGTTTTAAACATGCTTTCTGAGCTATTTCGGGGTGTACTGGAAGCGAGCCACAGGATAGGGCTTGATACTGCAGTGAATATAAACACACCTACGAGTGCAAGCAACTGGTGCAAGAATGGCTTCTCCCACTTCTGAAGATTGCATCGTGCAGCAGGTTTGTGTGGAGTAGAAATTTGTGGCAGCTTTGGAAGCTGTGCACCTCCAGGACAGGCATGACTGGTGCTTGCGATTTCAAGACTTGGAGGTACTCTTTCTGGCAGTGTTGGCAGCACTACTATCGATCTTCTTCAAGGATTTGGAGGAGGGCTTGGTGGTGATGGTGACAACTTTCTTTTTTTTATGACATGTATGTTATCATCCTCTTCTTCACTTTTGCTACTTGTTAGATAGTGAGCAGCAGGTCTGTTATACAATGAGACAAAGGATCAATTAATTACAACCAGTAAGATGAACTTTGCATCAGGAAATTGTTCAGATATCAAGTACATACATGTATAGTAGTATATACATTAGCCTACTTGTACATGTACACTGTCAACAATAATGGGTTAATCAAAATACTTGTGCATATCACGTGAACATGACAGAAGGACAGCAAAGTGATATCCTGCATTGGAGCAATCTTAAATCTGTTGTGTTGTAGGAGGGCATATCAATTGTGAGTACAAATCTAGTTGTAAATGCATACAATTTTGTGGTAAATTTATTTAGATTCCACCAGAAATATTGCATTTTAAGAATGTATGATTTACAGACCACATCAGCATGCCATAGTTTCAATGTATAGAAAACTATACCGGTACAGGTAAAATACAGCACAAATCCTGCATCACTCTTGTCAGGCAGTTGACACCAAGCAGTTTATTCGATCACATTCACTTTTAGAATTTGGTTTTAATGCTATCACATGTATATGGTAATTCTCGAGATGCCTTTAGCTATTGCTCAGCTGCCTAGTTATCTTTGCTTCCTTTTGGGGGGGGGGGAGGATGTCATTCTCCTCATCAGCTGTAGAAAGCAAGATCTGATGTAATTTCGGCTCTAGAGAGCTTTTTCCGACATGCCTCGTAGATGCCTTAAAATAAAGAGCATTTGAAAGGCTTAAATAAATTGGATACTATGTTATAAAAGATAAAGATCCAACCTCAATGTCATGAAACTGTCACTTGTTGGGAATGAACTGTGGCCAGACCATTGTCTTGCAATGTGGTGAATACAATGTGTATGATTGTCAGGCCCTACATGTAACACAACCTTCAGACTGCCTGGCAAATGGCCAACTTCATGAAACTTTGTTTTAAAGCTATGCCTATGTCCATGCTTTTCTGAAGGCCAAGGCAGTGCATTTACATGTACATCAAAAACCTACCCCTGCATGCAACAAGCGTACAACACGAGGAACACAACTGAATCTATTCAACTCACCTGCTTGATGAATAACCCTTACTTCATACGTTTCCCATCCTTGTATCGGATCTGCCTGTTCTTGTACTGCTGCCCTGCGCAATTTCGATTCTGTAAGTTTGCTCGGCCAGAAACAATACGACTTTTTCTCCTTTGCAAAGATCAATTTTGTCGGGACCATGTCTACGTTAACCTCATCCACAAATACCACTACAGAATACAATTCATCTTCACCTACAATACAGAAAGGTACCCACTGTCAGATTACTTGCAATTATCAATAAAGATGGAAATTTGATAATTTCAGCTTCCATGTAAGGCACCAAAACTGAGAACTAATGGATGAGGACTAAGAAGTTTCATTCTTGTTCAAGTGACTCCAAGCAATTTATCATATACAGCAACATTCAAAGGGATTGTGATGATCTAGGCCTATATCACATGGCTCCTAAAAAATTTTAGTTAGTCCAGCCCTACAATTTAGGTTGTGAAAATTAACCCAAGTGTCCATATGACCACAGTAGTGAAGAAAAAAATGACAGACAATGGTGAAAAAATGACCAGATGGCTTGTCTGGAGATACTGACAGAGCTGAAACTACCAAATTTACACTACACGTAAACACACAATTTTTACATGCACCTACTCTAACCAACAGACTTAGTATAGGCCTATATTGGGAGAGGGATAAAAATACTTAAGTGCTCTTCAGATTCATCAAAGGTACATCTACATCATGTACTGGGTACATACATGTACTGACACTATTGTTCACAAAATGCATTTTTTTAAACGGGCATGCATGCTCTGACATCACATTGATGTTTTCCAATAACATGAATAATAGACGAGAATTTTGCCCATCTGGGTAAAAGAAAAGTTTTGAAATTCAAAGATACATACATACATATACCAAGGCTTTTTCCCCCTTCCAAGGGAGGTAGCCAAAAAGGGAAAGGCATAAAAACACTCCCACCCATTTCATCCCTAAATACACTCCACACCCCTCCCACCCTTCCTCTCATCTGAGCACCTCCTGGATGACGGGTCATCCCTGCACCCTGCCCACCGCCCTGGGTCAGAAGCAGTGTCGCAAGACACAGTACATCCACAGTGAGGCCGCTTCATTTAATCGGTGACCCCCCCTCTCCGTCCCCCTTTGCATATAAGGCGAGGACGGGGAGAAATCCCTTCGGGCTGCGTCAAAATTTACTCACACATACTACCCCACCCCCCACTTCCCCGCCCATTCCTCCTCATGCAATCACAACATCATCCATATACAACCATTCTCCACTCACCTCTGTCTTCCGTCCTCTCCCTTCCTTCCTCAACAGACATTCCCCTCTTCCCCAAAGCCCCCTTCACCCCAGCCATCCACCTCATCCTAGGACGTCCCCTCATGTTCACTCCCTCCACATCTGCCTTCCATACCTCTTTTACTAGTCTTTCTTCACTCATTCTTTCCATGTGTCCAAACCATCCTAATATTCTTTCATCAACCCTATCTCCCAAATCCTTTTTCACCCCTGTTCTCCTCCTCACCTCCTCATTTCTCACTCTATCTAGCCTAGTAACCCCCACCATACTTCTCAGACACCTCATCTCAAACACATTCAAACTCCTTCTCTCTTCTTCTCTTATGTTCCACGTTTCTGCCCCATACAGTGCTGTTGGCACAATCACTCCTTCATACAGTCTCCTCTTCGCATCCATTCCCAAATGTCTATTCCTCATTACACTCTTTAATCCACCAAGGCATTTA
The DNA here is from genome assembly GCF_046742065.1 of Oratosquilla oratoria. NCBI lineage: Eukaryota > Metazoa > Arthropoda > Malacostraca > Stomatopoda > Squillidae > Oratosquilla > Oratosquilla oratoria. The sequence goes on from NC_134794.1 coordinate 13,846,452, forward strand.
CTCGCTTCTCTCAATCTACATTCTACCTCCACCTTCACTCCACCTTTTCCTGCTACACTTGCACCCAAGTATCTAAAACTATCCACTTCCTCCAGTCGCTCTCCCTTAATGTTCACTTCCAGCCTACTGCCACTTTCACCCCTTGTACATCTCATCACCTTACTTTTACCCACATTTATCTTTAGCTTTCTTCTATCACATACTCTCCCAAACTCTGCCACCAGCTTCCTCAATCCCTCCTCTGACCCTGCCACAAGCGCAGTGTCGTCCGCAAACAACAGCTGGCTCACCTCCCACTTTTCTCCATTTTCTTCAACCATCTCCAATCCCCGACCCACCACCCCAGCACTCACCTCTCGCACCACCCCATCCATGTATAAGTCGAACAGCCAGGGCGACACAACGCATCCCCGACGAAGTCCCACCCCTACCTCAAACCACTCACTCCAAAGATATCCACCCACAAACATGCAACCTTAAATTAAATGGAGTGCAAAAATGGGATGCAAACCCATTCATTATGATATGGGAAAAAAAAAAAAAAAACTTAGGTGTGACATCCTGAACAAGTACAGTGCAAAGCTCACGAGACAATTTGGAAACCCCCATGTATTCCTAAATCCTGCAAACTCAGTGGATAGGTAAATAATGCTATTTTCTTGTTGAGCTTGTTTACAATAAGGTAGTAGCCAGATTCATTCTGAAGGATATTCTTGACAACTGTGACATTGTTTCCAACCTTGATGCAGTTGTTACCCTGGTATGTTGAAATCAATTCTAGGTTGCTGCCTAGACTCGCATGTACTTCTTTGTACTGAACACTGCAACAAAAACCAGCTGGAATAGGGCCTGCAAAATACATTATTATTATTATTTTTTTTTTACCAGTAACAGCTGCCTGTTCTTCCTTGGGTGAATTGCAGAACATGCTGTACTCAGAAAGGCGTCGAATAACCTGCTGAGGAGGGAACTTGGGTTTTCGAACCAACTTCTGAAGGAAGTGTTTAAGTGGGAAGGCTGAGACATTATTTAAATTGCCAAACAACCTGACATCTTCAGCCAGGTGAATTAGTCCATGCACATTATAGACAATTTGATCCTTACCATACATGTCTGACAAATTTTTTACAAACAATAGAATGAGCTTATGGGCATAATTAGAGTATTGCATTGAAAGTGAAGGGCTAAACATAATGTAGATAGCAACAGAAAACAAAAGGAAGTTTTTGTACATCTTGTCAGGTAGCTCATCGGCTAAAACAACAGGCTCCGTAAAGTAAGAACTGATGAAATTCAGTAGCTTTCCAACAATCTTTCTCCTGAATTCATCTGGGTTTTCTAGCAAACCCTCTTGGAACATAGTTCCTCATATTGCATAACAAGTCTGACAAAACTGCAGCAGTCCTTGAACCTAACCTAACACTTCGAGGACCTTTGCACCAAAGATTAAGCAGTCGTCTAGTGACACCAAGGACACAAGGTGCATATAATCTAGTGGAAATTCAGAGATGCCTACAAGGGGTGATGGGCTAAGGTGATGCTCTTCATCAATTTGATGGGCAAATTCATAATCAGTCCTGTGGGGTGCATCTAGTACCAGAAATATCATCTTCTTCAACCAGACACCGACTTGTTTGCATCTTTCACAGCCACTATAACCAGAATGCCCCTTACAGTTCTTTAAACAAAGGCTCGGGCTGGTGCATCACAAATGAATGCTGAAATACGAACTGGTATGACTCTACCATCGAATGTAACACCTTCACATTGGACAAGTTTCATATCTTCAATGAACTGTTTCAAGAATGCTGACGGTGGATCACTTGGCTTAGAAGAACCATAAACCAACCCTACAATAAATGGGTCTTTGTGAACTGGATGCTCTAGCATGCCTAAAATAGGCCAGAACTGATCAAGTGAACTCTTCCATATTGGAAGTGATCAAGTTTGAGCTGCCAATGATGGATACATTTTCAATCTTGAAATTATTCCTGGTTCCAAACCAAAATGATAGTATGACCCACCAGCAACCTCTCTTATACCTGTTACTGTCTCAGTGCGCATTGATGTCCTCGGGTCTTTGGGAAGGTCACGATGACTTTCCCATAATATGCCAAGAAGGGAATACAGGGCAATGTGTGAAATTTTAAATTTACTGGTCCATTCTGCCAAATTTTCACAGATACATTCAGTTTCTCCCACTTTGTCCTCCAAGTCAGATGAAGAATAAAAAATTTCATCTGAAAAAATTGCTTAATGAACTTCCTGCATAATCATTGTCAAGGTCACCCATATCACCAACCAAATAGCAAACTGCATTCTCACATGTTGAAATGTAATCATACAAGGAACCAGTCATGCCAGTACTTCCACTAGTGACTATACGTCATGGCTGTTTAAATTATCAAAACCTTTCTGAACAAAAAGTGAATCAATCATCAGCAATGTTCTCACAGCTGTCCAGACTATATTCAGATACAGCGGACATGGTAAAAACTAAAGGCATTTCACTTTCATCATTATTTTCACAGCTATCAGCAATTTACAGAAGATGCCGTGAAACCCCAGCTAAAATCCTTCTATGCTATGTTGAGTCCAATAGGACACAGGTTTGAACTCAGCCATTTTCAATTTAAGAACTGGCTCTAAATCCAAATGCAAACCAATATAGTTATGTATATATGCCAATATCATAAAATGTTAAATATATAAAAACCCAAGCCTAGGCATGCTAGATTTAGGCCTAGCGCCTATACCGTAGCCTATACTGCAAACACCACTGATCCAATCTTGCGGTCTTTAAGGCAGAGATGCCTAATCCCAGTGACGGGCCCAAAATAGCTTGAAATCAAGTGCACAGATGGATGGATGGGGGCACCTTTCTTCTGTAGCACACAGCAGTCAGTATGTGGATATATTTAGTTTTGATAAAAGGATAGAATTAAGTAATAGAATAAGTGAATTGGAAAATACACCTCATATCATAGCTCTGCAGGAGGTCAAACCAAAAATTTTTAGATATGAAAGGACCAATGCAGATTATAACATGGAAGGACACGATCTTATTGAACAGAACTTACATAATAACATAGGAAGGGGACTTATTATCTACATTAAGAAAGGTACAAAGTTTAATCTAGTTGATCTGAAAACCAAATATTGTGAATACTGTGACGTACTGATAGAATGCGGAAATGAGAAGTTAATGGTCATATCTATATACAGAAGCCCAAACAGCGATGAAAGCAATAATGCTGGGCTGCTCCAACTGATGCAGGAAGTAAGTGATATGAATGTGCAATATACGATACTACTAGGGGACTTTAACCTTCCTAACATTAATTGGAGCAACTATACAACAGAATCTAGTCATATGAATTACAACAGTCAATTTATTGAGAAAGTGAGAGATTGCTTTTTTACCCACCAGCACATACTTGATATCACCAGAATAAGAGGGGACAACACTGGAAACACAATAGACCTAATATTTACTGATGATGAAACAATAATTGGAGAAATCAGTGTAGAAAGCCCGCTGGGAAAAAGTGATCACGCAAGCATTCTGTTCACTTGTGACACTCAGGAGCAGATGGATAACAGTAAGCGACAAATTTATGTGTATGAGAAGGCAGATTATTAGCTCATGAAAGAGAGGCTTGCAATTGACAGGAACCAGTATTTACAGGATTTGGGTACAGAGGAAATGTGGAAGAAATTCACCAATAAATTACACGAAGTGATTGAGGAAGGTGTTCCCAGGAAACGTATTTGAGCAGTAAATAATAATAGTACAAGAATAAATGAAAACCTACCAATGACCAGGAAACTACGGGTTAAGATTAAAAGGAAACAAAGAATGTGAGAAAAATTGAAGAAAATGAAACTGGAAAATGACAACACTAAACAGGACATACCAGGACACGGTACAGAAGAGTCAATAACCAAGTCAGAAAACAAACTAGGAATGCTGTGAAATCAAAAGAGAGGGAAATAGCAAGGTGTGTGAAGGAGAATCCGAAGGTGTTCTGGAAGTATGTAACATTGAAGACGAGAACAAAGGCCTGCATTGGAGAACTGTATAAGAATGAAGAAAGAACTCAAAAGGCATCAAGTGACAAGGAAAAAGCTGACATACTCTCAGAGCACTTCTCAAAGGTTTTCATACATGAATCAGATGAAGATCCACCTAGGGCGGCTACAAGGGAGGCAACAACACTGGATAGTATGGAAATCACTGTAGACAAAATAAGGAATGCCCTGCAAAAGCTGAAGAGGAACAAATCACCCGGACCCAATGGGATACATCCAAGGGTAATTAAGGAACTGATGGAGGACTTACTGGAACCACTGAGAATTATATATAGCAGCTCATTGCAGGACGGAGTGGTACCTGAGGACTGGCGTACTGCCCATGTCACGACCATCTACAAGAGAGGCAACAAATGCAATCCAGGAAACTACAGATCTGTCAGCCTAACAAGTGTCCTATGCAAGGTTATGGAGTCACTGTTGCAGGAGGAGATAATTAGACATATGAAGGAGAATAAGTTATTTAGTGAGAAACAGTTTGGCTTCATTTCTGGGAGATTAACTACACTACAGTTAATAAAGGTACTGGATGACTGGACTGAGGCAATGGATGAAGGGTTGGCTGTGAATGTGGTATATTTGGACTTTATGAAAGCCTTCGACCGAGTACCACACAAATATCTGATGGAAAAAAATATCAAGCTATATGGTAGAAGGTAAAATATTAAGATGGATTCAGAACTTTCTAACAGGGAGAAAACAGAGGGTGTTGATAAATGGAGAGCCCTCTAGATGGAAGGAAGTAACAAGCAGAGTCCCGCAGGGCTCTGTTCTTGGCCCCATGCTCTTTGTAATATTCATAAATGACCTGCCAGAAGCAGCAGTGAATGGAAGTAAAGACTAAAGTGTATCTATATGCAGATGACACTAAGATATACGACAATACAAAGCAATGAAGACTGTGATAGGTTACAATGGGACCTGGGCGAACTCAAAGAATGAGGTGGCTCCTAAGTTTTCATACAGAGAAGAGCAAGTATATGAGGATAGGGAGGACCACAATGGAAGAGAAGGGTTATAGTTTGTACAGCAAAATCAGCAAGACAAGAAATGAAAAAGACATAGGGGTGATCATAGATGATAAACTAAATTTCTCTAGCCACATGGCAGAAAAAATCAATAAAGCCAATATGTTAGTAGGGCTGATCAGAAGGACCTTTCAACATTTAGAACCAAACATTCTCAAGCCTCTGTACACAGCTCTTGTAAGGCCACACTTGGAGTATGCCAGCCGGTGTGGTGTCCCCATCTGTTGAAGGATTTGGAGGCTGTGGAGAATGTGCAGCAGAGAGCAACTAAATTATTGCCATCCCTCAACGAGTTATCGTATGAAAAGAGACTGAGGAAATTGAACTTGCCCACCTTGGCGTACAAGAGATCCCAGGGGGACCAAATTGAGACATACAAAATTGTCACTGGTGTATATGACAGAAACTGCACTGAGGGTCTCTGAATTTAGAGAGGGGTCCAGTACAGGGGGAAATAGTCGGAAAATATTTAAGGAATAAGCCAGGAGCACAGTTGGACCTGAGAAAGTACTCCTTTAATAACAGTCATTAATAATTGGAATGAGCTGCCAGAATGGGTGGTAAATGCAGACACAGGCAAAAGTTTTGAGGCAAGGCTAGACAAATTCTGGGAGGGACAAGAGCAAATATATTATATAATTATAGAGCACAAATTAACATTGCACGCGGCCAGCACCAACATCATACTAGAAATCAGGTTGCCACACTGGTCCACTGGAGTCACAGGCCACATAAGGCCTCTTCCAGTAAACTTCTAATGTTACTGTAATCAACTGTATTAATCAGTGACCTAGGACTAGGCTACATGCATCCCTACATAAACATGTTAAAACTAGAACGCTAGACCTAAATAGTTGTTTACGTAGTGTAAATGTACTCTACAACAGCAATCATAGCAGCGTGACTAATCATTTGGCCTACATAACGTCATAACCCTGCATGCCTACACTAGCGCTGAACAATTACCAAGTGTAGTTGCACGCATGGACGACACAGGCTTCGATCATGAATGATTAAGGTATAAACAATTAACAGGAATAATTCAAATCAAAGCATATAGACTAGTTAGTTACGACGAATTGTCAAAAAGATTATCCCAAAAACCTTAATGACTAAAAAGGCAAGACGTCCATTACTTTACCAGAGAAAATTTACAGAATTTGAAATGCTGAGGCAGTTGACTTTCACAGACAGTTCCACAATGGCGCATTGGCTGGCTGCGGTTTGGTGGCGCGATTCGAACAGTTCAACAAATTGCATAAAGGTATTTTAAAATATAAAAAAAAAATCCCTGTGACTAAACAACTGTAGGCCTAGAGGTGGAAAATACGTAGTATGCTTTACCACATTCGGAAACTGTCAGATTTGATCGGCACCAAAGACTATTATATACAAAAGACAGGAAGGCACGGAAAAAGTGTGTAAATAGCCTAACTGATTACTCATGAGTTTAGTTACTTCAATCAACGCTAGAAATCGCTGTGCTTCATTCGGAAAGAATTAGCGGGCTTTTTGAATCGTCTGCATATTTACATTTCAGCCATCTGTCACTTGGAACACATGGTTAGTTCAAACGGTCCAAACGTTCTCACCCTGAATTCATGTACCATCGGTTTCCTAAAGAACCACAAAGGTAAGTGTATATTATAAGTGTCATTTTATTGATTAAGTAAACATGTAAATCAACATTATCTTCTTTTTGATAAATGTTCAAAGTGGATACAAGTAACCGGTATCAACATTAAGGAAGAAACACCTACACAATTAAATAAAAGTCAAAGGATATGTAGCGACCATTTTTCTCAACGGCAATATGCATCATCAACCCGTTTGTGCCCCAATGCATACCCAGATCAAAATATGCCTGGTGAGTCAATGCAGTTTTATATATACATTATCATAAGATTACAATAATTAACATTGTTTGGTAAGAAGTAATGATTTTTTTATGCATTCTATTATCTATCAGATCCAGCACACCCAGATGAGCCAGAAATAACCAGTATGGATGCAGGTAAGTGCTTGATCAATGTGAAAATAGTATAGCACTGTCCTGAGATTAATTGAAATGACTTTATTTTATTAGCACATTGCATTTGAAACAAAACATTGCTTGTCTCTATATATTATATATTTCTGTATTACCTTAAAGTTGAACATTATTTAGATTATTCTTTCATTGCCATTAGCTAATTTTTGTATTTGCACAAAACATATTTCAACTTGAAATTACAAACCAAATTCTGAGCACAGATACCTTACATTATCTGTTTATAACAGTACAAAACATCAGATATATTATTTTACAGGTATTGACCTGCACTTGGATACTGCAAGTACTTTGCATCACCAGCAAATTGAAATGGAAATCTTGTCAAGTTCATTGGATAAGAACTTTGGTTAGTACTGACCATTTATTAGCATTGCATAATTCTATAAGTAAGAGATGGCCTGTAAATCATAAAAAAGTAAGCAACATATGTCAAATTGCAACAACAGATATTGAGTCCACAGTTATATAGATGTTTTATAGACCTGTTTCACACTCTTGGCATAAATGTGATAATGTGATAAGAATAGTTATTGTTCTGGTAGGTGCTGGGGGATGGCATACGCCCATCAACACTCCTCTCAGGTAGAGAGAGATTGCTGGAGTTTTGGACGTAGTCTAAGGAAGATAAAGTCATCTCTTATAAAATTACTTAGTAGTATTTAATAAACATATATGAATGAAGTTATAACTCTGTTTTAGATTCATTCCACATGCATGAATGTGAGTTGGATGCAATGTGTCATGGGGGTATTGGAGATGTAGCTCCCATCAACCTGTAGGACATGTTCTAATTAGAGTATTTCACATTCCACAAATATTTCTTCATAATGAGCTGTTAATGTGAAAGATGCAAAAGTATTAAAGAAAATGCTGCTGATTGGCATATAATGTAGATCATGTAGATTGTCTGGCGCTGACATTGGCATATGCAGTATAATGACATAAATTCACCAATTAACAGGTACTTTGAGAACATCTACAGCATTGCATTTTTCCTCGTCAGCTCAACAATCAGTAAATGGTAGGTATATCCACAGATGCTTTATTCCACATATTTATTTCCTATTAAAGTCATATTATTTATCATCAAAATCAAGTACGTTTTTCTGCTACCAACATGTGCGCTTAGAAAAAATGGATAATTTAGGTAAAAGTTTCCAAGAGGACGGCATTTGCCTCAATCAAAGTCCCCTAACTCCAACTTACAATCATTGGGAATTGAGTCCTCTCAGTAATTTTTAAAATACTTTATTTACAAGAGTACTATATATTACTTACAAGATTTTTATTAGTTTTTAATGTTTTGCCATTGAAATTACAGCAGATACAGCACAAGCAAGACATGTTCTGGAGCAAGTTGGAGAAGTCTTGTCCTGTTCTGGTAAAGAATGAATTTGCTATTTCCCTTTCTTTAAAGTATGAAACTATGCATTTTATAATTGAGAATCATTACTATCATATCGCTGTTTTGCTAACATCAACAAATAATGCCATAGTGCATTTAGGAAAGGGATATATATGTTTTTCATTTTTTGCAGGTGAGATGTCAGACAAAACTGTATTTGCAGATACTGTGGAAGAGGAAGTAGGGGAAGTCATATCCAACACTGGTAGGTGAAAACTCATATTTGATATAATGCTAGTCATAAACAAAAGAAAATTAAAGCATAATATTATTTCTTAAGTAAGAATGATTGTGTTTACTAATTGTACTTGCAAAATATTTAATCCAATTAAAAAGACACTATCAGTGCCTCATTATAATGTTCTTTCATCATTGAATAGATGAAGATTGCTGCCAAACAAAAAGTTGGGAAGGTGATCCTCAAAATTATTCTGCAACCCCTCCTACCTCAAATGCTAATAAGAGTAAGTAAAATCATAGTTCAGTATGGTAATGTTGATATTTCTTTACTTTCTCTTTATTTCTCATTACCTACAAAGTTAATATCTACTAGTCTGTATAGATGTTCTTTAATACTTCATACTTCTCACAAAAGCATTTTTCTTGTATTTGCATCCCCCCAACCTGTAAGGAAATAAGGAGATAACATATATTTTCTTATTAAGCAAAACATTGAAATATACTGTTTGCAATTACTTATATGTAAAACACTACTCTCTTCACAATCACAGATGTAGTACTTTATCTGTTTTTATTTATGAAGGCATGTTAAGCTTTGGTAAATGTTTTAGCCATGCACGTTTTTGCTTTTTATTTTTACTGAATAGGTTTGCTTTATCATGTGTCATTCTATTATTGATAATGATTATTTTATTTGCACAATTATTTCTTTTACAATGCATGAATTTCTGCTCTCTGCACTGGTGCTTATACAAGTGTATAATTAATTTTCAAATATGTGACCATGCATGATTCATTTTACGTTTATTATAGATATGATGTTATCATTTAATTTATGCTTTGTTTTTGTTTTTTGTTAAGTTGTTGTTTTGTTTGCTTGCTTTTGCATGACTTGCTCTTTGATATATGTTGGTTGTTTTAATTTTCTGTGCTCTGTTCTCTTGTATCTTTGCAAGTTAGAGGTAAATAAACCTTTATGTTAAGTTTTAAATATGTGTTCTTTGGAATTAATAAAATTATGAAATAAAACCTAAGCTTTCATTTGCCCATATTACCACATATGATACCCATGAAGACTAATGATAAAGAAATTCATATGTACATAAATCAAGTAAGAGAATTATATATATATATATATTATGTGTGTGTGTATATATATGTATATAATATATACATATATATATGTGTGTGTATGTATATGTATATATATATGTGTGTGTATGTATATGTGTATATAATATATATATATACATATGTGTGTGTGTATATATATATAATTTTCTTTATATTTTATGAAAATTTCAGAGGTATGAAAAATATTATACAAATGAGATATTGTCAAATGTCAAGTATGTGAAAGCAAATACTATTTTCACAGTAATGGTTACAATTGAAGTAAAAAAAAAAAGTATTGAGCTAAAACAATAATCATATACAAGGCCGAAAATATCAATCAATATATAATTTTTAAAAATATATATGTAGTGGTTTGGTTCGAACAAGCCAGGAAAAATGAAATTCACTTTGGTCTCTTATTCTAATCTCTGGTAAAACCACAAGTAATAGCCACTGGTTAGTGGATCTGATCAGTCGTAGCTGGACAGTGAGCCTAACGTCAGAGGCGGTGGCGGCTGATGACGGCGAGGCTCGATGGGACTGCTACAAGACTGGACGAGATGTTGTTGCTGCTGCCGTGGCTATTACTATTCTGCCCTGACTGGCCGCCGCTGTCCTATTTAAGGGTCGCTCGCGGCTCAGCGTAGTTGGCAAGAGAGGTCGCTAGCCGCTCGAGAACCATTTGCTGGCTCCTGATTGGCTAGCTCATATTCACCTCTTGCCAACTATGGGAAGTGTGTGACCGCCTGTGGCTGCGTCACTACACCACTCCCCCTCTCTTCGAGAGCGGGCGTCGAGGGAGATAGGGAGCGACGCGCGCGACGTGGTTGAATCGGTGTGGCCTTCGTATCACTCGCCCAAAACGTGTGGTCATTCCATCAGGGGGCATGTCTGGCGAGGAGGGCCTTGATGGAGGGGGGCTCGAATGCAGGGTGGTGTGGTCGAAGTCAGATGCCTGGCGAGGTGGGGTCGGTTGAGTATGGAGCTGTGGAGACATAAGGTTGGGTGAGAATTGTTGCATTGCATGGTAGAGTGGGGGCGTAGGGTGGGGAGAATCTTGCGGGGTGCCGGGAACAGTTGTAGAAGGATGTGGTTGCGGGGTGGGAGAAGGAGAAGGGTTCGCTGTCGTGTGCGTGTGATCTGTATATGGTGAAGAGTCAGGGGCAGGAGGGGAGTGTTGGTTTGGAAGGGAGAGTGTTTCGGGGGGTGAGGAATGACTTGGTTCGGTGGTGAGGATGGGGTTAGGACCATGTTGTAAGATGTATTGTAGTGGCCCTGGAGGGGAGTGTTAGTTTGGAAGGGAGAGTGTTTCGGGGGGTGAGGAATGACTTGGTTCGGTGGTGAGGATGGGGTTAGGACCATGCTGTAAGATGTATTGTAGTGGCCCTGGAGGTTTGGTAGGGGGATTGATGGGGAGATGGGCCGGCTTGAGCCTGTCGATGGAGACGCTATCCGGTTTGGCACCTCGGTTGATCACGAAGTACTTTGGTGATCTGCTGAGGACTCGGAAGGGGCCGTCGTATGGGCGCTGAAGAGGAGCTCGTGTGGAGTCTTTCCTGACGAAGACGTAGTCACTTGTAGACAGGGCCGGGGAAGGTGCTCCGGCTGTGGTTGTGGTGGACGAGGGGGTGTTGGGAATGTGTCCTTGATGAGTTGGAGGAGGGCGTGACGATCCGGATCGCCGACGGCAGGCGTGGCAATTTCCCCAGGGAGGCGAAGGTTCTCAGCGTAAAGTAGCTGCGATGGGGAAATGTCATTGTCAACCTTAGGTGTGACGCGGATCGTGAGAAGCACCAGGGGAAGGGCGTCGACCCAGTCGCATGAGGGTTGTGCCTTCAGCGACTCCTTCAGTTGGCGGTGGAACCGTTCCACGAGTCCATTGGCTTGGGGGTGGTAAGCGGTGGTCCGGTTACGTTTGGTGCCAAGGAACTTGAGGAGGCTGGACCATAGGTCAGATTCGAACTGGGGGCCCCTATCGGTGACAATGATGTGAGGTGCGCCGAATCTGGATACCCATCCAGAGAGGAAAGCACGGGCGGTCGTCTCGGCGGATATATCCGGAAGGGGGATCGCTTCTGGCCACCTGGTGTACCTGTCGATACACGTAAGGAGGTAACGCATGCCGCGAGAAGGCGGAAGGGGGCCCACAATGTCCACATGAACTGACTGGAAACGTGCCGTTGGTGCAGGAAAACGCTGGAGTGGTGCGTGGACGTGGCGCGTAACCTTGGCCGTCTGGCAGGGGAGGCAGGTCCGGGTCCATTGTCTGACATCCTTGTTGATGCCTGGCCAGACGACTCGATCCGTGATGAGGCGTTGTGTCGCGCGGATGCCCGGATGACTGTGGTCATGGAAGGAGAAGACGTCCTTACGGTGACAGGCGGGGATGTACGGACGGGGTTTGCCTGTGGAGATGTCACACCACAATGGTACGGGGTTGTTGGGAAGCTGTCTTAGCTGTAGGGATGAGGTGTCGTGCATACGTAGGAGGCGGAGTTCACCGTCGTTGTTCTGAGATGCGGCGATGCGTGCGTAGTCTATGTTGTGGTTAGGGAGGATGCTGGAGGTGATTCTAGACAAGGCGTCGGCTACCTGGTTATCCTCTCCCTTGATGTATTCAATGCGAGTATCAAATTGGGAGAGGAAGGACAGCTGCCGGGAGACTCTTGGGGAGTGATGGTCGGAGACTGTCTAGGGCATGGGCGAGTGGCTTGTGGTCTGTAAGGATAACGAAAGGCCGGCCTTCCAGGAAGTAAAGGAAGTGCTTGACAGCCGAGACTATGGCTAGCAGTTCCCTGTCAAAGGCGCTGTAGCGAATTTGAGGAGGGTCCAGACGTTTGGAGAAAAAGGCGATAGGCTGGAGCTGGCCGTTGATCTTCTGTTGGACGACGGCGCCAATTGCTGTGGAGGAGGCATCAGTGGTAAGGAATGTGGGTGCGTGAGCTACTGGGTAGGACAAGCGGGCGGCTTCAGCGATTGCCGCCTTGGCTTGTTCGAATGCCTGGGTCGCTTCGGAAGACCATCTCACAGGTTTGACCGACCGCTTGGAATGGTTCTTGGTGAGGTCGTTCAAGGGAGCAAGTTTTGCAGCTGCGTTGGGGATGAATCTGTGGTAATAATTGACGATTCCTAGGAATCGTCGGAGCATCTTGATGGTTGTTGGCTGTGGGAAATCTTGGATTGTGTCTACTTTCTGAGGGAGAGGATACAGACCTGCTGTTGAGATGCGGTGTCCGAGGAAGTCGAGAGATGAAACTCCGAGGAGACACTTGGACGGATGTACCCGGAGGCCATAATCTTGGAGGTGGCGGAAGAGGAGGCGGAGGTGTTGGCGGTGTTGGTCGTGGGTATCGGAGGCTACGAGGATGTCGTCGATGTAAACGGTGATGAAGTCGAAGTCTCTGAGGGCATGGTCTATGAACCTCTGGAACGTCTGGGCGGCATTCCGGAGGCCAAAGGCCATCATCTTCCACTCGAAGAGGCCGAACGGAGTGGCTATGGCTGTCTTCTGGACGTCTTCCGGCGCTACAGGGATTTGATGAAACGCCCTGACCAGGTCAATTTTGGAGAAGACCTGCTTCCCGTGAAGCTTGAAGTGGAAGTCTTGAGCGTGAGGGATGGGGTAGCGGTCGGGCTTCGTGATGCGGTTAAGTTGACGGTAGTCACCGCAAGCCCGCCATTGGTTGGGCGGTGGGGGTGGCTTGGGAACCATGTGGAGTGGTGATGCCCAAGCACTCTCCGATGGTTGGATGATGTCCTGGTCTAGGAGTTCTTGGAACTCCTGTTTGGCAGCGGCCAACTTCTCTGGGGAAAGTCGTCGAGGCTTGCTGTGTACTGGCGGTCCAGATGTCTGGATGTGGTGCATGATGTTGTGAGGGGTGGTGGTGGTGGTGTTGGTCTTGTCTGGCGATGTTAGCTGGGGAAACTCCTGCAGGATGCGTACATAATCGCCAGCGGACTGGAGGGACGATATCTGGTGGGATTTGGCGTTAGTGGTGGTTCCCGGTATGCTTGTCGTGCCGTGGTACAAGCAGTTATCCTTGGCGCTAACTACCATATTGTAATGCTGGAGGAAGTCGTAGCCAAGAATGGGGTGCTGGACCGCTGCTATGATGAATGTCCAAGGGAACTTGACATCGTGGAGGTCCAGGACGCTGTGGTGGCTGCCGTACGTTGCAATGGGCGTACCGTTGGCTGCAAGCAGGTCGTAGGATGGCCACCGTGTACCGTGGTTGGGTTCTTCCGTCGGGGGTATGATGCTGACGGCTGAGCCCGTGTCTACCAGGAAAGAGAGGCCAGAGTGGCGATCACGCACTGAGAGGAGGGTGTGAGTATGGTTAGCGGGGGTAGGAGTGCTTACCGACCCCCGCGTTTGGCGTTTCCCTGCGACCAGCTGCATGGTTGTGTGCATCTGAGCGCCTTGGCTCCGAAGCGGGTATGGTACCAACAGGAGGCAGTATCCTGTCGTGGAGCGGGGCTAGGTGGTGGTTGAGGGGGGGTTCCCTTCTCGGCAAGCAACTGGTTGAGCAAGGTCTTCATGTCGGCGACTTCCTGCCGTAGTTGCTGCATACTTTGGTCACTGGCACTATATGACATGGGAATGTTTTCACTCACAGCACTATGGTCACAAGGAATCGGCAAGAATATCGTTTGTGCCGGCGATCCTGAAGGAGGGAAGGACGCCTGTTCGGTAAGGATGCAACAGACAAATACACAGAGTTGACTGAATAGTTCCAAAGTATACAAGCTCTGTCCATGAATGTGCAAGGAGTCGGTATCTTTCAATATTGTCATATTGTCACAGAGATCATTTCAACAATTATGGACACATTTTGAATACTTAGAATTTTAGCCCAATAAGGTGTTACACTGGACGAGCAAAAGACCAGCAGGAGGAGACCATTTGGTTCTTAATGTGCTTATTATTATTATTACTGTTTTATTATTCTACATCCGGCTCAAGGTATCGACAAAAAAGTCTTCCAGCAGCTTGATTTACAAATTCTGCCGTGAAAAGTGAAATACTTTAATACCATAATCCTTTTTTTTTTTTTTTATATATATACTCGTATCTGCATGTTGCAAACCAAGGGATGGGCATGAAAACTTGTGTTTTATGACATTTGATTCGTATAAAATGTTAAGCTTCATATAGTCAATGTGTTATGCCTTCTAATAATGTAGAAGACACGTTAAGGCAGTCTGTTGAAAACCTGATATAATGTTAAGACGGAATTAACCCACCATAAGAATAAAGTTTGTCCCTTTCTGCTGATTCCATAGAGAGACAAGTAAAAAAAAAAAAAAAAAAGTTATGCGTTTTGCTTTTTTATGGCAAAATTGCCAATTCTAACGAGCGAATAATAGTAGATAAACAGGTGGGTATATAAATGAATATACAGTATAATTGAATTCGGAGAGTTTGCACCACACACTTTTACCTGCACATCCTGATGACACGAATAAAAACAATCATGATAACACTGGTCAACAAAATAATTTCCACTTTTCTCCATCATCCATAATTTTTGTGTTCCATGATATGTTACGTTACGTGTGTTACGTGGGATAGTTTTCAATCAAGCGGTTAGCAACACCGAGTTTGGGTTTCCCGGACTGAATAAAATCGCATGACGGAAGGCAGAACAAAAGCATTGTGAGGTCGTCATTAGTGATGAAAGTGTTAACGAGGTCTTTCCTTGTTGACTGCTGGTTGCAGAATGTTGATGCACTCAGTATTTTAGTGATTTATGTGGTATCTCTGTGAGCCGTTAAAGAATGCTGATAATTTTCTTAAAGTCTACTATCCTTCTATTCTGTTAGCCTCCTTAGAAATCTCTCCTTGACCATCTCCGAGTCCACATCTTCGGTGTGATGTTGTCCCCCAGGAAGGATAGAAACGCTGGTAATTGTTAATTATTCTCTTTCAGGCTGACTCAGGGGGCCCCATCGTCTACCTGGACGATGAAGATCGCTTCACCGTCGCAGGGATCGTGTCACTAGGCTACGGTTGTGGAGACCGTAACTTCCCAGGCATCTACATCTCCCTCCACGAGCCCTTGTACCTCGCCTGGATCAAAAAGGTGGCCTTCAACCCCAACCGAGGTCCGAGTGTACCCTAGGGGCCGAATTAGGTTTTAGCGCCATTTCGCTAAGCTGGGAGGCGTGATGAATGGGTTTTAGTAGGTGTGAGGGGACTGAATGTTTTGACCTGGCCACCCTACTTACAAGGGTGAGAGGCTTTGTTGGGATATGGGTTTGTATGTATGTAAATATTTTGCTATGGAAAGGTATATACAGTACATGTACCAAAAGACTTTCCCAAAAAGAGTGCTGATGACACTTCTGTTATCCCTCTGTTCTGATCTATCTAAATACCAAGGACTTTTTCCCCCTTACAAAGGAAGTAACCAAGTCAAAAGGCAAGTACCCACTCCCACCCATTCCAATCCCATCCACCGTCCTTTTTTCCTTTTCATCTTGGCTCTTCATGTATGACAGGTCATCCCTGTATGCCACCCACTGCCCCTGGTGCATAAAGCAACATTGGAGACAGCCTCTCACCCCCCCCCCCTAATACCTGCAACACCGTCTTGGGCCTAGAGGCAAAGATACAACATAAAAATACAGATGGTAAGTCATGATGAAAAATTATCATATGGAATCTGCAAAAAATAACATTGCAAAACGCATTGTTTGGTGTTGTGCATTCCTGGCAAATCACCAATGTTAAATACTTTATTCCTGGGGAAACATTAGTTTTGAAGTTTCCAATTACTTATACTAAAAAACCATTTCCCCGTACAAATGGGGGTAGCCATGTCAAGGGTTACGAGTATACCCACCTGACATACGCCCATCTAAAAACGTATTTGTTATCCCTCGGATTTTACTACTTTGTGGATGAAGGGTCATCCCTGTCCCAGCCACACTGATTTGGTTGGAAGCAATGTACTTCTAAAGCATGGCCTGACAGGTGAATCTAGTTTACCTCTTCCTTGTAAGAGGGGAAAAGCCGTTGGAATATGTGTGTATTTTGCGATATATAGTAATATGAAGCGTAGTGGCAACTTACCTACCTCAAGTGTCGCACGGCTTGCACCACACCTCAGGGTGTCTCGAGACGTCCACAGGAGAGGTAGTAAGTTGGAAAGCCGCTCGTCTGACTGCCTTCCCGTCTTGATTAGTTTCCCTGTAGTACTCCCCTAGGGTAGATACTACTCCCAAGTAAATCTACAGTCATGCCGGGTCCTTCCAAAAAGATGTTGCAGAAGGTGAGAATCTAAACTTTACAGGGGAAGAAGAGAGAGAAACAAGCGCAGGCTGCCTCATTTCCCTCGCATGCAATAACGCCAACTCTCTATCATTCAGCCTCACTGTAGCCCTCATCATCATCTCAGCAACTGCCCTTAACTTCACAGCATTCGCCTTCAACACCACTAAACGTAACAGAAATAAAACAAGTCACAAGATCGGTCTTACGTCCCCAGCTCCTGCGAGAGAAAATTCCTCCCCTCTCTGAAGATGAAGAGAGATATTTACTCTCATGCTCCCAGTTAGAAAGCATCATAGGAAAATCTTGGTATGAATATGGGGGTGAGAAAGGTATTGATGCTTCATATAATGCTTTTGACTGCTTCATTGATATTACCTGTAACACCTATACAGATCATGAAATGTATCTTTAAAGCCTGATATCCTCATTTG
>NC_134794.1:13866532-13886532 GCF_046742065.1 Oratosquilla oratoria
GCATGTGTATGCATGCATGTGTGTGCATGCATGTGTATGCATGCATGTGTGTGCATGCATGTGTATGCATGCATGTGTGTGCATGCATGTGTATGCATGCATGTGTGTGTATGCATGCATATGTGTGCATGCATGTGTATGCATGCATGTGTGTGTATGCATGCATGTGTGTGTATGCATGCATGTGTGTGTATGCATGCATGTGTGTGTATGCATGCATGTATGTGTATGCATGTATGTATATGCATGTATGTGTATGCATGTATGTGTATGCATGCATGTGTATGCATGCATGCATGTGTGTGCATGCATGTGTGCATGCATGCATGTATGCATGCATGCATGCATGTGTATGCATGTGTATGCATGCATGCATGTGTATGCATGTGTATGCATGCATGCATGTGTATGCATGCATGCATGCATGCGCGTATGCATGTAGTTTGGCATGCATGTAAGTATATATACGAACACATACCTGTCAAGTCTTACGTTTTTTGCCTAAGTCGTACGTAATTTCTATGATTTTCAAATCTTTGGCGTAACGTGAAAATCTTACGCTTTTCCTCTGCATTCGATGTGTTTTTAATTTGTTTTAAACAATTTGAAATAAATTCCTCTTTTCAAGTGTTATATAACATGTCAAGCCTTACGTTTAAGTTTACATTGATTTCATTCTGCATTTTTTAAACAAATATTGAATGACAAAAAGAATATGGTTTTCTTATGGTTCAATTACCGTTTTATACATAAACTTAAGGTCTCTAACGCAGCATCCTACGGCAAGACAGCACAGTAGTTTGACAGGTATGCGAATAATGTATACAGTATATACTATAGCTATATATACGGTTAAAGAAAAAACCTTGCGTGCGTAGACTACCAGTGAAAAAAAAAGTATTGACCTACAGTTGCTTATTAACAATTTCCGCATTTACATTATTCTGCCTTGGTAGACACTAAAGCACAGAAACACAATAAAATGAATCCTACAAGATAACAAATAAACAATTCGGGTGTAAGTATATGTCAATTTTCTTACTGTTCATTAAATAGAAAATTGGACGAACGTTGTGATTTGGAAGTCCTAGGAGGTTGCTCCGAGGGCAAGGTACGCTTAAGCTGGGGTTGTAAGATACCGCCAGCCAGTAGTCGGCAGAACGTCGTGTTGTGAACTTGCGAGAACAGAGGGCTACATTAAGTGGTTCCAATCATTCGTTCAACCAGTGCATCTCTACAGGTTTATTCTTGATTTAACTTTGTGTTCAAGGTATGTGGTCACACATTTATCATTATTTTTATAAATGCTGTATGCACAGTATTCTCCCTAACAATGGCGCACAAAGAAATGCGCATGGAGATCAAAATCCTTATACGGGTGGGGCATAACTTACAAGATAGATCATAGAATAAGTGGGATAAGAGAAGGAACGGTTGAGTAAGAGATAATTACAAGAAACAAAACATATTATGGAAAATGAAGATAGATGACAATGAGCTCGACGGAGACGTATGCGGAAACTGATACGTAGTGAAGCCAAGGACTCTAACTCAGCTCAGATGCACCAAGTGAACAGTGACTCTAACAACTGCGCCATCTCTTGATGGCGCAGTGACTCTAACAGTGACTCTAACAACTGCGCCATCAAGAGATGGTGCAGTTGTTAGTCACTGTTCACTTGGTACCTCTGAGCTGAGTTTGAGTCCTTGGCTTCACTACGTATAGTTTCCGCATATGTCTCCGTCGAGCTCATTGTCAGTCTTGATCGTGATGACATGAAATTAAAGTGAAGAGTTAATGAGGTTGAAAAAGATTAGTATATGCACTGGGGACCATTCAGTGTGTGTGTGTGTGTGTGTGTGTGTGTGTATAAATATATATATATATATATATATATATATATATATATATATTGCTATAGTTGGCCAGCAGATCCTCTTTTAGGCAAATGTCATTAAAATTTGCAGCAGTTTCTGCGTTCACGAGTTTTTTGCTGACATTCTCGACTTTTCTTATGCTGGCGCGCTTTGTCGTGCTAAGTTCTCTAATTAACTGGCCAAATAGCATTGGTGGTATAGGTAAATGCATGGGAATTATCTTCTCAATTTTTATGCAGAGCTTTCGCCTAACTGTTAGGCATCTTCAGTGCTAATGAGTACAGTGTGTGGGAAGTGATTATAAATACACAATACACAGATCACAAAACACTTCAGTGCTGATCCGGTTGGCCAATCAGGAAGCAGGACGCGTAGCGCCGCCCTCGGGCCTAGCGGCTGTGAGCCGAAAGCGGAGTTCGATGTCTTTTGGTGTGGGGATAGTGAATGGGTCCGGAGTCTGTCTGTTCATGGTAGGGTTTTTCTCTTTTGTGTATAAGGCTTCTAGGATATGAAGGCGTATTTGGTTTGTTTGTCTGTAAAATAGTGATGCCCTCCAAATTCTTTCTTGTCAGTGGGGTCTGATGTACGTCTTCGTGGTGTCGCTTGATAGCGCCATTGGAGAGGTGAAGGGTGATGCGCCTCGTGAGCTTCGTCGTAGTCATCCCTATGTATGTTTCATTGAGGGCTTCACAGTTCCCTTTTCTGCAGGAGTATTCATACACGAGATGGCTACTTTGAAGTTCAGGTGTCCTCTGGCAGAGGTTGTTTGTTCTTAATAAGGAGTTGGGATGTCTTCATGTTTTTATAGAAAATGAC
The DNA here is from genome assembly GCF_046742065.1 of Oratosquilla oratoria. NCBI lineage: Eukaryota > Metazoa > Arthropoda > Malacostraca > Stomatopoda > Squillidae > Oratosquilla > Oratosquilla oratoria. The sequence goes on from NC_134794.1 coordinate 13,869,227, forward strand.
CAGATCCATTTTGTCATTGTCGTTGGTGGGTTTCACGTCTTTGTAGATGATTTTGCTAAGGGCTTCCTCGTCGGCTCTATAATGGGTGGACATGGTGTTTTTGTAGAAATTTTTTATCCTGGCTTCTCCTACTGGCTTTTCTGCTGGGGTTGTATACCATTTGTCAAGGTGTCTGTTGATGGCGATTTGCACCTCTCTATTAGAGAAGCCATTGTTTACCAGGACCTGCGTCGCTCTGTCGAGCTCTGCGTGGGTTCGGGCCCAGTCGCTACAGTGCGTCAGGGCCCTTCTGACGTAGGCGTCGATTGTGGACCTCCGGTAGCGTTGAGGGCATTCACTGTTACCGTTGAGGCAGAGTCCTGGGTTGGTGGGCTTGGTATATACTCCGGTCCTAAAACCTTGAGAACTGGCTTCAACCTTTACATCTAGGAAAGGGAGCTGCTTACTGATGCTGTTCTCTGAAGTGAAGTTTAGGCCGGACACACGCTGTAGGTTGCTCCTCAGGTCTTTAATCTCCCTACGATCGCTCACGAGGACGAAAATATCATCTACGTAACGAACATATATGGGAGGCTTACTGGTAGTACTGAAGACCTCTCCCTCCACCATCCCCATGAAAAAATTGGCGAAGAGGACTCCAAGGGGCGAGCCCATAGCCACACCATCAACTTGTCTGTAGAGTTGTTTATTGGGACCATAGAAAGGGGCTTCCTTGGTACAAATCTCCAGCAGTTGGCGTTGGAGATTTTTGGGGATCTTCAGTTTTGCAGGGCCATCCTCAGGGTAGACTACCTGTAGGATGTAATCTATGGTCCTATCCACGGGCACGTGGGTGAAGAGAGACTCCGCGTCGAGGGATGCGATATCCCCTTTGGTATCGACGCCTTTGAGGATGGACAAGAAGTCAGCGGCAGACTCAATGCTGTAGTCCTTAGGAATGAAGGGTGTTAGGAGGGCGTTGAATCTTTTGGCTAAATGGTAGGAAGGAGTCGGGATCTGAGAGATGATGGGTCGTAATGGGTTGTTCTTCTTATAAGTTTTTACGTTGCCATAGCAGTAGCCTGGGGCGAAATCCCCAGAAAGTTTCTGCGGCATAACCCCATCCATTTCGGCGCTCACGGCGTCAATGATTTATTGATTTTTGTCTTGAGGGCTTCGACGGGGTTCCTCGAAATCCTCTGGAATTTAGACTCGTCCGCGAGCAGGGTCTCGAGCTTACCAGTGTATTCATCGGTGGGGATGAGGACAAAGCTGGCGGCCTTGTCTGCTCTCCTGATGGTGATAGAGACGTCTTCTCGCAGTTGTTTGGCTGCTTCCTTATGGCGACGCTTCAGGATTTTGCTATTGTGGTTCCCCCTCTGAACGCGAGCCTCACGAAGAAGATCCTCCTTAATGCTGTCGTCTAGGAGTACCTTGCCGTCGATCGCCAGTTTATGCTATTTGGTCAGGTAATTAGACAATTTAGCACGACACAGCGCGCCAGCATAAGAAAAGTCAAGAATGTCAGCAAAAAAACTCGTGAACGCAGAAGCTGCTGCAAATTTTGATATATATATATATAATATATATATATATATTATATATATGTGTGTGTGTGTGTGCGCGTGTGTATTGAAAAAGATTAGGAGCTGCACTGGGGACCATTCAGTGTGTGTGTGTATATATATAATATATATATATATGTGTGTGTGTGTGTGTGTGTGTGTGTGTGTGTGTGTGTGTGTGTTTACCTAGTTGTATTTACCTAGTTGTATTTTACGCGAAGGGGAGCTATGCTCGTGGAGTCCCGTCTTCATATCTCGTTTTATCTATCTTCTTTGCTCTAATGTCTGTAGCTCAAGTTTTGCCAGTCTCTTCTCATATGATAGTTCTGAGTGTTGGTGCCCATTTTCTTAATTGCTCTTTGTATTCTTTAAAGTTTTGTTATACACACACACACACACACACACACACACACACACACACACACACACACACACACACACACACATTATATATATATATATATATATATATATATATATATATATATATATATATATATATATATATATATATTACATATTGTACTTGGTGACCACGTCGTCGCTGCATACTCCAATCTTGGTTTTATCGAAGTGACTAGTATTTTCTTCACCATTTCTTCGTCCAGGTATGTAAGTGCTACATTGATTGTTCTTATTAAATTATAAGTCTCTCTAAAATTTTTGTTTGTTTCTCAGGATACATATTATTCATAATAATGACTCCCAGGTCCTTCTCATTTTCTACTTTTTTAATTTCTTCCTCTCCCACTTTATATGATCCCACTTTTTTTTTTTTTTTTGCTTCTTCCAAATTCCATTATACTACACTTCTTGATATTGAATTCCATCTCCCACTTCCTACTCCATTCCCATACTTTATTGAGATCACCCTGCAGCGAGTCACAATCTTCTGCAGTGTTCACTTTTTCAGCAGTTTTGCATCGTCCGCAAAGAAGCTCATGTAACTTCCAATTCCTTTATCCATATCATTAGTATATATAACAAACGGTATTAGGGCCAGAACTGTTCCTTGTGGAACTCCACTAATCACTTCATCCCAATTAGTGTTTGTCTCTTATGACCACTTTCATTTTTCTTTTATGCAAGAAGTCTTCCATCCATTTCAGTAGTTTGCCCTGTATTCCTCCTGCAGCTTCTAATTTCTTAAGAAATTTCTTATGTTGCACCTTATCAAAAGCGTTTTTCATGTCTAGAAATGCACAATCAACCCATTCATCTCTTTCTTGTATTATATCTATTAGTCTTCAATAGAAACACATCAGATTTGTGACAAATGATCTTCCTTGTCTAAATCCAAATTGCCTTGGATTTAGTACATTGTTTTTTCCAAATACCTTACTCATCTACTTTTGATAATTCTTTCATAAATTTTAGCTACCGTACTTGTTAGAGAGACCGATCTATAGTTAGTAGGGTCTTCCTCGTTTCCCGCTTTATATATTGGTACTATATTTGCTTTTTTCTAATCTTCTGGAACTTTTCCTTTTTTCAGTGAACTGCTTATTAGACTATGTATTTTGTCTATTCGTTCCTGCATTCTCTCAAAATCCAGTTTGCCATTTCATCTGATTAATCAAGGGATTCATTATTTCTTTCCTTGTTACTTCTATCTCTTTCAGAGGGGGGCTTTCTCCTCCCATTCGACATCTCTAAGTTGTATGTTCTCCCTTGTAAACACTGATTTAAAATGCTTGTTCATAATTTCTGCCATTTTTACTTCCTCTGTGTATTCAACTCTTCATTGTCGTAGTTTCACTAATTCTTGTTTGTTTTTTAGTTTGTTGTTTACAAATCTATAAAATAGTTTTGGTTGATCTTTACATTTTTCTATGACATCCTTTTCGTATTTTCTCTTTTCTTCTCTGCGCACTTGTACATATTGATTTCTATAACTAATATATATTTTCCATTTTTCAGGTCTTTTGTCTTTCTTCCATTTCATCCAAGCTTTATCCCTTTTGTCTTTTAACTCGCTACATCTCTTGTTGTACCAACATTTTACATATCCTTTTTCTTGTTTTTGTCTTGGAACATACTTTTCCATTCCTTCGTTACAAAATTTTGTCAAAATATTCCATTTCTCTTCTACTGTTGTTTCCTCCTTGTGTATCCTTTCCCAATTTGCTTTTTGAAAGAATTCTCTTATTTCATAAAAAAATTATTTTTCCATACATCAATCTTCTTTTTCTATATTCATTTTTCTCCATGCATTTTTCTTCATTTAGTTCCAGTTCAACTAATATGTGGTCACTTTTATTTAGTGGTGTCTTATATTCAATCTTGTCCACTATTTCAGGTTCTGATGTAATTAATAGGTCCAGTCTCGATGGTTCTTTCTCATCTCTATACCTAGTATTCTCTTGTATTCATTGTGTCATTGTATGTTCTATAATCATATCAAGTAGTACATTTCCCCATAGGTCGTCTCCACCCTTCACTGCCATGTCATCGCAGCAGATTTCTTTACAATTAAAGTCACCCATTATAACTATTCTTCCTCCATCTTCCATTATCTTATTTAGTGTTATCCTTGTGTCTTCTAACATATTCTTGTGTTCTCTCTCATCCCACGAGGCCGTTTTAGGAGGCACATAATTTACCACAAACTTCCTGCTTTTCTTATCCCTGTCCTCTATTTCCATCATAATCATCTCTACACTATTCTTTCCATACGTAACATTCCTCACATTTATATCCTTTTTAGTCAGGATCATAACTCCACCACCTTGATTTACCTCTCTGTTTGTAATCTAATAATTATATACGCCATGTCCTACACTGTTGGGTGGTAATGGACCTTTCAATTTTGTCTTTACAATTCCCATTATGTCCGGTTCTTTTTCCTTCAGGTAATCATTCAGTTCATTCATACCTGCTATTAAGCCATCTATATTTGTGAAAGACACTTTTAATTTTCTGTTACCTCCATCGTGCTATCTGTTTCCCTTCCGTTTTTCTCTGTTATGAACCATTTCCTCACTTTCATATCCACCACTCTCCAATAGAATTTCTCTTTGTCTGACTGTTCTGTTCTCGTTTTTTTTTCCTTAGCTTCTATTCTTTTTGTTTTGTCTTCCTCTCTTTCCTCTTTATTCATCTTTCTTTTTATCCATACATGTTTATACTGATCAGTTTTTGCTAGTTTCCTTGTTTTGATAAGACATTCTCTGTTGTCGTTTGTGACCTGAATTTAACCTTAATTGGTCTGGTCTTGTCTATATTGTATTTTCGCAATCTATATAATTCTTCAATTTCTTTTCCTATTTCTTGTTCATCTTTTCGAACTATCTTTAATACCTTGTTAACTTTTTCTTTACTCTTGTAGTCCTATTTGCATTATGCTTCTCTTCCATTCCTAGTATAATTATTCATTTCTTTTTATGTGCTAAGTCTCTTACTATATTTTCTTTCTCTCTCATCACTTTAATAATTGTATACTTAGTTTGTTCTTTCATCTGTTGTTTCACTATATCTCTAGATTCAATTTTGTTATTATCTTGGTCTTTTTTCCAACCACTTCCCTCTTTTGCTATGGACTCTTTATTCTCTCTATTATTCCTCTTTGATTCCTCTTTCTCATCCTTTACTTCTCTTAACTGTCTTTTTAAATCTTCTATTTCTTTAGTTAGGTTTTGATTCTCCTTCTTTAGTTCTTCCAGTTGATCAACTCTTTTTTGTAACTAGTGTTAGTTGGTTAAAACTAACCTCCCATGCTTTGTTGTTGTATTTTTTCTCCTCTATACTTACTAGTCGGGGGAGGTTGACATCTCCCCCCTCATTAAATCCATAGAAGTAATTATTTCTTTCCATTGAGCTGCTATTATCTATATTTCTATTTTTAATTCCTCTGCTCACCTGTTCGACCTCGTCTGTGTCATCTGCACACCTTTTGTTGACACCCCTTCTGACGTCCAAGGCCCGTTCCTCCCCTTCATGATTTTCTTCCATTTTCCTCAATAATACCTCCCCTTCTCCTTTTTCTTCACCTGCCCACTACACCACGAGCTTTCCCCTTCCCTACTAATACAACACAGGTACTCTATCATCGCTGAAATCCATGAAATTTGCGTTTTTCCGGAGTTACAATCTTCGCCGTCAATCCGACTCTGTGTGTGTGTGTGTGTGCGCGTGTGTGTGTGTGTGTGTGTGTGTGTCTGTCTGTCTGTCTGTGTATTTACCTAGTTGCATTTACCTAGTTGTATTTTACGGGAAGGGGAGCTATGCTCGTGGTGTCCCGTCTTTATGTCTCATTTTATCTAAACTATTTTTAAATTCATGTATTGTTTTTGCACACACCACTTTCTCATCTAACTTGTTCCAAATGTCTATTACTCTGTGAGGAAAGCTGTTCTTTTTCATATCTCTTCTATAGCTGTCTTTCTTGATTTTCTTTCCGTGTCCCCTTGTATTTCTATCATCCCATTTTATTAGATCCTCTCTATCAATAGTTTCTATGCCTTTCATGATTCTGTAGATAGTTATCAAATCTCCTCTCTTCTTTGCTCTAGTGTCTGTAGCTCAAGTTTTGCCAGTCTCTCTTCATATGATAGTTTTGAGAGTGTTGGTGCCAATTTTGTAATTGCTTTTTGTATTCTTTCAAGTTTTGTTATATATTTTTTTGTACTTGGTGACCACATCGTTGCTACATATTCCAATCTTGGTCTTATCAAAGTTATTAGTATTTTCTTCACCATTTCTTTATCCAGGTATGTAAATGCCACTTTGATTGTTCTTATTAGATTATAAGTTTCTCCGAAAATCTTATATGTTTCTCAGGTGACATATTATTCATAACAATGACTCCCAGGTCCTTCTCATTTTCTACTTTTTTTATTCCTTCTTCTCCCAATTTATATGATCCTGTTATTCTGTTTTTGCTTTTTCCAAATTCCATTATACTACACTTTTTAGTATTGAACTCCATCTCCCACTTCCTACTCCATTCCCATACTTTATTTAGATCACTCTGTAGTGACTCACAATGTTCTTCCGTGTTTATTTATTTTTTTATAGTTTTGCATCATCTGCAAATAAGATCATATAACTTTCAATTTCTTCATCCATATCATTAATATATATAGCAAACATTATTGGGGCCAGAACTGTTCCTTGTGGAACACCGCTTATTACTTCATCCCAATTTGAGTGTTTGTCTCTTATCACTACTCTCATTTTTCTTTCTTGCAAAAAGTCTTCTATCTATCTAAGCAGTTTGTCCTGTATTCCTCCTTCAGTTTCTAATTTCTTAAGCAACTTCTTATGTGGTACTTTGCCAAAAGCTTTTTTTTAAGTCTAGAAATGCACAATCAGCCCATCCATCTCTTTCTTGTATTATACCTATTAGCCTTGAATAGAAATGTATTAAATTGATGACGCATGATCGTCCTTGTCTGAATCCAAATTGCCTTGGATTTAGCACGTTGTTTTTTCCAAATACTTTACCCATCTACTTTTGACAATTCTTTCACAAATTTTTGCTATTGTACTTGTTAGAGAGAGAGGTCTATAGTTGGTAGGGTCTTCTTTATTTCCCCCCTTATATATAGGTACTATATTTGCTTTTTTTCTAGTCTTCTGGAACTTTTCCTTCTTTCAAGGACCTGTTTATTATGCTATGTATTTTGTCTGCCAGTTCATTTCTGCATTCTTTCAAAATCCAGTTTGCTATTTCATCTGGTCCATGCGATTTTCTAACATCAAGATTACTCAAGTGTTTCATTATTTCATTCTTTGTTACTTCTATTTCTTTCATAGGGTGGACTTTCTCTTTCCATTCAATCTCTCCAGGTTGTATGTTCTCCCTTGTAAACACTGATTTAAAACGCTTGTTCATAGTTTCTGCTATTTCTATTTCCTCTGTGTATTCAACTCCTTGTCTTAATTTCTCCAAATCTTGTTAGTTTTTTAGTTTGTTGTTTACAAATCTGTAGAATAGTTTTGGTTGATCTTTACATTTTTCAATAACATCTTTTTCATATTTTTTCCTCTCTGCACACATGTACATATTCATTTCTATAACAAGTATATATTTTCCATTTTTCAGGTCTTTTCTATTTCTTCCATTTGGTCCAGGCTTTATCTCTTTTGTCTTTTAACTCCCTACAGCTTTTGTTGTACCAGCACTTTGCATATTCTTTTTCTTGTTTTTGTCTTGGAACATATTTTTCCACTCTTTTTTTTATATAAATTTTTGTCAAAATATTCCATTTCTCTTCCACTGATGTTTCTTCTTTGTATATTCTTTCCCAGTTTTCTTTTTGAAAGAATTCTCTTATTTTATATAAAAAAAAAAAAAAATCATACATCATTCTTCCTTTTCTATATTGTTCATTACTTTTCATGTATTTTTCCTCATTTGGTTCCAGTTCAATCAATATGTGGTCACTTATACTTATTTGTGTCTTATATTCAATCTTTTCCACTATTTTAGGCTCAGATGTGATTATTAGGTCCAGTCTCGATGGTTCTTCTTTATTTCTATACCTAGTGTTCTCTTGAATCCATTGTATCATTGTATGGTCAATAATCATCTCGAGTAGAACATTTCCCCATGAGCCGTCTCCACCCTTTACTTTCATGTCTTCCCAGCAGATTTCTTTACAATTAAAGTCACTCATCATAACTATTCTACCTCCATCTTCCATTATCTTATTCAATGTTATCCCTTGTGTCTTATAACATACTTTTATGTTCACTCTCTTCCCACGAGGCTGCTTTTGGAGACACATAATTTATCACAAACTTTCTGCTCTTCTTATCTCTGTCTTCCACTTCGATCATAATCATCTCTACTGTATTCTTTCCATATGTGACACTCCTCACGTTTATATCTTTCTTAGTCAGGAACATAACTCCATCCCCTTGTTTTATCTCTCTGTTTCTAATCCAATAATTATATGCATCATGTCCTACACTGTTGGGTGGTAGTGGACCTTTTAATTTTGTCTCTACAGTTCCCATTATGTCCGGTTCTTTTTCCTTCAGATAACCATTCAGTTCATTCAATCCTGTTATTAATCCATCTATATTTGTGTAAGACACTCTTAATTTTCTTCTACTTCCATTGTATTTTCTGTTTTTTTGTTTCTTTCTGTTATGACCCATCTCCTCACTTTCATATTCACTACTCTCCAATAGAATTCCTCTTTTTCTGTCTCTGTTCTGTTCTATTTTTTCCTTAGCTTCTTGTCTTTTCATTTTTTCCTCCTCTTTCCTCTCTATTCATACCTCTTTTTATCAATACCTTTTTATATTGTTCACTGTTTGCTAGTTTCCCTGTTTTTGCTAAGATATTCTCTGCTGTCGTTTGTGACCTGAATTTAATCTTAATTGGTCTGGTCTTATCTGTACTATATTTTACGAGTCTATGCATCTCTTCAATTTGTTTCATGATTTCAGGTTCATCTTCCTGAGCTAATTCTAGTAAACTGCTTACTTTTTCTTTTTCCTCTCTGATTCTTGTGGTTCTATTAAGATTATATCTCTTTCATTCCTAATATAATTATACATTTCTTTTTATCTGCTACGTCTCTTACTATATTCTCCTTCTGTCTCATCACTTTAATAACTGAGTCTTCAGTTTGTTCTTTCATTTGCTGTTTTATTATGTCAGTAAATGCAACTTTACTGTTTTCTTGGATTTTTTTCCAACCCTGTGTTTCTTTTGCTATGGACTCTTTATTCTCTTTGTTCTTCTTCTTTAATTCCTCATTCTCATCTTTTACATCTTTTAACTGTCTTTTTAATTCTTCTATTTCTTTAGTTAGGGTTTTGTTCACCTTCTCTAATTCTTCCAATGTGTCAACTCTCTGCGCAATCTCTGCCATTTTACCGAACCTACTCTCCCAATGTTCGGTCATTTTCTCAAGTTTTTCCTCTAGTCTTGCTAATCGGGGGAGGTTGGTATTCCTCCCCCCTCATTAAATCCCTGGAAATTATTATCCTCACCTTCCATTGTGCTGCTCTTATCTATACTTCTAATCTTTATATTTTTTGTTAATTCCCTTCTCCAAAATCATCGGTCCTTCGCTTGTTTACAAGACGCTTGGCCTCCTGGACCAAGTCCTCCCCTTCCTCATTTCCTTCCATTTCCCTCAGTAATCCCTCCCCTTCTCCTTTTTCCTCACCTTCCCACTACACCACGAGCTTTTCCCTTCCCTGTAAATACAATAAGATACTTTCTTGACGTTGAGATCCACGAAAATTTCACTTTTTCTTCGGAACTCCAATCTTCGCCGTCCATCCGACGAATGTGTGTGTGTGTGTGTGTGTGTGCGTGTGTGTGTGTACGCGCGCGTGTGTATGTGTGTGTGTGTGTGTGTATTTAGAATCACAGCATGACCCATTCATTAGGCCATAAACGAGTTTTGAGCTCTCATCTGGGAGGGTAGTTACTGCTGATCTCGAGACCAACACGTGATCCTAGACCATAGTGGCAAATGACACACACACATAACAGTGGTCGGCCATTGCAAGGATTTGCATAATAGCTACTACTAGTACACCTGAGCACCCGCCCGGCAAGGGGGTTGGGTGGGTTGGGCGCAGTCTCTGTGAATTCCATCCACCTGACAACAGTACTTCTAGAACATTCATGCCACCTCCTTCCCCAGTGCGCTAGTGGCGTAATATGAAACGTGCTAGTCTCGACATTCTCCACTCGGAGATTTACCTTCACGCGTGGAATACAAAAACAGCAGTCACAAGCCTATTGCACCCAAGGTCAGTGTAGTGGAGGGAGAGACCGTACACACACAAAGGGGAGGCTTGACTATTCCCATGCTCCTATCTTTGAGTTCTTCAGGAGTAAGGTGCCGCTGAATTCACACCACTCCCCTCATCCCCATTTGTGAAATGTGGCAACGTTCCTCGGGTTCTACAGTGTTATTTATTTATTCATTTATCTACTTATGATCAGACACTCATCTCCAGTCGAAAATGAATGCTGGTCACCTTCAACTTCTGCTTTACCCTCCTTGAATAACTTTTACTTCGACTTCGGCGCGATATTTCCCCAAGGTTAGAAGCAATACAATTCTTCCAGACGGTCGGAGACACCGGGCAATGGTTACACGGTGGGGACATATTTGAACTGGAAACAAATTTATATGCACCCATTTCTGTAGCTCTTCATTAGTTTCACATAGTTTACTAGCATTATTTGTATCAACATTAATCATTGTATTTCTTTTACAGGATCAGTTACAAGAAATGTTGAGTCAAATACGCAAACTTGTGCAGCTGTCCTGCCGAGGCTTGTGCATCAACCTACTCTGTCTTTTCGTCCTTCATGGCTGCAATGCGGAAGGTATTGATAATTCCGGTTTATTATGAATGCTTAGACAAAACTTCTGAAGGATGGGAAAGGAGGAGAAGGAGGAGGAGGAGGGATGGGGTTGTATTACAGAGGATGCATCCAAGTCAAGAAAATGAATAAACATACAAACAAATAAGTAAGTATAAAAAAAAAAAAAAATCCCAAGCCCAATACAGTCAATCTTGCAAGACACGAGCTAAGTATTAGGACTCCACACGACAACGTGCTGCCATATACTTCAGAATTTATATTTGTGAACAGAAAATAAGTCACACTCACTCAAATATACCGATTTGCTAAATCCTCACTTACTGAAGAAATATCACGAAATAAATTAAATGCTAACAAAATATTTCTATGACAGCTTAGTATACAAAGAAGAATAAGTATAACGTTTACAAAAGAGAATATAAAATTTTCACGAGTTCATCTCAGTACGAAATTTTTACCATAAAAATCATGAGCGCCTTGTGAGAAAAATATCTAATAATAATCAGTAAACATTTAATAAACAAGAACAAATGAAAGATAAGCTTATTGTATATTTAAAGAATGGTAGTATCGATTTTCTCAGAATTGGATAATATATTTGCCAGTCGTTTGGTAAGGCACCTGGGAGGCCACAAATGTGGCTCGTGGTGTTACAGGACTTTGTAATTACGAAACTATGGTTCGGTGATACAACTAGTAACATTTGACGATTTATACTTTATACAGACGCCTTTTCCTTCGGTGAGTTTTAGGCCGTTATATCATATGCCTACCTATCTATATACCATGGGCCTCTTTCTCCTTATAAGGAGGGGTAACTAATGTACGGACCCATCCCCACCCATTCCACTCCCATCCACCACTCACTGTTTCCCTTTCATCATAGTTCCTCGTGGATGAAAGGTCTTCCTTGTCTTCAGCCCAGTGCCCGGGTCAGAGGCAATGCAACAAGATACAGTACTTCCACAATAGGGCCATTTCACTTGCACGGCGACCCTCAAGCGGAAAGTAGAGAAGACGGAAAGAAATCCCTTTGGGTTGCGTCAAAGTAGCATCTATACTCAACCATTCTCCACTCACACCTATCCTCTGCCCTCTCCCTTCCCTACTCAACAAACATTTCCCTCTGGTAACGCATATTTGTTGCTTGGATATTTTAATTTCTTTTGAACACGTTAGGAATGAAGTAAAACAAAATGATATTAGTTGAAATTTACAAACATATTCAAGAAAACGGAAAGGAGTTTTATATTAAAATACACGGGTTCCTAACAATCCTGTTTGTAATATATATATATATATATATATATATATATATATATATGTATATACAGTATATGTATATATATGTATATATGTATGTATATATGTATGTATATATATATGTATATATGTATATATGTATATATGTATATATATGTATGTATATATGTATATATGTATATATGTATATATATATATATATATATATATATATATATATATGCATATGCATGTGTGTATGTTCAATAGGTAATGAGAAAATTGCAAGAGAGACATTTATTATTTTCATAAGCTCACACACTTCTGCAAAAGTCTCTCCCAATCTCGAAAGATCTTCTCAAAATCCTTCTTCAGTAGTCCCTTCAGATAATTTTCCGATGCCTCTTTCATCTCCTGTGTTGACTGGAATCTGACTCCCCTGAGACTGTTATTCGTGCGTGGGAGCAGGGAGAAGTCACAAGTGGCCAGGTCAGGACTGTAGGGTGGGTGTTGTAACACTTCCATTCCCTTGTTGGCCATCCACGTGGTCACTAGCGTTGACCTGTGGCATGGAGCATTGTCCTGGTGAAACCACCACTCACCATTGCACCAATGCTGCGGCCTCTTCTTCCTCATCTTTTCCCTGAAACTTTGCAGAACTTTAATGCAATACTCCTTATTCATGATTTGATCCTCAGAAACCCATTCAACATGAATGATCCCCTTGGAGTCAAAGAAAGGAATGAGCATAGCCTTCTCTTGCGACCTGCTCATCTTTGCATTCTTGGGCCTGGGGGATGACGTGTGCTTCCACTGGGCACTCTGAAGTTTGCTCTCAGGGTCGTAGGTGAACACCCAACTCTCGTCGCAAGCCGCTACCTTATTCAGGAAAGGTGAATCGGGCGCTATCAAATTGAGGATGCCAGTGCAACATTCCATACGAAACTGCCTCTGGTCGTCGGAGAGAATCTTTGGCACGAACTTGGCACAGACTTTGTGGAGCCTCAGTTCTTCGGTCAGAACTGTATCTACTGTGCCAATACTAATGTCAGCAGCTTCAGATATCATCCTCACAGTTATTCGACGGTCTTGTATCACAAACATTCACACTTCCTCAATGTTTTCCTCCTTACGTAGACTGTTCGATGCTCCAAATCTGGGTTCATCCTCAACCTGTTAATTTCCTTCAGAAAATCTTTTAAAACTATATGAACTTCCTTTACTCGTCAGTTTATCCACATAGGCCTCTTCTAACATTGCATAAGCTTCTTGTTTGCTTTTCTTAAGTTTTACATAAAAATTGATGGCGTAACGTTGTTCCATGTTTCCTTGCATGTCCGAATGTATATACATATATGTAGACATATGTTACACATGTATTTAGACACCTCATACTTGGGTACTGCACATGATAATGCGTATAAATTACCTTTGCAATTCTGACAGCCTATGGGATTCTTTTCCCCGGGGAGACGAGGAACACTCCATGCACGACGCCCCTGGGAGAGTCCGGGAGTTGCCGTTCGATCTACGAATGCCAACCGGTTCTCGCCAGTGTGAAGCAGAGTCGCCCTAAGATCTGTGGATTCGCCGAAGGTGACTTGCCCATCGTATGTTGTCCTCATGGTAAGGAAGTGTTTGTTCTGTATCTCCATTCTCTCTTGTATGACGTATGCATGCATGTATGCAAAGTAGACCACTTTGGAAAAAGAAACTAACGAAGCAGAGCGCTTTCGTATATTACATCTTCAGTGCAAAAAGTACATAGTTGAATAAAAATGCATAGTTTATGTATACATATATATATATATATATATATATATATATATATATATATATATATATATATATATATATATGTATACATGAAGAAGGGACGAAAACAGTTTACATAAGAGTAGAGGACATTTACCCCCTGGAAAGCGGTAGGTCAGGTTGCAAGGGTCAATGCGTCCACTAATGAGGGAGGGGCAACATTAGGTCACACTCGCAGGGTTATATTAAACCTGTTATTCTTTTGCTTATTTCTTGGCAGATAAAATTGTCAAGTTTACATAACCGTTAGTATTAGTTTTTTGATCACTGGTAGTATGGATCAAACTACACTCTATTAACTTTCTTACTATTATGTTATTGATGTAATAGATGGCATGGGCATTACCCCAATGAACAGGATGATTATCTAATTCAACATGTTTGAAGATTCCACTAGAGTTATTGCCATCTCTCTCTCTCTGTGTGTGTGTGTGTGTGTGTGTGTGTGTGTGTGTGTGTGTGTGTGTGTGTGTGTGCGTGCGTGCGTGCGTGCGTGTTAACTTAGATCATTTATCTACACTTGACCCTCGTTTTTCCGGACTGATACAGGAATCCGTCCGGATAATGAAAAAGTCCGGATAACACATATGTATATACATAATGCAAATAAAATTAAATAAGCGGTATAATAAAGAAAAAAGTTCGATGCTGGCTGCATCCGCATCGCCAGCTTCACCCCACACAGTCGCATTAAAAAGTCAGTCTCGATTGCAGAATCGCCACAGCCACCCATCGTTCCCCCTGAAATTTTCTATTTCCATTTTCTGTGTCAGCTTCCTAGCTCCTGCAAGGCTTTCTATGCCACGGGCATTCATCCCCACCGATTGCTGCTGCACATACCATTTCATAACTGGAGCATCTAAAGCAGCACCTTTTCCAGTCCTAAAAAAAAATTCTTAGTGCACCTTTACTACTTTTGCTTGCCGATGCATCCACACAGTACTTGGCAAAATATCCTACCAGCTCATCTTTCGACATTCTAATGTCCGACATAGTTTGCTTGGCCACACCAAGGTTTATATAGACCTTAGGCCACACCATACTCCTCACAAACACTCGTATCACTAGCTCCTTTCTCTAATTTTCATATTTATTCCAGTTTTTGAGCCACTGTTGGGGCCATTTACTTACGCTTGATAGAATTGGGAGGCATAATTAAGAGATCTAAGGTATCTATTCGTACTGAAAAAAGCACAAAAATACACTGTCCGGATAAACCGAAATCCGGATTAAGGAGGACCGGATAAACGAGGGTCAAGTGTACGAGTAAATAAACACGCATTTAATGATATTAATGTGTCTATGGAAATATACATTTCGCTAAACAATACTGACATGCATGTTAATCTATGTTATCGCAGCCGACAACGGAGGTCTCACTGAAACATTAGTTGATATATCTGCCCCCGAGGTCAACTTTCGTGAGTATATATAAATGTATACACCTATTCTATTTTATTTAATCTACTCATTTTTTCTGAAAAAAAAAAAAAAATCTCCTACTGTTCGTAGTCTTGGTAAGAAAGATTTAAACGAGTGACACTATCTATCCATAAGTCACACTGTACGACAGTTTCGGCGCCATTGTTGCCAGATCCTGTACCAATACTGCGCTTCATACCAGCAAGGGTCAAACTTTTTTACTTTATCAGATGGCTTAACGTTGCTCCATGTTTTCTTGCATCTTGTGAAGTGCTGACAGACCGGCAAACCAGATCAAACTGGTTCAACAACATTGCAGTCATACTAGTCGCTTATACTCAGATGACGGGCGAACAAGTGTATTTTCGCTAAGTAGAAAAAAAAAATAATGAATAAATGAACAAATAGATAAATGAATGAATAAATACAGTTTTGGGTTGCCCGTCTGTGGTGAGGGAAAGGCTGTTCAGTTTCGTTTCTTTAATTTCTGATCCTAGTCTGATACAACAACTGCTGGTAAGCCCAGAGAGAAACTCCGGAGGTTGCCAGACTTCCCTAGCTAAAAGTTACAGAAAGCAAAAGGGGGCGTTCCCCACGAAGGGTTGCCCAGTAAGAAACATGGTAGAAAGGTGGCACTCTTGAGGGTTGCCAAAAAGGGATATCGATGTGAAGACCGTTGTCTACCGGCGCAAATCTCCGGCGATGACCTTTGACCGTGTTCGCCTCGCGTTGGTTCGAGTCTGTCCTGTGGCCCCTCTGATATATGGGGTGCCTGACTGCGCTCGCCGTCCCGTGTCTGGCTGAAAAGGCCTCTTGTTGTCTCTTCATTTGAAAGAAATCAACAGACATCTCTCGTAGATGGGGGACTTCTCTTGGCGTCTCTCAGAGTATATCACAGAACATATATATATATATATATATATATATATATATATGTATTTATATATATATATATATGTATATATATATATATATGTATATATATATATATATATGTATATATATATATATATATATATATGTATATATATGTATATATATGTATATATATATATATATATATATATGTATATATATATATATATATATATATATATATATATATATATATATTGCAGTAATTCACAAGGCACACGTGAAAATAATATGCAGAAAAAAACACTGGGAAATAAGAAGCTTAGTCCGAGCGTTTTCGTCTATTTAAGACATTATCAAGGAATACACAGTTACAGAGACAAAGGTGGATATATATACATAAAGTAAAAGACAAGCTAGGAACATGGGAAGTACACACAAGATGCTTCACAATCAGGTAAAGCCGATGTTTACATATACGGACGTTTGGTCCATGACGTTACGTCACCCCCGCTTAGTAGCACTTGGAGAAGTTCTTACAATTTTATCAATAACAAAATCATCAAGTTTAAATAATCCTAAACTTAAATTGATATTATGGTCAAAGGTTTGTTTAATATGACTGGATTCGATGATGTTTCTTTCTAATAAGGATCTACAAGAAATTATTACATTCGAATTATCCCAGTCAATAGGATGATTGTGGTCTCTTACATGGACAAAAAGGCCACTGGAACTTTGCCCACTCCTTACACTATATTTGTGCTGATTTATCCTAGTTTTTAAGTCTTTACCAGTTTGGCCGATATAAAATTTGTTACATTTAAGGCATGGAATAGAGTAAACACAACCCTCGTTTGCTTCAGGTGAATTTTAATGAGCTTACTTTTTATAGTATTATTTTTGAAAACCAAGTTGATTTTGAATTGTTTGAGAATATTAGGCAGACCAATTAATTTCTCACTGTAAGGAAGAACCAAAAGGTTCTTTTTGTCAAATACTTTTCTTGCGTGTGAGGTGTTATGGAAAGTTTTGTAAGCCATTTTATGAGAAGTGTTTACTAAGTGCTTTGGATGTTTTAATTCAGAAGCTATGCTATATATCTTCCTCAGCTCATC
>NC_134794.1:13901532-13949032 GCF_046742065.1 Oratosquilla oratoria
TGGGGTTAAAACGTGATGCATAAATGGGTTCCTTTGCTGTGGGCACGTCGGAAATTGCGGCACAAACTTACGAAGTGTGGAATTTGTCATTCATGGCTTTGACGTGTGAAGGATATGCTTCGAAATCGCAAATTTTTGTACCAACTGTGAGATGGAGGGGTGCGTTAGCGTCATTGACAATTAAAATGCCAATATGATCTTTCTTTGATGTAGAGCTGATGGCTGAAAGGAGCAAAATACCATTGAGTTTCTGGCATATAGAGTACATCGGTGTTTTATGCTTGAAAAACCCGTATGCGTATCTTTGTATACTCACAAGGGAACAGTGTCTTTGAGCTCATAAGTACTGCGTGAGTGTATTTGAATGTAGATAACACTTCCGAGACTGGGGAGGATTTTGTGTTGAGTTCCTCTAAGTGGGGCATGAAGGTGTCCTCAGGAGGCGAAATATCAACGGCAATTAATGGGTGTTTTATCCTGAGTTTTGTTGATTTGGACATACGGAAGGAGTTAGTGAGTCTATTACGCTTGGAAGGCATGTCCATAACTGTCAGTAAGGTAGAAGAGTTAGAGTCCTAGGGAGGGGTTTCGGTGGTGGTGCAAATTGTGCTAACAGTTGGTGCATCCTCGTGTGAAGCGGAGTGAATTTGAATGGGGAGGGGGAGTAGAATCAACTGACGCGGAGTCATGTTCTGCCTGCTCGGTCACGTGGATGTGGTTTACTTTGTAAGATGTTGCTGATGGCAATGCAGGGAGGAAATTATTTGCATAAATGATACAATTTTGAGCAGGGTAAATGATTGTTATGTTGCTTCATCAATATTAAACCTATGAGGATATCAGCAGAAAAGTGTACGACAGTTACGTAGGTGGTAACTGGAAGGGATGGGCACTCATCTTTGAAGCTAATGTCTAGGGATAATTGTACACCTTGTACATTGCAAAAGTTGACGTCGGAGGTTCCAAAATGGTGACACGTTTTATTGCAGTGCGGTATTTATGGAAATTGTGTGTTGACATTATGTTAACTGGGGAACCCGTGTCGAGAAAGATTGTCACTTTGGTGTTGTTAGACGTAGCATTGAATATCAAGGAATGGGCAGACATGTCTGGGATATCCAGGGTATGTACAAGTAGAGTTGCTGAGTGAATTTCCGGGTACTGAGTAACTGTCCTTGGTGTGCACTGAATCTTGGAATTCTGTAGTAATAAAGGAGATGTGTTACGTAAATGCCTTGCAGGAGAGCGATCTGGGGATTCTAGTTTGTGTTGCCTCCGTGCTAATAGCACACGGCAACAATCATTCGTGTGAAAACATGTACTGTGATAATCGCAGTATCGGTTTGGTTGTGAAGGGTTTCTTTGGTAACACGTGTTTACGAGGTGTCCTGGTTTGTGGCAGTATGTACAGGCCAGTGTATACAAACCAGGGGTACAAGACGAAGAGAATGGGACAGATGCTGGGATATAACGAGGAAGGGGAGATGGCTGAGTAGAGACAAATAGAGATTCAGATTGATCAAAGACGTTTGTCTGTTGCAATGACGTATAGCAAGTGCTTTAAAAGAAAGGAAAAAACGTATGAAAACAAAAGATAAATTTACAAATTCACTTCCTTCTGCAGGCACTTCTCGGGTGGCAGGAGCGGAATGGTGACATCACTTGGTTTTGTGATGGAGTCCTTATCAATGAAGAATGGATACTCACGGCCGCACACTGTTTGATACAAAGGTGGGTAAGTACGAGGAACGGGCAAGAGCAGGTGAGAGTAGTCATTTCAGAGAGAAAACGGATGACATAACGTTACGAGCAGGCAGAACCCTTACGTGCCAAGTGCCGCCCTGTCGCAAAATTCTCAAATTGTACAGTAAACATAATCATATTGTGCCATGTGAGATGAAAAACCTATGTACCTAAAATAACTTAAAGAAAATGTTTGCAATAAAGGTATGAGTGTTTGAATGAATGTCTATATACTTATAAAATTCTGATAATCTTGTTTGTTATCTTGCTTGGTTGAAACCGTCACCCAGCCAATCAGAAGAGATATGACGACACGACTAAGGACCAGCCAATCAGAAGAGATATGACGTCACGACTGAGGACCAGCCAATCAGATATGATGTCACGACTTAGGACCATCCAATCAGAAGAGATCACAAGAAGAGATGACGTCACGACTGAGGACCAGTGACAAGACGATACGACCGCTAATTTTCCAATTTTTTGAATTTCCAATTTTCCGATTACATATTTTCTGACCATTGATATAAAAAAAATCAGTATTTAAAAGTATAGCCAACTCCTGAATTAGCTTCTATGAGGCATAATAAGTTTATCAAAATATTACGAATCATATGATGCGTAGTGTTCCAAGCATCGACGACATGACGTCACAATTTTCCGATTACATATTTTCTGATCATTAATATTTAGAATTTTCATATTCAGTATTTAAAAGTTTAGTCAACTCCTGAATTAGCTTCTATGAGGC
This sequence comes from Oratosquilla oratoria, assembly GCF_046742065.1. NCBI lineage: Eukaryota > Metazoa > Arthropoda > Malacostraca > Stomatopoda > Squillidae > Oratosquilla > Oratosquilla oratoria. The sequence goes on from NC_134794.1 coordinate 13,904,027, forward strand.
AAAATGAGTTTATTAAAATATTACGAACCATATAAATCATATGATGCGTAGTGTTGCAAGCAACGACGGCATGACGTCACAATCATCTAATTCCAAGATTGAAAAGTGTTTTATCTGAAGGAGACAATATTCCGTTTGCAAGAATTCAGTTTCCAATTCAATCAGCGTTTGCCATGACCATTCATAAGTCTCAAGGACAGGCTTTTCAGAAAGTTTTAGTTTATCTAGAGTTCAAGACAAACCTGTATTTCAGCATGAACAATTATATGTTGCACTGAGTAGAGTTAAGCAAAAGGAAAATATTAAAGTGTTTTTAAATCATTCAAATTGTACAAAGAATGTTGTAAATATAAGAGCATTGTCTTAATAAAGATTTTATTGACCATTTTATTAACAACGTATCATTTAAGATTTTATTTGACCCAACGGGTCACGGGTGGTCTAGTATAAATATAATAATTTGCATATGGTCTTTATCAACAGAAGTAAATGTTAGAGAATATTCAAGTTGGTATCAGTAGTATGCAGTATTCAATACATGTACATAAATAGATATATACAGAATGTGATATAATTCACAATAGTAAATACATTTTACTGCATGTAAAGCAATTGCTGTAGAGAAAAGTCTATCAAGTCTTTGACAATAAATGTTGCATTTGTATGTGATGGGATTGTGAGGGGTTTACACCACGAGGCGCTGAGTAGCTGCGGCCGAAGCTGTCATCTTTGTCATATGCACTTGGACTGTTGGGACATGTAACAGTCATTGGTGGGAATTGAGGAGAGATGCGGGATTCCAATTCACAACTTAGTGACATAAAATGAAACAAAACTTCTAAATTTGAAGACTCTCACATTTTTTCCCTAATTCGGAAAGGAACCCAGACGTGGTGCGTCTCGACGAGTACGACCATAAGAACGACTCCGATCTGGTCTACACGACCGACTACACCATCACTCAGGTCGTCTTCCACCCTGACTACACATACCCGGAAACCTATCATGACCTTGCTCTCATGCGCTTGAACGAGAGCATACACTACGACGTAAGAGGAGCCTCTGTTCACATTCTAATTCTCACAATCTCATATTTCAACATATGCGCAGGCAGCGTTGGGAATATTTGTCAATCGTTCCTTTCTGTGTGTGCATGCTTGCCCATGTGCACATTCTTAAACACGCAACTTACAATTACGCACATGAACGTCGTCGTATGCTTTGATAATATTGCTTTGGAGGTTGGTCACACTCACTTTTCATTAACTCAAATTCTCAAAAGGGTTTATTTGTTTATTATTTCACCTAACAGAGAACATATTCTAACCCCGCGTGTCTGCCTTGGGGGAAGAAGAGCAGGACAAACCTCGTCGGAACAAAAGTCACACTGACCGGTTGGGGAGCTACCGAATTTGGTAAGAAAACTCGTTTTATGAAAACGGTAACATACTTTACAGATCCTGATAAAAGTCAAGCAACTTCATGTAGCTGAGGTGATGCCTTTATACGGTATCATGTAAGTACAAGAGAATTCCAAGAATTATGTTACCAGGGAAGATACGCATGCTCAGGAGTATGTGATAGCAGCCTCCAATCGAATCGAAATGCTTGGCGCCCTTGAAATCCCAAAACGAAGAGATAACTTTAAGGGTAAAACTATTAAAGTTGCCGTCGAGTGCAATGGGGACCGCCAAGGACGAGGAATGATGTGGCATCGCGTGAGACACCAGATGAGTCACTGGACCAAGTTGGTTGGGGATCTGAAATGACAGACTAAAGCTTTCATGAGAAGGGAGAAGGAGAGGTATGTCAGTGGAATCATTGAGGACATCGAGGGCCATCCTAATATGCATGGCAGATCTGTTTTCGAAGCCTTTAAAAAACTCCAAATCTGTGACGCAAATGAACACTACCTGAACAGGCGACAGGCAACTAATATCAGACATGGCTGGATCAAGAGTTTATTAGGACGAGTGCATGGATGACCCTCTGAGCGGTCAGGTTCCCCTTGCTAGTAATGACTGCCAATCCACCAATGAATTAAATTCTGTCCTCTCTGAGTGACATCAGAGACGGGGTAGGTTGAAGGGTGGAAATGAGGCTGGCATCTGCTAGGTCACTGTAGGTGTTAGGCTGCTAGTCTTCCCTACGTTAGGTGCCAAATGTTAAGTTGGTAGTCTGCTCCACGTTGGGCAATCAATTAGGCTGGTTGAAGGCAACCTCTGGTGGAGAGTTGGCTTATTTAACATTGAAGTTGGGCGCCAGTGGGGGGTTGGGAGGAACGAGACGGCGAAGGAGGTGACGTCTGTGCTTCAAGTCGTGTCTTCGGCGATCTGCTTGCGAGGGAGAAAGGAGGAGGGGAAGGTGGTGAGAAAGCAGGAACAGCGAGCCAGGCTCTCATATGCTGCTTCGGGGGGCGATCTGAATCTTTGGGCGATGGTCCATCCTTTATATGACTCGTGCTCCTAATTGGCGTGAGGTCACGTGTGCTGCGTAGGAAGTCGGAGGTAAAAACGTTGATGCCGGTGACTCACGAAAACAGAGTGTGTTTTCCTCAATGGATCCAGTTGTTTATATCACGTGGCTGGTCGAGGTGTGGTTAGTCATCGCAAAGTCAATGTTGGCACTGCACGCGTTTTTCTTCAAAGAGGTTTTGCGATGGTGATGCGGCAGACCCTAGCACTGGTTAGTTATTCCACGAGTGATTCCCTTGTTGGGCCTCGATGAGGATGGTAATGACGAGGTGAGGACCAGTGAGTACTTCTAATAGTGGGGTTGCTGAAAGCTGGTGAGACAATGGTCCACGAGTTGCATGCATTGCTTTCTAGCATTTGGTAGTCCAGTACCAATCCCTCTTAATGTAAAAGGGGGGCCAACCATTCCTGTCTGGAACAGAAAAAGGGGAAGGACTGCAGTGATTGCTAGGCAATGTGCTTGCCCTCTGTTGCTGGCACGGGTTCACCCCCATCCGCTAAAGTCCCAGAGTCCTGAGCAGTTTTTCACTCCCAGTAAGTCAACAACTAATCGGATCCTAATGCCTCATGTTCTTCTGAAGGCCTGACGATGTACGCCTGTGAGACATGGACACTGAATGCTGACTTGAAGAGGCTTATCGATGTCTTTGTTATGAAGTGCCTTGGGAGATTTATGGGGCATTACTGTCCTGACTTTGTATCAAACCAGCCTGTCGAGAGTTGTTTGAAAAGAAAAAAGTGTCTGTATAAGGGTTTGCTTCAAGGAAACCGTCGGGAATTGCGTTGGCTTGCAAGTGAAGTAAGGAGGTCCTCGGTGTATACTTCTCATTGGTGACTGGGATGGACTTAGATCGAAAGGGATCTCTGGTGAATGAGATGCTCTTTTGTGGTTCAAAACTGTCTTTCAATTCCACTGGCTATCAATTTGCCTGTGTCGTGTTTATCTATAGGACTTTAACCTTGTGTGCATTCTTAAATGATGATCATACCAACCCTCTTCCAACTTGACTACCATGACAGTATGTCCAGTCTCTAGTCTCTGCATCTGACAAACTTTGTGAGTTTGGCATCTATTTTTATCCTTTATTTTTGCAGGAGGGTTTGGCAGCAGCATCCTTCAAGAGGTCAATGTGACCGTGTTTGATTCATCTGTGTGTGACAGGAGCTACTCCACGTTGCACGACTATGCCACAAGATTCCCACAAGGAATCGGCAAGAATGTCGTTTGTGCCGGCGATCCTGAAGGAGGGAAGGACGCCTGTTCGGTGAGGATGCAACAGACAAACACACGCAGTTGACTGAATAGTCCTAAAGTATACAAACTGTCCATGAACGTGCAAGGAGTCGGTATTTCTTAATATTGTCATATTGTCTCCGAGATCATTTAAACAATTATGGACACATTTTGCATAGTTAGACTTAGCCCAACAAGGTGTTACACTGGACGAACAAAAGACCACCTGGAGGAGACAATTAGGTTCTTAATGAAGTCGGTTGGATGCATAAAGATAAACAAGTAAAACATTGTACTCCTCTATGTACTTATTATCATTTTCTATTCTATATCCGGCTCAAGGTACCGACAGGAATGTCTTCCAGTAGCTTGTTTTGCAAATTCTGCCATGAAAATTCAAAATACATTAACTACATAATCCTTGGTTTGAGAAAATCGATGACCACCTTTTTTTCTACTTTTATCTGCATGTTCTAGTTTTGCAAAGCAGGGGATGGGCATGATAACTGGTGCTGTATGGCATTTGATTCGCACAAAATGTTAAATAAATAGCCAATGTGTTATGCCTTCTAATAATGTAGAAGACATGTGGAGTTAAGGCAGTTTGTTGAAAACCTGATATAATGTTAAGACGGAATTAACCCACCATAAGAATGAAGTTTGTCCCTTTCTGCTGATTCCACAGAGACACAAGTAAAAAAAAAAAAGATGCGTTCTGTCTTTTTATGGTAAAATTACCAATTGTAAAAAACATTTATAAGCGAATAATAATCGATAAACAGATGGGTATATAAATGAATATACAGTACAATTGAATTCTGAGAGTTTACAACACACTTTTACCTGCACATCCTGATGACACGAATAAAAACAATAATCATAATAACACTGGTCAACAAAGAATTTGTCCTAAGGAAAACAGTAGTTGAATCTTATATGTTTTTGCACGCAGAATTCCAAAATGATGTCCACTTTTCTCCATCCACAGTTTTTGTGTTCCATATGTTACGTTACGTGTGTTACGTGGGATAACTTTCAATCAAGCGGTTAGCAAAACTGAGTTTAGGTTTCCCTGTCTGAATGAAATCGCCTGACGGAAGGCAGAACAAAAGCATTGTGAGGTCGTCATTAGCGATGAAAGTGTTAACGAGGTCTTTCCTTGCTGACTGTTGGTTGCAGAATGTTGATGCACTCAGTATTTTAGTGATTTATGTGGTATCTCTGTGAGCCGTTAAAGAAGAATGCTGATAGCTTTTTTTTAAATCTACTATCCCTCTGTTCTGTTAGCCTCCTTAGAAATCTCTCCTTGACCACCTCTATGACTCCACATCTTCGGTACTGTGATGTTGTCCCCCAGAGAGGATAGAAACGTTGGTAATTGTTTGTTAAATATTCTCTTTCAGGCTGACTCCGGGAGCCCCATCGTCTACCTAGACGATGAAGATCGCTTCACCGTCGCAGGGATCGTGTCACTAGGCTACGGTTGTGGAGACCGTAACTTCCCAGGCATCTACATCTCCCTCCACGAGCCCTCGTACCTCGCCTGGATCAAAAAGGTGGCCTTCAACCCCAACCGAGGTCCGAGTGTACCCTAGGGGCCCAATTAGGTTTTAGCGCCATTTCGCTAAGCTGGGAGGCGTGATGAATGGGTTTTAATGGGTGTGAGGTGAGTGTATGTTTTGACATGGCCACCCTACTTACAAGGGTGAGAGGCTTTATTGGTACATGGGATTGTATGTATGTATATGTTTTGCTATGGAAAGGTACATACAATATATGTACCAAAAGACCCTTTCCCCCTTTTAAGGGAGGTAACCCAGCCAAGGCATACACCCACCTTCATCCACCTCACACCCTTTTATCTTAGCTCCTTGTGGATAAAGCGTCACCCACACATCCCTCAATGTCCACTGCTCGGACCAGAAGTAATACAGCGAGACGCAATACCTACCACCATTTCATTACATGGTGACCCTCCCCCTCCCTCATCCACTTCAGAATCTACAGACAAGAAGAAATCCGAGATGCATCGATTTATCATCCACTCACACCTTTCTTGCCCTCTCCCTTTCCTGTTTGACATTCTCTTTATATCCAAGGCCTCCTTCACCCCATCCATCTATCCACCCATCCCATATCTGGTCAACACCTCAACTTCCCACCATCCACCTCTGCCTTCCACACTCATTTTGTTAGTGTTTATTTACTTATTCTATCCCAGTTACCTTTGGTCAACCCAATCTGCTAACTCTCCACTGCTTTCCACATGACCTCATCATGTCCTCATTTCTCAATCTATCCATCCTCGTAATATGTACCATGATATTTAGATATTTCACTTCAAACGCCTTTACGCCTCTCTTTTCTACCTCTCACATATTCCAAGTCTCTGGCCCCATAATGTGCTGTGGGCACAATCACCCCTTTGCATAGTCTTCTCTTTGCATTCGTTCACAGATACTTATTTCTCATGACACATCTTTACTCCTCCCAGACATTTACTTGCTTTCCTTATCCTATTATCAACATCCACCCTAACCCCATTCCCTGCTACATACTTAAATATAACATCCCTAAGTACTTAAAACTCCGATTTGTTTATCCTCTTTTTTTAAGACTTACCTTGAACTCACTGCCATCTTCTCTCAATATACATCTTATGATCTTATTTTTGCCTACATTTACCAGCAGCTTTTTCCTCTCACATACCCTCCTAAACTCCACCACTGTCTCAGATCCTCCTCTGACCCGACCACAAGCGGGCTGTCATGTGCAAACAACTTCCTTCCATTCACATTTCCCATCTCTAAACCCCCACCCATTACCCTTGCATTTACCTCCTGTACCGCCCTATGGTGACATTACACATCCCTGGTCAGCCCTTTACCTCAAACCACTCACTCTCTTCATTTTCTATCCGGGCACAAGCTCTACTACTCATGTAAAACTTTTGATTGCTCTCAACATCCTTCCCTTATCCTATATGCCACACATTTCACAATACCTCCTTAAAATCCATAAAGAACCTTTAATTTTTGTTATAAGCTTCTCACATATGTCTTACTACAAACATTTTATCCACATACCACCTTCTTTTCCTACCCTATTTCGTATTTTCCTAGTCGGTTCGAGTCCCGTACTTCTCTCTGATTTCCAGAGGAGTGAAAGTTAACTCTCCAAGGTAGCCAGTACCTGTCATGAATTTTATTTATTGGTCCTACAACTCTTCACCTCATTTCCCTACTAAGAGGATAACAGGATTGATATACTTGCCTATGCCTATTCAAGTCAAATGAGGAAGTACAGCAATCCTCATTCACCCAAATATCTCAACCATATTATCACTTACACTCCGTACTCCTCCCTACACCATTGCTGCCAATTTTTTCCTGTATCATCTGACACAATATCAAGATAGAATATGTGTTAATTAATGAATGACATTGGCATACGTAGGGTAGAATGCTCTTGTAGCACAAGAGACCTTGGATCTCTTAAAATACCAAAGTGGGCACTCACAAAACTCAAATACTTTATGGTGCATTCAAGACAATTCCTTATTCGTCTATAGTAGCTGATATTTATATTTCTGTTGTGCTCTGACCTAATTTCCTCTGGTAATGATGAAGACCACTACAACCACCAATTACTGTAATGAAGGTCCAAAGTTAACCTGGCACGCACACACTATATATTTTGTATCTCGTTCTCATCCTACCCACCTGCACCTCTAAGCTGTCTCTGTCACTTGCATATGTATCTATCTATATACCAGGGGCTTTTCCCCCCTTACAAGGGAAGTGACCAAGTCAAAAGGCACATACCCACTCCACTCCTACCACCCTTTCCCTTCTCTCACCTTAGCTCCTCATGGATGATGGGTCATCACTGTATCCTGCCCACTGCCCTGGGTCAGAGGCAATGTACCAGGACACAGCACATCCACAGCAAGGCTGCTTCACTTAATCAGCGAATCCTCCTCTCTGCCCTCTTGTGCAGAAAAAATAGATGGGAAGAAATCCCTTTGAACTGAATCAAAATATCACCCATTCCCGTCCTTGCATCACAGTACCATCTATACATAGTCATTCTCCACTCAGCTCTATCTCTTGCTTTCTCCCATCCCTGCTCAACAGACATCTCCCTCCTGTTCAACGCCCCTTTCATCCCATCCATCCATCTCATCCTCGATTGCACCCTGGTGTTCATTCCATCCACCTCTGCCTTCTACTTTTCTTACTAATCTTTCTTCACTCATTCTTTCCATGTGTCCAGACCATCCCAATACTCTTTCATCACCCCTATCTCCCATCTCCTTTTTCACCCCCCACTCTCCTCATTTCTAACTCCATCCAACCTTGTAACCCCTACCATACTTCTCAGACATTTCTTTTCACAAACACATTTAAACTTTTCCTCTCTGCCTCTTAAATTCCATGTCTGCCTCATACAGTGCTGTTTGAGGTATTGGCTGCATGTTATTGTATGGTAAAAATCTGCTCAGTAGCATGCAGCCAATACTTTTAGAGTCTACATGGGGCACCCCTACAGACCAGAGCCACACATCATTCTGTTATAGAAAATAGCTTCTCATAGAGAAATTATGCTAATTTATTGCACTGCAACTGTCACTGTTATGTTGTCCTCCCACTCTTAATACTGTCCAGAACCACTTCTCTGAATATGGGTTTCCATTTTCACCTACCCGTGACAGGGGAGGAAAGAATACTGCCACAGAGTTCCCCATTCAGGTTGTAAAAGGCAACTAAAATGGGTCAAGAGGATGGGACTAGGCATCCTGCTTTCTGTAGCCCTGTAGAGTAAATTCCAACAAGTATAAAAACACTAAGAAATAAAAAAAATTGATAGGAACATGAGACCATTATGATCTGAGGGCATTATGGAAGTTGTACAAGTTGATTTGTAAAAAATGGTGATAGTTTGTAATAATAATAACAACAACAATAATAATAATGAATAAGTTCATGTATCAGTTGCATTGCTAATACAGTATAAATCACATAACTTAAAAACTAGCCTGTAATACAAGGATAGTTGCATAGTTTGTGCATGATGAGTGTATGCTTTGACTTACCCAACCCCTTATAAGGGAGAAATATATGTTCTTTGTCAAATTTTACTATCATTGATGTGTACCCGATTCTTATACTTGTCTCTATCACAACCTAACAACAATTTCCCCCAACACCAGCCCTGAATGAGCAACTGCAGAGCAGTTGTATGAAAGATCCTCCACTGGGGTTGTGCCCTTGAATCTTTCCTTACCTCAGTTATCCTATGTTAGTTATGTCATTTATATCTACATTCTGCATCGTTAAGCTGTTGTAGAATTAACTGGTTTCAGATGCTTCATTCAAATTTGAGATGTCGTCTGCTGTCTGTGTCAAGACAAAAATGTACCTTTCATATGAATACCAACTCCTTTGCCACTCATTTAAAATCAGTGACATCCTTCCTCATAAATTATTGTTGATATATACTATTGGAACACAAGTTTCATATTATTGTTGGTATTCTACATAAACATTTACCATTGAAAGCAAGTACAAATTCTTTATTCTCTGTTCTTGAATACTCAACCAAAGGAAATTTAAGCATGACTTTAGATATGGTATAGTAGGTGCTACTTCAGTGCATGATCTACATGCCAAAGTGAATAGTATATACATACATATACCAAGGCTTTTTCCCCCTTACAAGGGAGGTAGCCAAAGTGAATAGTAAATACAATTATGGTGTGTTTATGTAAAGCACAAACATAAATGCAGACCTATGTTATATACTGATACCACATGGCCACCAGACTATGGTATTGCAAAAACATGACATATTGTTTTAGTCAAATGCTCCACCAGAAACAGCTATGACGATTGCAATAGTACTGTCTACAATCTTGAAGAAAGGACAAATCATAAAAACTAATCCTAACTGGGACGAGATTTTTTTCATCTACCCTGTCTGACACCTCTTCCCTGCTTGACAGAAATTCCTCGAAAGAATTATGCTTTTTCCACATTAAAGCTAAAATAAAATAAGATCAACATCAATAAAAGGGCCCAATCACATATAAAGCCTAAGTTTCAAGAAATGTTAATCCAACTGTAGCTCTCTTTCTATCCCAACCGTTTGCCTCACATATTTCTTACTCTATCCATCCTCATAAAATCTATCATGTTCCTCATACACTCGCACACATTTAGGCTCTTTCTTCCTGCCTCCTTCAAACTCCAAGTCTTCACTCCATACAATGTTGTAGGCACACTCCCTCTCTCATATAACATTCTCTGTTCATTTACAGGCACTGATTTCTTGTAGTGTGGAAGTGTGGAAGTGTGGAGTTCCAGGAAGTGTGGAGTTCCAGGAAGTGTGGAAGTGTGGAGTTCCAGGAAAGAATCGTAGTGGAGAGTTGATGGTGGAAATGTGTCTAGAAAGAGAGTTGATGATAGCAAATACAGTGTTTCGGAAGAAAGTCAAGCATAAGTACACATGGGAGAGGGTGGTGGAGGGAAGGGTGGTAGATAGAGCGCTAATGGATTATGTAGTGGTAAATAGGATTATGATAGGAAGAGTTAAGGATGTACATGTGCTAAGGGGAGAGGGTGGGGGAATATCAGATCATTTTTTGGTGGAAGGTAAGTTGAGAGTGGAGGATAGATGGAGAAGGAGGAAAGGGACAAAAGGTAGGGAGGTTCTTAGAGTGAACTCCTTGAATGAAAAGGAAAAGGAGAAGGAGTACGAAAAGAAGCTGAAGGAGGAGTGGGAGGGAGTTAAGGATAGAGCAGAGATGGGTGTGGAGGAGGAATGGGGATGGTTCAAGGAGGGAGTCTTAAAGTGTGCAAGGATGGTGTGTGGAACAAGAAGGACAGGGGGAAATAGAAGAAAGGGTAGTGAATGGTGGGATGAGGAAACAAAGAAGGTTGTAGAAGAGAAGAAGCGAGCATTCACAGATTGGTTACAAAAGAGGACAGGGGAGTCATATGAGACGTACAAAGAAAAGAAAAGAGAAGTAAAGCAAAAGGTAAAGGAGGCAAAGAGGAGAGCAGATGTGAAATGGGGTAGGAGTATGACAGAAAATTTTGAAAGTAATAAAAAGATGTTTTGGAAAGAAATTAAGAGAGGAAGAGGAAGCGAATAAAGTAGGGAAGAAAAGGTAAAAGGTACAGATGGAGAGTTGATAATGGAAGAGATGGCAGTGAGGGGAAGATGGGCAGAATATTTTAGGGAGTTGCTGAATGTGAAGGAGGATAGGGAAGGAAAGATAGCTGCAGTGGGAAATACGAAGAAAATGAGAGTGAGGAGTGAGGAGAATGGAGGAGAAATAAGGAAGGATGAGGTGAAGGCAGTTGTAAAGATGATGAAAGCAGGTAAGGCACCTGGTCTGGATGGATGTCATGCAGAATGTCTGAAAAAGGGAGGTTCAGTGATGGTGGACTGGTTGGTGAGATTATTTAATGTTTGCTGGAGAGAGGGTAGAGTACCGGAGGACTGGAGTAGTGCCTGTATAGTTCCTCTTTACAAGGGAAAAGGGGACAAGTGTGAATGTAGTAATTTCAGAGGGATTAGCCTGTTGAGTGTAGTAGGGAAGGCTTATGGGAGAATCTTAATTGAGAGGATTAGGAGAGGAACAGAAGGAGTAATTGGTGAGGAACAGTGTGGATTTAGGACGGGTAGAGGTTGTGTAGATCAGATCTTTGTGGTAAGACAGATATGTGAGAAAGCTATAGGAAAGGGGAAGGATGTTTTTTGGGCTTTTATGGATCTGGAAAAGGCTTATGATAGGGTAGACAGAAAGGCACTGTGGGAGGTTATGCAGATTTATGGGATAGGAGAAAAGCTTTTGGGAGCTGTCAAGAGTTTTTATGTGAGTAGTAGAGCATGTGTTAGGATTGGAAATGGAGAGAGTGAGTGGTTTGAAGTAAAGGTGGGACTTCGTCAAGGATGCGTTATGTCGCCCTGGCTGTTCAATTTATACATGGATGGGGTGGTGCGAGAGGTGAATGCTAGGGTAGTGAGTCAGGGATTGGAGATGGTTAAAGAAAATGGAGAAAAGTGGGAGGTGAGCCAGCTGTTGTTTGCAGACGACACTGCGCTTGTGGCAGGGTCAGAGGAGGGATTGAGGAAGCTGGTGGCAGAGTTTGGGAGAGTATGTGATAGAAGAAAGCTAAAGATAAATGTGGGTAAAAGTAAGGTGATGAGATGTACAAGGGGTGAAAGTGGCAGTAGACTGGAAGTGAACATTAAGGGAGAGCGACTGGAGGAAGTGGATAGTTTTAGATACTTGGGTGCAAGTGTAGCAGGAAAAGGTGGAGTGAAGGTGGAGGTAGAATGTAGATTGAGAGAAGCGAGTAAATGCCTTGGTGGTTTAAAGAGTGTAATGAGAAATAGACATTTGGGAATGGATGCGAAGAGGAGACTGTATGAAGGAGTGATTGTGCCAACAGCACTGTATGGGGCAGAAACGTGGAACATAAGAGAAGAAGAGAGAAGGAGTTTGAATGTGTTTGAGATGAGGTGTCTGAGAAGTATGGTGGGGGTTACTAGGCTAGATAGAGTGAGAAATGAGGAGGTGAGGAGGAGAACAGGGGTGAAAAAGGATTTGGGAGATAGGGTTGATGAAAGAATATTAGGATGGTTTGGACACATGGAAAGAATGAGTGAAGAAAGACTAGTAAAAGAGGTATGGAAGGCAGATGTGGAGGGAGTGAACATGAGGGGACGTCCTAGGATGAGGTGGATGGATGGGGTGAAGGGGGCTTTGGGGAAGAGGGGAATGTCTGTTGAGGAAGGAAGGGAGAGGACGGAAGACAGAGATGAGTGGAGAATGGTTGTATATGGATGATGTTGTGACTGCATGAGGAGGAATGGTCGGGGGGGTGGGGGGTGGGGTAGTATGTGTGAGTAAATTTTGACGCAGCCCGAAGGGATTTCTCCCCGTCCTCTCCTTATATGCAAAGGGGGACGGAGAGGGGGGGTCGCCGATTAAATGAAGCGGCCTTGCTGTGGATGTACTGTGTCTTGCGACACTGCTTCTGACCCAGGGCGGTGGGCAGGGTGCAGGGATGACCCGTCATCCAGGAGGTGCTCAGATGAGAGGAAGGGTGGGAGGGGTGTGGAGTGTATTTAGGGATGAAATGGGTGGGAGTGTTTTTATGCCTTTCCCTTTTTGGCTACCTCCCTTGGAAGGGGGAAAAAGCCTTGGTATATGTATGTATGATTTCTTGTAACATGCTATTTCCTCCAGATATTTGTCTTCTTTACCCTACACTTCACCTCTACTCCAATCAATGTCACATGTGACCCAAAATACTAAGCACTCTACTTCCTCCAGCCTCCCCTCAAATCAGTTAACTAATTGTTGCCTCAACTTTCACTAAGTGGAAACACTGCAGCCCCAAAGTGGCTGGTAATGGTCCTCAGGCTGTCCTACTCACCTCTTTGGGGAAATTTTTTTGGACTGTTGTGATACATTGGTGTAGGATTTTTTATATGTTACTGGCTGAAAATATTAGGAGAGCAGTTGCCCCCCCCCCCAAAAAAAAAAAAAAAAAAGATAGACAGACAGATCTTGGACCCAGTCTAGAGACCAAGTCTCAACCTATCTAGGCTGCACCTCCTCATGGATGTAAAGGGGTTGAGAGAGTTTGAAAATGGGGATCTTTGCTACCCATCTTCCAGGACCACCACATCTGTCATCGGTCCCCATCCCCATAAAAATCATCAGTAACATTGTCATTAACTAAGAGGTACAAACAAACTTTGGGATATCTAGAAAGCATTGACTAAATGAATAAAATAAAAATCCAGCTTCTTATTGATGAAGTTTTATTAACATTTCAAGAAAAACAAAATTATGAAGACCTTATTAACTTTTTTGTTTCATAAAAATGGAACTTCTTTCAGACTCTCACATAATCAAACGATAAACCACATGTATAATTAGAAAAATAAGATGCAATCATGAATTAATCCTTTGATGAAAAGACTTTCAAACATTATCAATTTTCCAAAACATGACCTTCCTATCTGAAGCTACAACTAAATATGGTAAATACTGATGCCACGTCATTCCTCTCGCAACCTGCAACAAAAATAAATACCATTAATTCTAACCAAATTAATTGCTGTATCACTGTCTCCTCTGGTTGTCATAACTATGAAATCATGATTTCACTTACTTTCACTTTTTTTTTTCTCTCTGATTTCCATTACATCATATTCCATTATGAGTGGAAAGGGTGGCGAGGCATTCACCTCACCACTGTTTCCACTCATTTTGTCATACATACTTCAACATATTCCATTATATTATATCAAATCCACTAAGTCACTTTCTAACTTTTCACTTCATGAGACTCCAATACCAACAGGAGGTTTCTTCCCATTTACAGGGGAGGTAACCAAGAAATACATCCACCCTCACTCACTGAACCCATCTGTTACTCAATTCTCTTTCATTTTAGCTCCTTGAAGATGAAGGGTCATCCATACCACACCCACTGCCTGGGTCAGAAGCAATGTAGCAAGACAGCACATCCAAACTAGAGTCACCGGCTTAATTTACATGTTGATGACCCTCCCTCCTTATCCCCTCGTGCAAAAATAGAGAAGATGAGGAGAAATCAATTAAGGTCACATTAATTCATATTACATGCACAACCATTCTCCACTCACACCTATCTCTTGCCTACTCCCCTTCCTGCTCAACAGACATTCCCCTTATACTCAAGGCTCCCTTCACCCCATCCACCCTTCTCAGTCTTCATCTTCCCCTCAGGCTCACTCCATCCACCTCTGCCTTCACTGCACTTACTGCTGGTCTTTCCTCATCCAATTTTTTTTTCATAACCATATGGGTTGTTTTCCTCTCTGTTTGTCATACATTATAACTGTTAATTCTATGTGTGTGTGTGTTTTAGTTATAGGATAGGATGGCAGCAGAAGGGTTTTGATGGATCTGGGAGAACTACTACTCATTTCTTCAACAGCTGGTTTGTCTATCTCTATCTTGACTGTTATGTGAGTGACCTTGCTGGGGGTGACTCCACATCCAAGTAAAAGAAGAGCAGGCTATGTTTAAGGCACCTTTTCCAGTCTTTTCCCTATGCGAGGTGAACAGAGCGAATCCTAAATAAGGCTACTTAGACATACAAGAATAGTAAACTGTATTGCTGACTTATGCCTGCATAGAGCTATGACTAGACCTGCACTGCCCATGTGTCGGTTGTGACTAAGTTACCAGATATCACATTCTCCTGCCCCCAACTGTCACATGCCATCGCTGTGGGACTTTCATCCGATTAGTAGAAAGAACGAACAAAAACACTATTAGTATGGTACAAAGGATACTACAGGGATTGACTGTCAGCCACTTGTTTGCAAACATACATTCTATCAAAACAGGTACACCATGGGAAGGTAGCATGGTAGCAATTAGAAGGCAGAGGCTATACCTTTAAACATGAGCACAGGTTTTGACTCGTGCACTCTCAATTGTCCTCTGATGTTGAGCCCTGCAGAAAGCATGCCCCCAAGACAGGTGGAAGGATACAAAATCTGTGTATCATTTCTACTAGCAGTACCCAGGAATTCTATCCTTGGGGACAATACAGCAGTGAAGAGGCAGAATCACATAGGTGATAAATGGGAGATTTAAGGAAGGCATCAGAACAGTTACACATGAATGATATTTTGACAGCCTGAAGGGATTTCTCCCCATCTTCTCTTTTTCTGCATGAAGAGTCGGAGAGGGGGGGGTCACCGATTAAGTGAAGTGGCCTTGCTGTGGATGTGCTGTGTCTTGCTGCATTTCTTCTGACCCAGGGCAGTGGGTGGGATACAGGGATGACCTATCATCCATGAAGAGCTAAGATGAGAAGGAAGAATGGTGGATGGGAGTGGAGTGGGAACTTGCCTTTTGACTTGGCTACCTTCTTTGTAAGGGGGAAAAAAGTCCTTAGTATTTAGATAGGTCAGAACAGGGATATAACAGAAGTGTGATCAGAGCTCTTTTTGAGTAGAACTCCATCAATCTGTTGCTCCTGGTCTCTCTTACAGAAGATCTTTAGCCTTCAGGTAACTTGCAACAGCCTCCAGGTGGAACCATAGGTCACCCAGGGAAGATATAGTGCGTTACTGTCTAGGGATTGTTAGTAGGGAATTGTAGTATGAAAGGTTCTATGTCCTCAGTGTGGTGGTTGCATATGGGGCAGTTTGAATCTGTCATCAAGTCTATTCTGTGTTGGCACTGTTTTAATGCTGGATGGTGTCCTGAATGCAGGTGAACCAGTGTGGTTCTTATCACGTGTGAGTAGAAATTAGTGTCTAATCATGAGGAGATGGAGAGGGGGGTTGCCAATTAAATAAAGTGGCCTTGCTGTGGATGTGTTGTGTCTTGCTGCATTGCTTCTGACCCAGGGGAGTGGGCAAGACACAGGGATGATTCATCATCCAGGAAGAGCCAAGAAAAGAGGGAGAGAGAGGTGGTGAATGGGTGGAAATGGAATTATGCCTTTTGATTTTGGCTACCTCCCTTGTAAGGAAAAACAAAACAAACCTTAGTATATGTATGTATATATGCAAGATGCAGGGATGACACATACTCCAGGAGGAGCCAAGAAAAGAAGGAAGGAGGGGTGGTGAATGGGAGTGGAGTATGTGGAGATGATATGGGTGGGAGTGAATTTATGCCTTTGACTTTGGCTATCACCCTTGTACGGGGGAAAAAGCCCTTGGTATATATATGTATGTATAAAAGAATATGAAATAACTTTGGCCCATAGGAATGTCATTCAAGTCCCAGAAGTAGCAACTGCATAAAACTCATGTAGAATAGCTTCCCACATAGAGTGATTAATGTCTGGAACAAACTAAAACGAGAAACAGTGAGTGCCAAAACTATACACAATTTCAAGAATATACTGGATGCGGAGAGATACAAAAACGGGTCACTACGAGCATAGCTCTTGTCCCGTACAATACATTACATACATACATATACCAAGGCTTTTTCCCCCTTACAAGGGAGGTGGCCAAAAAGTTAAAGGCATAAAATCATTCCCACCCATTCCATCCCTGAAAACATTCCACACCCCTCCACCCTCCCTCTTATCTTAGCACCTCCTGGATGACGGGTCATCCCTGCACCTTGTCCACTGCCCTGGGTCAGAAGTAGTGTCGCAAGACACAGCACATCCCGTACAAGGCCGCTTCATTAAATCGGCGACCCCCCCCCCCTCTCCATCCCCCCATGCATAAAAGGAGAAGATGGGGGAGAAAACCCTTCGGGCTGCGTCAAATTTTGCTCACACATACTACCTCACCCCCCATCCCCCCACCCATTCCACCTCATGCATCACAACATCATCCATATACAACCATTCTCCATTCACCCCTGTCTTCTGTCCTCTCCTGTCCTTCCTCAACAGACATTCCCCTATTCCCCAAACCCCCCTTCACCCCATCCATCCACCTCATCCTAGGACGTCCCCTCATGTTCACTCCCTCCACATCTGCCTTCCATACCTCTTTTACTAGTCTTTCTTCACTCATTCTTTCCATGTGTCCAAACCATCCTAATACTCTTTCATCAACCCTATCTCCCAACTCCCTTTCCACCCCCAATCTCTTCCTCAACTCCTCATTTCTCACTCTATCTAGCCTAGTAACCCCCATCATACTTCTCAGACACCTCATCTCAAACACATTCAAACTCCTTCTCTCTTCCTCTCTTATGTTCCATGTTCCTGCCCCATACAGTGCTGTTGGCACAATCACTCCTTCATACAGTCTCCTCTTAGCATCCATTCCCAAATGTCTATTTCTCATTACCCATAAAATACAACTAGGTAAATACATACGGGGAGGTGGGTGTCATACTGGTATTGGTAAAGATGACATCAAGGTGAGATGTGGGAGGAGGGTATGATAGAATTCTTCTATGAAAGGAGAGGTTCTTGGAGGAAATACATGGGTTATGGTCATAATATGAATGTTGAAGTCTGACAAAGGTCATCTAAAAAAAAATCAAATCAAGTTACAATAATACATATCAGTTTAAGCACAAGTGTGAATTACCTTCTTTATCTATAAATGTTGATGCTATACAAACCTTTAGTTGTGCAGTGACGGGTATTTGGTTAAGGCGCAAGTGTGTCACCCGCACAGTGTGGCCAGGTCCAGCTATAGAGGCCACCAAGTTGGGGGCACAGGGGCACAAAGCAACATTGGAGACAGACTCGCCTCCCCCTACTTGTAATACCTCTGTCTTGGGCCTTAAAGCAAAGACACAACATACAAATACAGGTGATAAGTCATGATGACAAATTATCATATAGAAATCTGCAAGCAATAACATTGCAAAATGTATTGTTTGATATTATGCATTCTTGGCAATTCCACAATGTTAAATATTTTATTCCTGGGAAACATTAGTTTTCAAGTTTGTAAATATTTATACTAAAAAGCCTTTTCCCCATACAAATGGGGGTAGCCATGTCAAAGCTTATAAGATTACCCACCTGACACATACACACACACACACACCTAAAAACACATTTGTTATCCCTCATATTTTACCACCTTGTGGATGAAGGGTCATCCCTGTCCCAGCCACATTGATTTGGTTGAAAGCAATGTAGTGAGACCTCTCATTAACGGACATTAATTAGCCGTGTTTGCGGTGTTTTTGCTGTGTTTTCGGCGCTGTTGTTTAGTGTGTGCAATCACTATGCCACCCAAAAACCACTCCAAAACACCGAAAACACAGTGAAAACACTACAAACACAGCTAATTAACGTCCATTAATGAGAAGTCTCACTGTACTTCCAAAGCATGGCCTGACAGGTAAAACTAGTTTACCTATTCTTTGTAAAGGGGAAAACGCCATTGGTATATGTATGTGTGTATTTTGTGATATATATGTATGTATGTATTTTGTGATATATATGAAGCGACGTGGCAACTTAGCCACCACAAGCATCACACAACTTGCACCAAATCTCAGTGTCTCTTGAGACGTCCACAGGAGGAGTAAGCTGGAAAGCCGCTCGTCTGACTGCCTTCCCGACTTGATTACTTTCCTTGTAGTTCTCCCTCAGGTTGGATACTACTTCTCCCAAGTAAATCTACAGTCATGCCGCGTCCTCCCAAAAAGAATATGTGGCAGAGGGCAGGAATTAAAATTTTACAGGAGAAGAGGAGAAACAAGTGCAGGCTGCCTTATTGCCCTCGCACGTGATAACACCACCTCTTTCTCATCATTCAGCCTCACTGTAGCCCTCATCATCATCTCAGCAACTGCCCTCAACTTCACAGCATTCGCCTTCACTACCACTAAACGTAACAGAAATAAAACAAGTCACAAGATCAGTCTTACGTCACCAACTCCTGTGAGACATAATTCCTCCCCTCTCTGAAGATGAAGAGAGATATGTACTTTCATGCTATCAATTGGAAAGCATCATAGGAAAATTTTGTTATGCATATGGGGGTGAGAAGAGCACTGATGCTTCATACAATGCCTTTGACTGCTCCACTGCTATCACTTGTAACACCTGCACAGAGCATGAAGATGCATCTGTAAAGCCTCTGATACCCTCATCTGTGTGTGAATAATATCCTGTAAATTAGAAGGGGACCAGGTGCCAAACTGGCCTGAATGTTTTATCTGGCTTTACCTTATGGATGGGGTGGTGCAAGAGGTAAACCCAAGGGTAATAGGCTGAGGAATGGAGATGATTAAAGAAAATGGAGAAAAATGGGAGACAAGCCAGTTGTTGTTTGCTGATGACACTGTGCTTGTGGCAAGATCAGAGTAGGGAGAAAGTAGTGACTGAGTTTGGGAAAGTGTGCCTTACCTGCTCTCATCATTTTAATAACTGCTTTCACCTCATCATTCTTTATTTCTCTCCATTTTCTTTGCTCATCATTGTCATTTTCTTAGCGGTCCCCACTGCAACTAACTTTCCTTCCCTATCCTCCTACACATTTACCAACTTCCTAAAATTCTCTGCCTATCTTCCTTTTACTGATGTCTCTTCCATTATCATCTCTCCATCTGCACCTTTTAACCTTTTTTCTCTACTTTATTCACCTCTTCCTCTCTAAATTTCTTTCCAAAACATCTTTTTATTACTTTCAAAATTTTGTCATACTCTTACACCATTTTACATCCGCTCTCCTCTTCGTCTTTTTTATCTTATGCTTTACTTCTCTTTTCTTTGTACCTCTCATATGATTCTTTCATCCTATTTTGTAACCAATCTGTGAAGCCTTGCTGACATCTCTTCTACAACCTTTTTTATTTCATCCCACTACTCACTACCCTTCCTTCTATTTCCTTCCGTTCTCCTTGTTCCACACATCAACTTTGCACACCTTGTGATTCCCTCCTTGAACCACCCATTCCTCTTTCACTCCTAGTTCTATTTTATCCTTCACTCCCTCCCACTCCTCTCTCAGCTTCTTGTACTTCTCCTTTTCTTTCTCATTTAAGCAGTTTACTATAAGCACCTCCCTACCTTCTGTTCTTTTCCTCTTTCTCCATCTATCCTCCACTCTCAACTAACCTTCCACCAAAAAATTATCTGACATTCCACCACTCTCTCCCTTTAGAACATGTACAACCAAAACCCTTCCTACTATTTTCCTGGTTACCACTTTGTGGTCCATTAATGCCCTATCCACCACCCTCTCCCATGTGTACTTATGCTTGTCTTTCTTCCTAAACTCTGTATTTGCTATCACCAACTCTCTAGACACATCTCCACCATCAACTTTCCACAAAAAAAAATTCCTAGAACGCCACACTTCCCAACCACTCCATCTATTGGTTCATTTCTTACCTTTGCATTAAGATCTCCCAATACCACTATATTGATATTTCTCCCTAAACCTTCTATGCACTCATTCAAATCTATACAAAAAGCCTCCCTTTCCTCTACACTCTTCTCACTACCAGGCCCATATGCACTTACAAAAACCCACACCTCCCTTCCCAGTTTCACCTTCATCCACATTAACCTTGAAGAAACCTCCTTCCACTCCACCACACACTTACCTATCTCTTCACTTACTAGTATAGCCACCCATTCTCTCCCTCATCCTCTCTTCACTCATGACACCCTCCCAACTACACTCCCAAACTCAAACTCGCTCCTCCCTTTCAACTTTCATCTTTCTTCTCACAAACATATTGCCTATCTCTTCCCTTTTACTCTCATCTGTACCACATTCATGCACATTAAAAGACCCAAACCTTAGGATTCTGGTTGGAAAACTCTCAGACCTTCTTATGCCTTTTTTTTTTTTTCTTCTTCTTTTTAAAGAAATGGCTTGGGGCTACAGAAAGATGGATGCCATTGAGCAACTTTTAACCCCATAATAACAAGCAGCCAATACCCCAGACAGGGACAAAGGAATACACACACCGAAAATCATGAAGATAGAAAAAAAATAAATGTAACCCACTAAGTAATTGGTGGTGCCTCCCCTTAAATCATATGCTGGTACAACATTCAGAAAAAAAAAAAAAAACTACTAGTACAGTATACGAACAATATATATGCTCAGTGTTGAATTATATAAGCCCCACATGGGCCCCTAACCTCACTGAGGCACATTACAACACCCTGCAGACTATATAGAACAAAGGCTGAAAGATAATAGCTGGGTGTACAAACAGAACACCTACAGACCATCCACACCATGAAACGAAATTCATCAAAGTCCAGAATCACCTTTGTATGAGAGGTACACAAACACTTGCCACAGCCTCCACAAACACAGCCCACCCACTACACCGCATGGCAGGACACCCACACATGCCAAGAAACATCAAAACAATATCCAAATACCTATATCACACACATATACCCTCTTCTCTTTCTCCACAACTACCAGCTTCCAGAAGCATATCCATACTCACATTGCTCTGCCTCATTAACAGACTGAAAGACTAATGCATGCCAGACACCCTGATATCCATCCCTCTGAATCCTCTCTCCCCTGAGGGGAGAAAGTCCACCTGGCCAGGCTGTGGTGCAGCTACCACCCCCTTCTAAATTACCAGAGGCAGAAGGATGAAAGCATTGTGGATATCTGTCCAGGATGTAACACTTCACCCCATACTATTCAACATATTATGGAAGACTGTACTCTACACAATTACTTGTACACATGCCAATAACACAACACACTTTTTAAGGGATTCATAGGAAAACCCTGTTCCAGCCATGACATTCCTTTCGAAGACAGGGTTGCTTGGCCAGACAGATGAGGGAACAGCATCATCATCACCCCTTGTATATCACCTTATTTTGGCCCAGTTATTTTCAGCTTTTTATATACCTTTCCAAACTCTACCACTAACTGTTTATGTATATCTTATGACTTTGTTACGGGCAGTGTCATCCATAAACAAAAACTGGCTTTTCCAATATCCCTACACTCACTAACCCCAAATTCCTGCCTAGCACCCTTGCATTTACCTCCCTCACAACTCCATCCATATAGATGCTGAACAATCATCTATCAATCTATATACCAAGGGCTTCTTTCCCACAGTAACATTAACCACTTCATGCCGGGCCAAAATTGCGAGGGCAGCATTAGCTGCCAGACGTACAATGTTGCGTAATAATACTCGCATTATAAAAAATAAAGTCACCGCTGTATCGATTGTTCTCTCTTTCACCCGTGAATTTTGATAACCATAGAAAATATGAAGCCAGTTTACAGAGTATGGGGGTCACGCAGGTACATACATACATACATATACCAAGACTTTTTCCCCCTTACAAGGGGGGTGGCCAAAAAGAAAAAGGTATAAAATCATTCCCACCCATTTCATCCCTGAATACACTCCACACCCCTCCACCCTCCCTCTTATCTTAGCACCTCCTGAATGACGGGTCATCCCTACACCTTGTCTGCTGCCCTGGGTCAGAAGCAAGGCCGCTTCATTAAATCGGCGACCCCCCCTCTCCGTCCCCCCATTGCATAAAATGAAAGGAGGGGGAGAAATTCCTTCGGGCTGCATCAAATTTTGCTCACACATACTACCTCACCCCCCATCCACCCGCCCATTCCACCTCATGCTATCACAACATCATCCATATACAACCATTCTCCATTCACCCCTGTCTTCTGTCCTCTCCCGTCCTTCCTCAACAGACATGCCCCCTCTTCCCCAAAGCCCCCTTCACCCCATCCATCCACCTCATCCTAGGACGTCCCCTCATGTTCACTCCCTCCACATCTGCCTTCCACACCTCTTTCACTAGTCTTTCTTCACTCATTCTTTCCATGTGTCCAAACCATCCTAATACTCTTTCATCAACCCTATCTCCCAGCTCCTTTTCCACCCCTGTTCCCCTCCTCATTTCTCACTCTATCTAGCCTAGTAACCCCCATCATACTTCTCAGACACCTCATCTCGAACACATTCAAACTCCTTCTCTCTTCTTCTCTTATGTTCATGTTTCTGCCCCATACAGTGCTGTTGGCACAATCACTCCTTCATACAGTCTCCTCTTAGCATCCATTCCCAAATGTCTATTCCTCATTACACTCTTTATTCCACCAAGGCATTTACTCGCTTCTCTCAATCTACATTCTACCTCCACTTTCACTCCACCTTTCCCTGCCACATTTGCACCCAAGTATCTAAAACTACCCACTTCCTCCAGTCGCTCTCCCTTAATGCTCACTTCCAGTCTACTACCACTTTCACCCCTTGTACATCTCATCACCTTACTTTTACCCACATTTATCTTTAGCTTTCTTCTATCACATACTCTCCCAAACTCTGCCACCAGCTTCCTCAATCCCTCCTCCGATCCTGCTACAAGCGCAGTGTCGTCCGCAAACAACAGCTGGCTCACCTCCCACTTTTCTCCATTTTCTTTAACCATCTCCAATCCCTTGACCACTACCCTTGCATTTACTTCTCGCACCACCCCATCCATGTATAAGTTGAACAGCCAGGGCGACATAACGCATCCTTGACGAAGTCCCACCTTTACCTCGAACCACTCACTCTCTCCATTTCCAATCCTGACACAAGCTCTACTATTCTCATAAAAACTCTTGACAGCTCCCAGAAGCTTTCCTCCTATCCCGTATATCTGCATAACCTCCCACAGTGCCTTCCTGTCTACCCTATCATAAGCCTTTTCCAGATCCATAAAAGCCAAAAAAACATCCTTCCCCTTTCCTATAGCTTTCTCACATATCTGTCTTACCACAAAGATCTGATCTACACAACCTCTACCTGTCCTAAATCCACAATGTTCCTCACCAATTACTCCTTCTGTTCCTCTCCTAATCCTCTCAACCAAGATTCTCCCATAAGCCTTCCCAACTACACTCAATAAGCTAATCCCTCTGAAACTACTACATTCACACTTGTCCCCTTTTCCCTTGTAAAGAGGAACTATACAGGCACTCCTCCAGTCCTCCGGCACTCTACCCTCTCTCCAACAAACATTAAATAACCTCACCAACCAGTCCACCATCACTGTACCTCCCTTTTTCAGACATTCCGCATGGCATCCATCCAGACCAGGTGCCTTACCTGCTTTCATCATCTTAACAACTGCCTTCACCTCATCCTTCCTTATTTCTCCTCCATTCTCCTCATTCATCACTCTCATTTTCTTCACACTTCCCACTGCAGCAATCTTTCCTTCCCTATCCTCCTTCACATTTAGCAACTCCCTAAAATATTCTGCCCATCTTCGCCTTACTGCCTTCTATTCCATTATCATCTCTCCATCTGCACCTTTTACTTTTTCCTCTCTACTTGATTTGCCTCCTCTTCCTCTCTTAATTTCTTTCCAAAACATCTTTTTATTACTTTCAAAATTTTCTGTCATACTCTTACCCCATTTCTCATCTGCTCTCCTCTTTGCAACCTTTACCTTTTGCTTTACTTCTCTTTTCTTTTCTTTGTACCTCTCATATGACTCCCTCGTCCTATTTTGTAACCAATCTGTGAAAGCTTGCTCTTTCTCTTCTACAACATTTTTTGTTTCCTCATCCCACCATTCACTACCCTTTCTTCTATTTCCCCCTGTCCTTCTTGTTCCACACACCATCCTTGCACACTTTATGACTCCCTCCTTGAACCATCCCCATTCCTCCTCCACACCCAGCTCTACTCTTTCCTTTACTCCCTCCCACTCCTCCTTCAGCTTCTTTACGTACTCCTTCTTTTCCTTCTCATTCAAAGAGTTCACTCTAAGAACCTCCCTACCTTTTGTCCCTTTCCTCTTCCTCCATCTATCCTCCACTTTCAACTTACCTTCCACCAAAAAATGATCTGATATTCCCCCACCCTCTCCCCTTAGCACATGTACATCTTTAACTCTTCCTATCATAATCCTATTTACCACTACATAATCCATTAGTGCTCTATCTACCACCCTCTCCCATGTGTACTTATGCTTTACTTTCTTCCAAAACACTGTATTTGCTATCATCAACTCTCTTTCTAGACATATCTCCACCATCAACTCTCCACTACGATTCTTTCCTGGAACTCCACATTTCCCAACCACTCCATCGATTGGACCATTTCCCACCCTAGCATTAAGGTCTCCCAGTACTATCACATTGACATTTCTTTCCAAATCCTCTATGCACTCATTTAGATCTATCCAAAAGGCCTCCCTTTCTTCTACACTCTTCTCACTGCCAGGCCCATATGCACTTACAAAGACCCACATCTCCTTCCCCAGTTTCACCTTCATCCACATTATCCTTGAGGAGACCTCCTTCCACTCCAGACTACACGTTTACCTATCTCTTCACTTACTAGAATAGCCACCCCTTCCCTCCCTCGCCCTCTCTTCACTCCTGATAACCTCCCACTTACACTCCCAAACTTACACTCGCGTACCCACTTGCTCCTCATGACGCCTACATAGGCGTCACCGTATGGAAGGGGTTAAACAACCCTGGCACAGACCTACCTTTACCTCAAACCACTCACTCTCTCCATTCCCTACACAGGGTTAACTATTCACATTATAATATATATATATATAAAAGACAGACAGACTTCCCTCTTATCCCATACATCCAATACTAGAAAGAATAATGTGGAAGGCAGAGATGGATGGAGTGATCTTTAGAGGAAAACCAAATATTGGATGAATGGATGTGGGAAAGTAGGTATTGGGCACAAGAGGAATGTCTGTGGAGTAGGAAAGGGTTAAGGTACGAGATAGTTGTGAATGGGTAAGAAATTGATGTGGTCTGAAGAAATTTATTTATGTCTGCTTTGTAAGTATTGAATGGGGGGGGGGGGTTGTCACCATTATATGAAGCAGTGGGGTAAACCAGCTGTGGCTCTCAAGCCCTGCTGTGGAAGTACTTTGTCTTTCTGTATTATTTCTGATCCAAGCAGGGATGACCCCTTTATCCACAAGGAACTAAAAAAGGATAACAAATTATTTGTCGAGTGCAAGATGGGTGATTGGTGGGTGTATGTGGCCACACTCTCCCCTCTAATGGGGAAAAAGGCTTTTTTTTTTTTTTTTTTGTATTTGCATGTATTACAGCTTTGCCACTTACTGTTGATTTGATAAATTCCACACACAAATCCCTCTACTGCAAGCACCCACAATGACGGTAGGGCTGGCAGACACCCAGTCTGTGCCCAAGAGTGGCGGAGAGCAATGGAGGGAAAGAGTGGCTGATGCCGATGAAATAGAATATATTCTTACAGCACCGCTTTTTTCACCCACAAGAATCACATCACTATCGTCAGCATGGAATTTTACAGACATTCCTGTAAATAAAATCAGACTTAAACACCATAAAGTAAAACAGGGATGTCCAACAAAGTACACAATTTATGATTTAAATAACTATGTGACAAAACAAATTTCTCTTAAGCATTATTACCTGCAAAGTAAGGCATTTATAGATGGCATGCTTGAAAAACATCCTCATACCTCCCAGCTCAATACATATCAAAGGGCCTTCTCCCCTCTTATATGGGAGGCGGTTGAGACAAAGCATACGCTCACCCTACATACACCCATGAAAACCCATTCACTACCCCTCTCAGCTTAGCACCTGTTCCTCACCACACTGCTCAGGTCAAAGGCAATGTAATAAGACACAATGCTTCACAGTAGAGCCAAATAACCATGGGGTCCTCTCCTCACTCATTCAGAAATTTACAGAGCAGACATAAACATCTTTTCAGGCTGTCACTCCTTTATCCATTCATTATCTTTTGCGTTGTCTCTGATTGATTTTACATTCTCTCCTCCTTCCTTGACAGATATTCCTCATGCATCCAGTGCTCCCTTTACCTCCTGCCATCCACTTCATTCTTGGTCATCCTCTCAAGTTCACTATCTGCTTCTGCATTCTGCTCTTTTTGCCAGTCTCTCCCCATTAATTCTTGTTATATACTCAAATCACCTCAGTTATTTTTGATCTTATGCAGCATTTCTCAACCAGGGTTCCATGGAACCCTAAGGTTCCGCAAAAGGTTATTGTAATAATGTAATATATACATCATCCTATCTAACCTATTATTACGATGAAAATAAAATGAGAAAGATATGGTATATATATATATATATATATTTTTTTTGTGAAGGAGTTCCTTGAGACTTGCAATTTATTTTAAAGATTATGCAAGGGTAAAAGGTTGAGAAACGCTGATCTAAGGTATTCAATATCTCTTTCCGTTCCCATTCTCTGTCTCACCTCTCCATTTCTCCTTCTGTCCACCATTGTAACACCATATTTCTCGAACATGTATAGGCTCTTCCTTTCTGCTTTACTTAAATTCGAAATCTATTCCACATAGTAATATGGGCACTGGTGCTCCTCCATACAATTTCCTTTGCATTTATCCCCACATATCCATTCCTCACAAGATAGATTTGATCTCACCCAGACATTGACTTGCTTCCTTTACCCTATAACCAACTTCCACATTCATTCAATTCTCCATTCACAGCCACATGCAACCCCAATCCATTTCCTCTAGCCTCCTCTCATCCGTCAATTTCGTGTTCAACCCACTACTGTACACTCCTTATATCGTCACCTTACTTTGGCTCACATTTACTTTCAACTTCCTCCTCTCCCACCCACACCCTTTCACAGTCTTCTATCAAATGCTGATGTACATCCTCAGACTTAGCCACATTGTCATCTATAAGCAACAACTGGCTCACCTTCTACTTATCTCCTCTCTCGCTTCCAAACTACATACCACAGCCAAGCACTCTGCTGTTTACCGAGCCCTTACCATCCTCACCATATACACATTGAACACACATTGTCATCTATAAGCAACAACTGGCTCACCTTCTGCTTATCTCCTCTCTCGCTTCCTAACTACATACCACAGCCAAGCACTGCGGTTTACCGAGCCCTTACCATCCTAACCATATACACATTGAACAACCACAATGACATAACCTTGTCACAGCCCTAATCTTACCTCAAACCAATCAGTCACTCTATTCCTAACCTTCACACAAGATACTCATAATACAATACTACTCAAATAAAAATAATGACAAAATTTGTACCTGGAGAGGTTAGAAGAAATTTTGCTACTTCTTCTCTCGTGGTCACATTCCACACTCGTACAGAATGATCATCACTGACCGAAGCAATATTGGTTCCATTATCCCCACTATATGCAATGCAGTTTATATAATCATTATGTCCCCTGAGGTCCTGAAAAGAAAAGAAAAGAAAAAATAAATAAATAAAATAATAATAATTGTATTGTCAAGTACAACGGCGAGCCACAAAACTGATTCCAAATATAAAAAATAAATCATACGAAAATCGACTAAAACATATGAATCTGTTTTCCCTAAAAAAGCGTACACTCAGAGGTGGCTTGATACAGGTCTTTAAAATTCTAAAGGGAATTGACATCAAAAGTGACCAAATTTTCACATTGAATGAGAATCAGACAAGAAACAATGGTCTCAAACTGTCTGGAAATAGATTCAATTTGGAAGTAGGTGGAAACAACTTTGCCAACCATGTAGTTAATGAATGGAATAAACTTCCTGCACAGGTTGTTGTTGTTGTCGTTCCCTAGACTGTCTGTCCGAGCAGTCCCGTCTCCCCAAGGAAGGCCACAGCCAAAACTGGGTTTTCCCACAAATCCTTTATAGAGTGTATGTTGTGTTGTTTGCGTGCATGATTGTGTATAATGCAGTCTTCCATTATGTGTTGTATGGTATGGGGTGAAGTGTTACATCCTGGGCAGCTGTTCACAACACGGTCGTCCAGCCTCTTCTGCACAGGTAGTGCAATGTAGTTCAGTTCAAAGCTTTAAGAATCATTTAGATAAACACCTAAGCAAGATGCTGTAATGATTATAATTTATCTTATACTGTTTTTGTTTTGTTATCATTTGTCTGTCTGATTTTCATTTATTATTAGTTATATGTTAATTTATTATTATTTACTATTTACCTGTTTGTTTATTATTTAACTATACCTATGCATTTATTTATGTATTTTATTTGTTATTTACATTATTATAGTTTTTATTTATTATTTCATTATTATTATGATTTTTTTCCACATCCGACCTAGATATGGACCAAAAGGTCTCCTGTCGGCATGCTCCGCCTTTGTAATCCTTTGTAATTTGTAAATAATATTGCTCTGGGTGGTGGACTGAATGCAGTTGTCCTGATGTGGTTCTTGCTTGTCACAAAAGAGCTTTATCAATTGGGCTTATGTCTGGGAGAGTCAGGTGGAATATTGAGTTTGGGGATCAGTCTTGGAATGTTTGTTTTGTAATCAGTGTGCATTTTTGTATAAATGTATTGTGAGATTCAAGTCTTAAGTTGTAGATATCTGAGCAAAAGCAAATATCTGCTGTGAAGGTTACATTCCTGAAGACATCTCGCAATTAAAAATTACATAATTAGAACTTTATTTAATAAGATGGGTTAGGTTCTAAAGTTCAGTAAAAATAAATCTATCCATTTTTTTTTGAGTGAGGGAATCCATGATGTAATAATTAAAAAAGTTCTAAAAGTAATTATGTAACCCAAATTCTAACATATAACACAACAAAACACTGTAAAACTAGTGTAAATGAGTTGTGAAAGATTGTAAAACTGATAGACCTTAAAGGGCAATAACATTTTAGTCATGCAATCAATCAATCCATCAACCAATGCCTAAACTTCCAATCATCGAAGAACTCAGCCCTGACAGTGGCTGGCTGGCAATGGTCCTCCTCAGAACCACTCACAGAACTCTCTGGAAAAAAGCTTTGAACTGATGTACAAGTTGTATCTGTGGAACTGTTTCTATCCCAGAGGCACATAAATACATACATATACCAAAGGCTTTTTCCCCCTTACAGAGGAGGAGGAGGAGGAGGAGGAGGAGGAGGAGGAGACGACGGCAAAGAAGAAGAAGAAGAAAACAGGCAGTTGTAGTAAAAGAGCAGAACTTTGCTGGTTGTCAGCTCTCCATATGTGAAAAAGTGTAAGAAATATAGCCGAAGTTGATAGAGATCTTTTGCCAGTCTGGAAACGAAAGTGTTAGCATCTCCATGTTAGTACCTCCTAATGGAGGTGAAGGGGTTGATGGGTTTAAAAATTGGGCAGTTTTGCTGTCCATCTTGCAGAACCACTACAAGTGGTCCTTTAGTTATTCATATCTTTAAAGATTGATAAAATATTATTTACATATAATTTTGTGAATTTCCTTTATACATACATACACATACCAAAGGCTTTTTCCCCCTACACGGGGGGTAGCCAAAAAGAAAAAGGCATAGAAACCACTCCCACCCATTCTATTTCCTATATATTTCCTTTATAATAGATATAAAATACACCTGACCCCCAACATTCGTGGAATTTGTGTGATATACAAAGGAATAACCAACAGAAGGCAATGACATACATGTCAACACTTAAAAAAAAAAAAAAAAAAATTTTTAGCAGGAGCAAAAGCAACAAACAAACAAAGAAAATAAGATTAAGAAATGGCATATTGAGATCAGCTACACTCATGTTGGTGGGCAGATATGGAATGAAGCAAAGCAAGAAGCATGTGAAACGAGTGTAAGGTGGTGGTCAATGGAATGTGGGTGACAGGAAACACCCTGTTGTCATGTGTATGAACAAACATTGCAAAAGAACCTGTTAATTATGGGTGCTAAACCAGGAATGTGGAAATGTCCATCTATGAATAAGCCATGCATATGAGAATCCATAAATGTGGAACCCACAAATGTCAGGGGTCAAGTATAATACAATACGGTAACTCTCAGTAAGGCTAGAAGCAGTACTATCATGCAGCAACTTGGCAGAACCACAGTCAACATTTGTTAATTTTATTGTGTAGTATCTGCACACTCAAATCACTGAACAAGCCCTTCAAGACAGACCACCAAGGTTAATACTCTAACAACTCAGACGCCTCACAGAAAAAACCCTCCCACACCTAATAAAAACCACACTGGCATGCCTGCACTCAAGACACTATCCAGCATTAAAACAGTACCAACACAGAATAGTCCTGGTCATAGAAGTATAGTGCCCCAAATGCAACCACCACATAAGACACAGAACACATTATACTACAATGCCACACACTAACAATTCACTGACTTAACAAACTATATATATACCCTGATTGACTTAAGGTCCCACCTGGATTCTGTCGATGGTTACCTGGAAGCTGCAGGTCTTTTGCAAGAAAAACCAGGGGTAATGGATTGATTGATACAAACCAAATTTCATGGCACTTCAAGAGCATGAAGTAGTTGTCAAACCCATAAGAATAACTATTCATTCAAAAATTAAATCATACATATTAAAACCCTACCATTACAGTGTTAGCCTCATCCAAGTCTGAAGTAAGGATGGAAATATGATGGTCTGTTTTTGCTACTGCCAGTTGTAGACATTTTGGGAGAATACGTAGACTTGTGGCTGGACTCCAAGCCAAACACATGGCCTCGCTTTCAATATGTGATTCCCATTCCAACTTACAATCAATTTCATCAGTACTGGTTTCTTCCTGTAAAGAATTCAGATAAATTAAGTTCAGCTTCTTGCAATGACTCTAAAGGGCAATTCATATGAGGAATGCTGTTATCCTACAATACATGGAAAGGAGCTGGCAGATAGGACTAATGAGATAATACTGGGATGGTTTGGACACAAGGAAAGAATAAGCATGAAAAGATTAGCAAAAAGAGTGGAAGGCTGAGGTGGATGAGGTGAACTTGAGGGGAGGACTGACAATGGGAAGGATGGGGGGGCCTTCGGTAAATAGGGAAGGGAGAAGGAAAGATATAAGTACATGTGGAAAATAATTGACACGGCCCAAAGACACAAGGAGTGGACAAGGAGGAGGGTGGTGGTGGTAAGGAGCCTACACCAGGAGGCTAGTAAGTTGCCTTATATAAACGAACCTGTGGGGTCCTGCTATGGATGTGCTGTGCCTTGCTGCACTGCTTCTGAGCCAGGCAGTGGGCAGGAGACGAGGATGACAATGGATGGGATGGTATGGGAGGTAAACATGTGGGTGATGGGTGGGGGTTTGGAGATGATAAAGTATGTGAAAGGAAATGGGAGGTGAGCCAGTTGTTTTTTGTAGATGTCACTGCACTTGTGACCGAGTCAGAAGCAGCAAATGGTATAGTATGGGAAGATATGCGAGAGGAGAAAGCTAAAAGTAAATGCGAGCAAAAAGTGAGGGATGCAGTGATTTTAAGACAAGTTTAATGGGAAAGAGAATAAAGGAAGCAGTGAGCTTTACATATTTAAATATCAACAAAAGATATTGCTACTTAACCTTAAACTTTACAGAATATACTGCTACTGAAGAAGGCAAAGCCACTGCAAGCAATGACTTTGACCATTCGTATGGAGAAAATTGGACAGCATAAACTCGTTCTCTTGTTTTTATGCTGTACAGAGCATCTCTCTTTACTTCCATCTTGTACTACCTGTATAAACAAAATACCAGTGAATAAAAATGAACATATAAAGCGTGTTAAAGGCTGCATGTACAAGTGACCTACTGGAAACATTATATGGTTGGATTAATAGTCAATAAAGGTATATTGATGAAAATGTTTAACTAATAAATCTCACACGATGCAGTATTGTTTTACAAATGATATGAAAACCAATGAATATTTTTGTTGCTAACTTCAAGTAAACATTCTAAGAACTTCTTATAAACTAAGGTATGAAAAATACAAAGCAACCAATGTATAGAATAAAAATAGAGGACTATAATTTGTTATTAGGTTATTTGATGTAAATTTCTACATGATTATAATTCATTGTTTTACAAATGATATGAAGACCAATAAATATTTTTGTTGCTAACTTCAAGTAAACATTCTTAGAACTTCTTATAAACTAAGGTATGAAAAATACAAAGCAACCAATGTATAGAATAAAAATAGAGGACTACAATTTGTTATTAGGTTATTTGATGTAAATTTCTACATGATTATAATTCATTTTCAAGCTAGATGCTCTTGCCATTGACTGAAGACAAACATTCTACAGGTTTCCCAAGACAGAGAGGCACTACATGGGTGAGGACATGATGAAGAAAATCATGGAAAATCTGATACATCCCAGACTGGAATAAGCAATGGTATTATGGTCATCACACTAACAGGATACAAGAAAAATAGAAAGAATACAAAGAGGGGCTACCAAGATGATCTCATGTCTAGATGACAAGTGAAAACTCACAAAATCTTTTCATTGAGTGACTTTAGGGTTGCTGCTGTTCATTCCCTGGGAACACGTGTATTTTGCAAAAGACCTAAGGATAATGGATTGATTGAGGCATCTCTGTGACTTAATTATGTCACATTTGATTGGCCAATCTGCTTGGGAAAAAAAAAAAAAAAAAAAAAAAAAAAAAAAAAATTATATATATATATATATATATATATATATATATATATATATATATATATATATATATATATATATATATATATATACATCATACATCAGGCACCTGATGCTGCCTGCGAGAATTTGACTCCTATTGAAGAGGTTAAGGAAATGAAGTCCTTGACTATGCATAAAGTGCTGCCGGAGCTTGCTGAAGCAGCACCTCTGGAAGTGGGAAGGTCTTTGTCTTTATTTGCTTGATAATTATATTTATTCTATGATAATAAGTGAGTGTAGTCACAAAATACTTTATCATCATGTGACACACAGTGGACCCATTGTTACTATAAGAAACATGATGGCAATGGCAGGCTTTTGTCAGGCTCTCCAAAATTCTGGCACCTATAAAACTGTCACTGCATCCCTATCCTTGACCATCAGCAATATCCAGAAAGTGGTTCCATTGAGGATGGTACTCTTTCACAAGACTAAACTTTGTCACTTTTGTCATTATCAATTAGCTGATATCAGATGGCAAGCCTGCATTCACATATAACAAAAATAAGTAATAATCTCCTATTCTGGGGTGCGAACCAATGCATGATACTCATTGCCTATGGCCTTCCTCTACAGCAACTATATTGAAGGGACAGGGGGTAAAAAACCGGTCTCACTAATTGCCGAACAAACTGAACAAAACCGATAAAAGACGAACATACCAACAAAACCCAAACAAGGACGGTTTTTGCTCAAATGCACACTTCTATATATATATGGTTGCATTATTTGAACTATTTTCTTTAAAATGTGTGATTTCCATGTAATATGATCAAGGAGAAGTTATGTTTTTATCCTCTGCAAAATTACCGAACACAGCTACGATTCGTCCAGCCCGCCGTCTATGATCACTGGTGGTATGGATCAAACTACACTCTTTAAAGTTTCTTACTGTTGAGTTATTAGAGTAATAGACTGCATATAGTTGAATTATTTCAACTATTTTCTTTAAAATGTGTGTCTTTCATGTAATTTGACCAAAGAGAAGTTATGTTTTAGCCTCTGCAGTATGATGTAACACATTTTAAAGAAAATAGTTGAAATAATTCAACTATATGCAGTCTATTACACTAATATCACAATAGTAAGAAACTTAAAAGAGTGTAGTTTGATCCATACCACCAGTGATCATAGACGGCGGGCTGGGTCGAATCGTAGCTGTGTTCGGTAATTTTGCAGAGGATAAAAACGTAACTTCTCTTTGATCATATTACATGGAAATCACACATTTTAAAGAAAATAGTTCAAATAATGCAACCATATATATATAGAAGTGTGCATTTGAGCAAAAACCGTCCTTGTTTGGGTTTTGTTGGTATGTTCGGCTTTTATCGGTTTTGTTCGGCAATTAGTGAGACCCTCGAAAACCGGGAATAACGGAGACAATTGAGTATTTTTGAATTTTTGCCTCACCCTCATGCAGAGCAATTTGTATATTTTTTGCAACTGTATTATGACAACTCCAACAACTTTTCAGAAGTTTGGTTAGGTTTAAAGGTTAGGAAATGATTAGTCTAGTGAGATGAAATTTCACACATTCTGACAACTGGTACCCTGTGGTAGATCCTTATCCACAACTTCTTAATGCACTTATATCAACAATTCACTAATAATAAAAACGAAAATTTCACCTCAATACCACAGATTTTCCTGATAATAATATTGGTATAAAAGTTAAAGTGCAAAACAGTATTCAGTGTAGATAACATATAAACAAAAATTAACTAAAATATATATGATATAAAATCTATCTCTTCAATATAATTACGAGTCAAACAGCGTCTCTTTTTCCTTGGATTGGTAGTATTTTTCTGTAAATTGATCGAATTACGTACACACACAATTGGCGAATTCAAACAACCTTCTGCTTCTGTACCACTCACTAGTGTTGATACCGTCCGATTCCGTGAGTAAAGTTGAAATTTAAGTTTGTATTGTAACTTCATTACCTCTAATTCTGAGTTACAATATTGAATCAGTCTCGTAATATTCTTTTTTATAATTTTTATAATTACACAATATAACTTACATTCTTGTTCTTGATGTCGTCTGCAGTAACAATTAATTTGCATTTCCTAAGGATAAGTACAAATGTCTGTTGCAGTCCTGCAAGAGGACATGCATTGTTGATATTGTGGTTGTTCCTAGCCTAGTAATTCTTTGTTGTTCTTTTGATGAAAAATATATGGTATACAATTACTTTTACAGTACTCTACTACACTGTATTACTAACATTTGAAACTTTATGGTGTAGTCATTCATAACAAATGAAAGAGAACGACCAGACTATAACTACAGAAAATGCAGTAATATGAATTTTCATTTAGATACGTATTTCTTCATATGCCATCATGTACTTTACACGGCTTGAAACAAATCATAAAAATGTAATCAAATAGTGATGTGCCGAGGTAAAAGGGAAGTTAGCCGAAAATAAATTATACCTACCTGTTGGTTATTCTGCCGTGACACCACAATCATGACAATGCTTCAAATGTTGAAAAGTAAACTACTGATATTGTTTATTAAAATCATCTATTCAAATTAAGTTATCACAACAAAATATGCAATACATTATAGAATATAATTTTCCTACACATATTACTCGAAAAGTATTTACAAACATCTGTTTATTTTTTATATGGGAACACAAGTAAATGCTGACTTGAAGAAGCGTTTCGATGTCTTTGGTACTAAGTGCCTTCGGTGAATCATGGAGTATTGTTAAAATTACTTCATATCAAACCAGAGACTACTGTGAGACTCAGTCTAGGTTACAGTACTTACTTACTTAATACTTAAACATATTACGCAGACCAGTCGGGGAGACGACTCTTCGCTGCCCTCACAGGGTAAACTTAAACTATAGCTTGTAGCTCTGGCGGAGTGGCTGACGGGTCAAATTTAAGTTTGAAATCTCTCCAGTGGCAATCCAAGACGGTAGACCGTTCCATATCCTGGCTACACGATGGTAAAAGCTATTATGATGAGAACCACACATCCCATCATTAGGACGATGTCGGAATAGTTGTTTACTATGTAGTCGACTTGGTCTATCCGTGGGCCTGGAGGAAGCTGGGAGGATTTCTCTCTGGTATATATCAAAGTGTTTCCACATCTCGATCATGTCCCCACGTAATCGCCTGTATTTGAGTGTTGGTAGATCCATGATCTAAGGATATAAGGTCTAACCACTTCCGACCGAATTTCGAGGGAGTTGGCGCAGCGGGCCCGTGAACGTCACTTGGCTGTTCAAAGTGGGGTTCGCGGGTGCTATAGCTGTCAGTTGAAGCTGGTGCGTCGTACGGGAATGTCGTTGCTTTCGCTCGCACCGCTCCACGCAATTAGTTATATTCTGACAAATATTATATAAAATATTATAGTTCCTGTCTATATATATGAATATATAATATATATGATATATAATATATATATATATATGAAATATTATAGTTCCTGTCTTCCTTGGCGTTTCACATTTTTCTTCAGTGTTTCACAAAGAGAAAACGGACCCAGCCTAATGACGTCAGAAGCTGCGCACAATAATTCAAACGGTCTGACCTGTATATTTAGACCTTGGGTAGATCGAGATGCTTCAGTCGATCAGAATATTTCATCTGTTCAAAACCATCTACCAAACTAGTTGCTCATCTTCAGCTATCTGGGCATGTGGAACGTTGATCCTATTGATAGGGTTGCCTCACAAGAGACAATTACCCTTGATAAACGAGACAAAGGGGACACCAATAGAATGCATGAGAGCTTGTTCGGAGAGGCCGTGGGGCCTGGCGCGAGCGTGAGTAAAGCAGCGCCCTCAGTTGACTGATTTATTTTTCTTATGAAAATCGAATACTGACAACAGCTTATTCAAAATGTTGATTGGAGATTTCTGTATAATTGAAAATATACTGGTGCTGTGGGCAAGCGAAGAAAATAACAGAGCTGTATTAGTGTATGACAAATTGAAGTGTCTAAAATTTAAGGTACTAGTGTATATTAACTAAAACAAATGTACACTTATAATTTTAGCTAAAGTTTTCTCAATATATCGTGGGTCACTTATAAAGATCATATACTCGTGAAAGGAATTTACTTGTCTAACTTTCATGCAGTCTTTATCATATGGATCAGATATATATTTCTATAGTTGGAGACTAATTTTCTCTCAAAGATGAATGCAAATTACTTTAAATTTGACAACTCACCCTTTTTGCAAACCTCTTCTACCATATCAACTACTCTACCTCTTCGACGCCACGAAATGAAATTAAAATCATAAACTGAATTTCTGCTCTGTTCCATATCAATAATATTTCTATTCTACTGTTTTGCCTTGTTTTCTGTTATAGCCCGAACAAGACACTCATTAAAGAAAACGGTAAAAAGTCTTAAAATAATGATTCCAGTTTGATCATTTTTTTTTTTACAATAATATTTCAAAACTGTAACTGACAATGTCGTAAGCGTATTGATTTATTTCGTATACATATGAAATTGATATATTAAAGACATATTATCTTTTCCTTTGATAATCTATTAAAACAAATTATAACCAAGCTTACAATAAATATGTTGATACAAATCTTCTGCCATGTAAGGTAATATCGGTACACAAAATTATTAAAACCCGACATATATTAAACCTACACTGTTTTCGTGCATTTTAAGATGACTGCATAAATAAAAAAAAAAAAAAAAATCAACAAATCCATACTCCATTCCAATGAACAAGTTTATTGTACAACTTTATTTCTGCCAATCAGCTCGGTACAGTTGGTAGCCCTGAAGACTCCTGCTCCACACAGGCACCAGCGATATGCAAATTCCTCACCTCCTTCAGAAAATATTACATTTCTCCACTTTGTTCATAAGATAGGAATTTTTTATTTCAATCACTGGAAAGCGCAGTCACACACACACACACACACACACACACACACACACACACACATATATATATATATATATATATATGTATATATACAGTATATTCAAAACTCGATAGGGCGAGAAACTAAGTAATTATGTGGAGTTGAAGTCAAGAAAAATAAATGATCAGTTTATACACATATTTACTTATAATCGATGTTTACAGCAATCATGATAACAAGTGTAGAAAAAGACATGTGTTATCCTACATGAACAACTCCTAAACACGATGGTGCAATCGGATTTCACATAGAAACCACAAAATAATGAAAATTAATTATTTTCATAAATATTTTGGGAATGATGCTCGTGGATGGTAGTTGCTCACTCCTTCTCTGCTCTTCCTCCTCCTCCTCTTTCACTCTTCCCTACTCCTCCTCTTTCTTCTCCCCTACCTCCTCCTCTTCTTCCTTCTCTTCCTCCTCCTCTTCCTCCTTCTAATTTATTCATAATTTAATCTATTATGAGAAAGTATTCATTTTCCACCATTCTTTACCAAGACTATGTTTATGTAATGCGAATTTAGCAATGATTTGTGGAGAAGGTAGGTAGATTATTTGAGTATAGTCATAAAGGTAAGAAAACAAAAATATATTAGGTTACATAGAATAGAAGAGTATAATTGTAGATTATATAATTTACACTGAAACATAAAGCAAAAATGCTTATTAAATCACTGAGTAAAGTAACTACGTTTCACCTGGTATATACCGTCCCTCACTCCCTCACTCACACCACTAGCGTCATGATGCAAAATATTGATAAAAATCCTTAATTTTCATTTTCATGGCTTTCTATGTGAAATCTGGTTGCACCATCAGTTGTTTATGTAAGAGGACACATTTTCTATTCTACACTTGTTATCATAATTGTTGTAAACATCGATTGTAAGTAAAGATGTATATAAACAATTAATTTCTTTTCCTTGACTTCAACTCCACAAAATTACTTAGTTTTTCAACCTATCGAATTTTGAACATTTGTTATATTTGTAGAATGACTGCTCTTTTGATTGAAACCAAAATTTTCTTTCTTATGAACAAAGTGCAGAAATGTAATTTTTTTCTGAAGGAGGTGAGGAATTTGCTTGTCGATGATGCCTCTGTGGAGTAGGAGTCTTCAGGACTACCAACTGTACCGAACGGCTTGGCAGAAATCAAGTGTAATTTCTTATTTGAATGGAGTATAACTGTACAAAAAATCAATTATATTTGTAAAGTTAACAGTCATATCAGAATTTTGTTTCTCATAATTTTTTGAGTGTATGAGTGCATTTTGCTATTTTTTATCTACACTAAACCATCGATATAACGGACGATATGGGGGACAGGTGTCTGTCTTAAATACAAAGATCCGTTATAACCGAGGACTCGTTATATCCGATGGAAATACCGGACAGATCCGTTACATCCCGAAGTTTGTCCGGTATTAGAAATTAGTAGGATTAGAAATTACTGTACTAAGTATACATCTTCAATCGGTCTGAACTTTTTCTTTCTAAGGAGTCTTCAGATTCCAAAAATAAAATATCTAACTGTTATACCATTGAATGCTCCACCAGCAAGCTAATAACTATTACGTTTTCAACGTGTCCAATACATAGACATTTCAGTTCCGCGGTAGTGTAGGTGGGACGGAGAAAGGGAGGGGTCGCCGATTAAGTGAAGCAGCTTTGCTGTGGATGTACTGTGTCTTGCTACATTGCATCTGACCTAGGGCAGTGGGCGGGATACAGGGATGACCCGTCATCCACGGGGAGCTAAGATGAGAGGTGGGTGGGGAAGGGTGGTGGATGGGAGCGGAATAGGTGGGAGAAGGTACATGCCTATGACTTGGCTACCTCCCTTATAAGGGGGAAAAAGCTCCTGGCACATATATAGGTGGTGGAATGTGGCAACTGTCAGTCTTATCATCAGTAAACACCCCCAAAAATTAAACAATAACAAATAATAACTAACAAATAAAAAACCCTTTTGTACGACCATGTAACATCTCTATGTCGAAATCTGGTGGAGCTAAACTTGTCATATCATAATATTCCGACACATTCTGACGCAGATCTGAGCTATCTCTCTCTATATATATTCTATTCTAACTTCTCTTCCAGATCGTCTATACCTCTCTAAACGCCTCATCTAAATTCCCTACGTTTTCACGATTTCTATGATACCAAACACACTACATGCTGCGCTGGGAGGGGGTCCATATTTGTATGTAGGTCTATCATTTATGTTACTCTGTTGCCTGTCGCAGGGTCATATATGTTTTAATTTCCTTCAGAATTCCGGAGAACCATTAGGAATATCTTGATGATTTATTTACCATAAAATTAATTACAGTATTATAGAAATGTGACTAAATTACTGATTAATAATTCACGACACAAATCAATTAAGTTCTCGATTTGATATATTTTGTTTATGGAAACAGTATTAAAAGATGACTAGGAGGTGGAGGACGAAACAGACAGATCTAGGGAACACTTGAATTTGTGAAAAGTAGGAAACAAGAATGAGAAATTGGTGACAAAAGTGAGGTGTCTGGAGTGAAATAT
This sequence comes from Oratosquilla oratoria, assembly GCF_046742065.1. Classification (NCBI taxonomy): domain Eukaryota; kingdom Metazoa; phylum Arthropoda; class Malacostraca; order Stomatopoda; family Squillidae; genus Oratosquilla; species Oratosquilla oratoria. The sequence goes on from NC_134794.1 coordinate 13,945,193, forward strand.
TTACAGTTGTAAGACCAGGAATGGATTCAAAAGTGAAACGACAAAAAGCTAATAAATATGTTTAAAAAATTAAGGAACTGAGTTAGGTAACCAATAAAAAAAAATGTGATGGAGGTTTAGATAAGTGAAAATGGAAATGAATATGTAAAGAACAAAAGAATAAGAGAAAAAAAAGGCTTGAAGTCATAAACAAATCAAAATCCATAAAAGTATTGAGACTTTGTATTTTCAAATTTGGTCTCACCATCTGTTCCCAGTACTCACAGCCGTAGACCGATGATGCAAAATATTGCCGTAAAATTAGAATCAAAATCTGATTTTATGAATTCGAAATTAAGTAAAACTCCTTTGCTTTGAAACAAAGTCTATGGATTTATTATCAATTAAATATTTCATAAGTTGGGTAACGAAATTCAAACCTAACCTGAATCGAATTCAAAATTAAGAGATGAGAATTTAAGTAGAACGGCAGGAGAGGTAACACAGTGCATGTCAGAGATAATTCGACTAACACAGAACCTAAATCTATCAAAGCAATCTTGGGAAATTAAGAATAGGAAAATAAATGTCAAGACTTTTTAGGGACAAGGTGTGCGGAAAAAAAAAAAAAAGGAATGGACTAAATGAAAATACGAAAAGGAAGACAGGGTAAAGGAGATTAAGGATTTTTACTAAACTCTATCTGGCGTTAGTTAGACCCATCCTTGACTATGCGGTACAGGTTTGGTTTCCGTCTCATTGAATGGATATCAATTCACAAGAATCAGTACAAAGAAGAATGACCAAAATAATACATGGGCTCAGAAATTTACCTTACGATGACAGGCATAGGGACCTTAATTTACATTCTTTGGAAAAGACGTATAGTGCGGGGTGATCTAATAGAAGTGTTCAAGTGGATTCAGGGTTTTAACAAGGGTGATGCAAACAAAATCATCATATAAAGATAATAGGGCAAGACTCGTTGTAATGGGTTTCAATTGGACAATTTTAGATTTAAGAAGGAAATAGGGAAGAACTGGTTTAACCAATAGATTTGTTAATGAATGGAATAGACTTAGTAACCATAGAGTGAGCGCTGAAACTATCGGTTGTTTTAAGAAAAGGTTAGGCAACTTTATGGATGGGGATGACAGGTGGTAATGGACCTGGAACTGTCTATTCTAGGCCTTAAGGTCTCTTGTAGTCTTCTTCATTCTTATGTTCTTATCATAAAATGACATACGGGGGAGGGGGCGGCACATTTATGGGGCCGCAATTCTAGTCTGGACATGCCGTCCAAAAAACTGACAAAATAATTACAAAAAAAAAAAAAGAAAAAAAAAAAGCGAGCCCTAAATATTTTACCGTTAAAATCAAATAAAGTGTTTTTAAGATCGGTTTAATTATTTCGCAAGCCAATAGGTAATGATGGTGGACGTGGGAAGTGATGAGGGAATGGGGCGGGGAGGCGTCACTGAGAACTTTGCTCCGGGGCAGTACTTAGGTTTATGTATGGGTCCTGATTATGATGCTGTCCGAAGAATAGCAGTCGTGCCAATGTAATTTTTGCCTCACGCGGGAGTAACTTCTGGGAGGAGTATATTTGGATTTTTTTTTGGGGGGGGGAGGGGGTCTGTCTTGGAGTGCTTGCTTTGTGATCTGGGTGGGTTATGAATTTTTGTTTAGACGTGTTCTGAGGTGTGGGAGGCTGCTGTAGATGTCTGAGGTTTCCTTTTTCTCCTTATTCTTCTTATTCTTCTTTGCGTTTGGCCGTGTTTGTGGGATGTGATGGGAAGGATGTGTCAAATTAAGGGTCCTTGTGTATAACTGTGTGTGTCATTCTCGTTTGCTGTTCTATAAGAAAAACCTTGATTTCTGAGTGTAGCTGATCATTTGGGCAGTTTCTGGTTCATCCTGTTATCATTCTGAATATTTTGTTTTGCACTGTCATAAGGGTGTCTATGATTATTTTACTGATTGGTGGGAACCATGGTAGGGTGGCATAGTCAACTGTTGCCCTTGTCGGTTAAGGTTTCTGCTGACCAAATCTTCGAATGTCCATTTATTTACTTACTTTTATTGTGACACACCCTTTTGTCATGGGTATTATTGTATACAATGTATTCAAATACAGATAACTTGGTCTCCAACCTTCTTGATGTAAAGGATGGAACGGAACAAATGAAGGCAGATTTTGCATACGGGTCCCCATCCACGGTACGATCTAGTCTTAACGCCGCCGGACAAATCATATAATCAGTCCATACATGATCCAATCTGATCGGATCCGACCAGATCTGTACAGTGGCCTCAATATCAGGCCGTACCGTGGATGGGGGCTCTAACGTTTTAGAGTAAAGTCAAATAACCTGAAGATCTTAATGGCTGGGGAGACTCTATGACAAGATACAGCAGTGAAAAGTGAAAGGATATTGTAAGTGTTACGTTTACCAGTCTATTGAATCAGTGAATTGCCCAAACGACAAGGAAGCAGATAAATACGGATGCCTTGGCCGTCCACACATACACACACACACACACACACACACACACACACACACACACACACACACACACACACACACACACACACACCTTGTGGCGTAGTGGTTAGAGTTCTCGCCTGCCACTACTGCGGTCCGGGTTCGAATCCCGCCCAGGGCTGAAATAATTTCAGTATCGCTACGCTGCGGGGTGTTACTCCAACTCTCGTGGGCGGGGAGTTGTGTGTGTGTGTGTGTGCGTGTAAGGTTACAGTATTACCCATAGATCGGTCATACGAGCTCTGAGCTCTCATCCGGGAGGTTAGTAGCTGTCGGTCACGATCCAACACGTGATCCAAGACCATGGTAAATGGTGAATCACACATAGACACACACACACACACATACACAGACACGCAAAAAAGACAGGAAGCCTAGCACTACCAAGATGGAATTACATATATACAAGGAGTTACATATACATACAAGAATTTTACTGCCAATAGACCATCACTGTTAACGATTGTGACATTGGTAACACTTTACGTAACATCAATGTCAAACTCTTTCACAGCCAATATTATTCATAATACCTTGATGATGAAAATAAAAGATCTGTGAGCGGGACTCTTGTAGCACACAGGTTATGATATCTTTGCAAGACTCTTTTTCGAGTTGGGCTGGCACGATAAGGACCGTAAAAAAAAAAAAAAAAAAAAAAAAAAAAAAAAAAAAAAAAAAAAAAAAAAAAAAAAAAAAAAAAAAAAAAAAAAAAAAAAAAAAAAAAAAAAAAAAAAAGGAATGGCACAGCTGTGTACGTATCTGGAATTTATTTTATTCTATTTCATTTCATTTCATCTTATTTTATTTTATTGCATTTTTTTTTTTTTACTTTTGGTGTCTGTTTTCCAGGCGCTCCAAGCTTTAGACTTCAGACGGGGCCTACCTTGCCCGCCGGGACAAAGTGGGTGTTCCAGATTTGTTCTTGGATTTTTTTTCTTTAAGCTACACGACGACCCCATAGTCACTTTCTCTTCCATCCTGTGCCCAGTCACTCCTCATCTGAATCCAATCCCCACCATCGGATGCTTTGCCTCCAGTAACGGTTCCAGTAATAGGATGCCTGTGGTATATGTATATATATATATATATATATATATATATATATATATATATTATATATCTTGATGGCCTAGTTGGGAAGTCACTGTCGCACTTGTCATGAGGTTGCCGGGTTCGAGTCCTGGGCAGTGCCAAATTTCAATTTCAGCATGCTGGCCTTTAATGGCTTAGAATTAAAGTACATAACGGTTGTTGAAATGTATATATATATATATATATATATATATATATATATATTATATATATATATATA
>NC_134794.1:13964032-13976532 GCF_046742065.1 Oratosquilla oratoria
CACCAGGAGCAACCCACAGACCTCCGCATAACCTCAAGGGCGGAGGTGACAGTAACTGAGGTCAGGCCGAGCTCGAGATCGCCTTCTGCTCCTCTTCGCGCCCCGAACTCACCTCCCCCTCCTTCTCATGGAGGTCTCACGGCTCTTCCTCCACACCTTAGCCTCCAGCTCGCCCGTAGCAAGTCCTCCTCCTTCATGATTGGGGACATTCTGCGTTCCGAGGGCGTCGAGCCGACCGAACTCAGGCGAAGTCCATGTCTCGCGTCGGACGATCACGAAGACTTCGATGACGACGACATCGAGGAAGACCTCCTGATCAACAACGACATTGGCAAGCACCTCCTGCACAGCCAAAGCAAAAGTCAACACAATAACAACGGGACTCTTCTCTGTGAGAAGAACATAGGTAGGTCTTTCCTTTGCTTCCTCATTTTTCGCGACTTTTTTTTTCGCGAAGTAAGCGAACACCTCCGACTTTCTTCTTCGGGATTCTCTTTTCCATTACCATGCAGGAACTTGAGCCTGGTCAACGATGTGCCAGAACTATCCAAATATACCTATCAGTGAATTATTACACTTCAACTTTAATAACATTGTTTTTTATCATAAAAAAAAAAAGTTCTATGTAGAGATATGCAGTTCTGGGGCATACTGAGGTTTGGGTGTCCGGATCAAGAAAATTGGAGACAAACTATTGGTCCAGCTATAACACACACACACACACACATACACACGCACACACACACACACACACACACACACACACACACACACACACACACACATATATATATATGTATATATATATATATATATATATATGTATACAGTATATATATCTATATATTATATATATATATATATACATATACAGTATATATATATATATATATATATATATATATATATATATATATATGTGTGTGTGTGTGTGTGTGTGTGTGTATGTGTGTGTGTGTGTGTGTGTGTGTGTGTGTGTATTATACACACACGAGGCAGAATACAACTTTCGTTCAAATGCATACAACAAACTTTGAAAAGCTTCGCACGATAAGTTTCGCTTGAGTGGCCAAGTTTCCTAAAATGAAGATATATAACGGTGATCGATTCATTTTAGTTGTGGTAGTTTGGAAGCAATTTGCGTGAATATTTCTCTAATAATGATATATCACAGTCTTAGAAGATGTTTGTAGCGTCTACTGTTAATACAACCTTTTGTTTAACGAAGTTATTTGTTCGTTCTTTCGATAGAAACGAGACAAAACAGATTTCGTTACCAAAAGTCTGAGAGCCAGACTAAGGACATTAGCACATTTGACAAAGAGAAGGTTCATCTTGGAAAAAAAGGTTTAATATTCCTTTTCACGACTATTTCTACCGTTACCATAGCAACAACCACTGCCAGAACTACAACTACCACTTGAGAACTACCATTTTTACTACCACAGCTACAACCGCTACTTACTTTCACTACAACTACTGTAATAGCAACTACTAAAACTACAACACCCATAACGCTCTCATGGAAAAAGCGTGGTTATTTTTCATACTATGATATATACCATCACTATCAGAACTACAACCATCAGTTATATTCACTATATGTACCGATTTAACAAGTCCTAAAACTACAACCATTAAGGTATATATTCCCTACCATGTCTTTGACCACAACCCAAAAAAACAACTTCCAAACAACCAAAACTACAACTACCACGTCAAAATGATGGTATGAAAATTTTCTGTCACCATTTTCCCACTACTACAACTACATATGTCAATTATTTTCACTACAAGTGTTGTCATAACAACCATTAAAACTACAACTACCACCTCGAAACGAAGGTATATATTTTTTTCTGTCACTGCTTTTCCTAACATCATAACTACAACCACAAATGATTTTCACTAAAAGTGTTGTCACACCAACCTTTTAAAACTACAACTACCTTGTAGTGACATAAAATATATTCCAACCATCCATCAACTACCCCCAACACTGCAGTCATTAACTACATTCACTGCGGTCAATTATATGACAACTGCCAACTACTGCAGCAACAATCAGTGAAATTACAACCGCCTTAAAACTATAAAAACGGATTAATTCTTTACAACCTGAATGAACTGAATAGAATCGTCTGGCGCTGGGCAGAATAAAATCTAAAAAGTGACAACATTAGTTTTTTTTCTCGAATTAATTCAATCGAGATTAGTACTTGTTCTCATACGGTTAACTCTCTACCGCTTCTACAATAACCACAGTCATTACTCGCCTCCACACAATCAGCGTCATAACAACCCCAACAACCACAACTGCAACGATGAATAAGGTTCGTTGTAGCTACTGACGTGAAAATTGCTGCCTTGGGTTTCACTGACTGGAAAACCCGCAGCCCCCGCAGTAACCGGCAACGATCCTCGGTCCCTCACATAGATCTCTCGGGAAGGAAACGTTGGACTTGGTGTGTTGCATCGGAAAGACTGTTTGTGTGTCACTGGAAGCGATCAGTCGCCGGTTGCCAGCTCTCTTTATGTGAAAGAGAGAGAGAGAGAGAGAGAGAGAGAGAGAGAGAGAGAGAGAGAGAGAGAGAGAGAGAGAGATCCTGGGGCCCGTCCGGGGACCGAGTGTCAGCCCGACGGGGCTGCACCTCTAAACAAAGGTGATGATGTTGATGACAGCAAGGAGATGAATCTCTCCGACACCCGTCTTTCTGGACTACCAATGGGAGGTACCCGTCGTTGGTTCTATAACTGTTACAATAACTACTTACAACTTCTGTTTCACAACCTAACTACTGAAGTTACCACAGTTGCCACCAAATGTGTGTGTGTGTGTGTGTGTGTGTGTGTGTGTGTGTGTGTGTGTGTGTGATTCACCATGGTCTTGGATCACATGTTGAATTCGTGATCGACAGCTATTACCCTCCCGCGAGAGAGCTCAGAGTTCATTTCCTCGCATGACCGATCTTTGGGTAATGCTGTGACCTCACACACACACACACACACACACACACACACACACACACACACACACACACACACACACACACACACACACACACACACACACACACACACACACACACACACACACACACACACACACAACTCCCCGCCCACGAGAGTTGGAGTAACGACTCGCAGCGCATCGATACTGAAATTATTTCAGCCCTGGGCGGGATTCGAACTCGGACTGCCGTAGTGGCGGCCGCGATCGCTATCACTGCGTCATTGAGTCGTGTGTGTGTGTGTGTGTGTGTGTGTGTGTGTGTGTGTCAGGAGATAGAAAAAAGTAACCTCTGCTGCAGATGGGAATCATATCCCATAATTTTGCAATTCCCGTCACTACTTCTACTACTACTACTACTACTACTACTACTACTACTACTACTACTACTACTACTACTACTACTACTACTACTACTACTACTACTACTACTACTACTACTACTACTACTACTACTACTATACTACTACTACTACTACTACTACTACTACTACTACTACTACTACTACTGCTGCGAGGTTACAACTTTAGCTACTCTCTGTCTGGTATATACACCATCACTCCCTTAACTATTGACGTACATAAGATATTCTATTCTGGTAAACAACAGGCGATTTTATTCTGTTTAAGATTAGGACGATTGATAGAGTTTATTTTGTCTAACCCCAGACGATTTTATTCGTCAATATGGAGTTCACTGAAGCAAAGGGAGGGTAAGGGTATAAGGTGATTTGGTTAATATATTTTTTCTGGCTAGCTGTCGCCAGGTGATTTTATTCATCTGAGGAGGCTGCCATGTGCAGTACCATCGCTACGTACGAATGGTGCAAAATACTATTTTCACCACTATCACCATCACAACCACCACTGTCACCACCAATCACAACTATCACCAACTATCACCACCATCACCACCACCAACAACACCTCTATCACCACCTACATCCGCCGTTACAGCCACCACCAGCAGCACTATCTACCACCAGCACCACTATCTCCATCGCCACTACTACCACCACATCTATCTACCACCAGCACCAATACTACATCGCCACCACCATCACTATCTACCTCCAGCACCATTGACCCCGTCCAGGAATGGAGTCGTTTTATGCTTTTATTCTGGCTAACGTCAAGCGACTCCATGTGGACCCAGCTCACACAGGCTACAAAACAGTTGAGTGGCTGGAAATTGGACAACTAAAAAGTTGGCTTTGAGGTCTCAGGTCTGACCACTTTGTGTTCTGTTCTGACGGACAATTAGGTTCATCAGAGCATCTGCTAGCTTTTTTGTCATCGCGATTAAAAAATTGCCTCATGTTCTGTTTCGTTTATTTATTGATCTATTTCTGTGATTGTTGTTATCTGTTAAACCTGAACACAAATTAGTTGGTATTGATCCTTTGTAGCCAATTTTCAATTGTCCAATTCTTCACCCGCCCAATTATTAAATTGCAGAGGCGTAATCGGGCTTATTTGGGGTTTAATTCTTAATTAAAAAGGAGGTTAAACTCCATTTTAATCGACCAGGCGATTTTATATTTAGATTAGGAAAGAAGATCACTGCCTATTGGTTTAACGAACAATACTAGTTTAAGGTAATCACAGTTTCAACAACTGATCATCGAAATTATCACCATTGCTGAAACTACACCATCCTCCACAGCCTTTAGCAGTGTGATACTGAGAGCCGTCTAAAGGGTTATCACAGTGGGCTTCCACGTGTTTCACCAACACCGACAAATGAGAGTTCGTATGAGTGTAAACGACTACGGTTACAATATTTTATTTTTCAAATCTCCATGTATTCAATTACCTTTCCGCCATATATATATACATACATACACACACACACACACACACACACACACACACACACATATATATATATACACACACACACACACACACACACACACACACAAACATATATATATATATATATATATATATATATATATATATATATATATATATATATATATATATATATTGGAAATTGGTATGTTATAACACATTTGTAAACGTTCACTATAAACCCACTATCGGAGAAATAATAACGGAAAATACAGGGAAACTGTATATTTCGACTACTATCTGTAGTCCTCTTCAGCAGAATGCTTACATGAATTTAAGGTACAAGTATATATGAGGAAATGAGGGGTACATAGAAGGGGATGAGGAAAGTGGGGGGGGGGACTCAGGTTACATGCCCTTGAAATGGTAGGGTCGACGAAGGACAGTAGGTGATATTTTGTCCAACCGCTCTTGACATAATTTTGTTGATCGCTAACTTGGTAATACAATCTGGGGGCCACTGACCTTTAGATGTATTAAAGTTAGGATAATGTTTTATTAGAGAAGATTCTACAATTTTTCTTCGATAGCTACAGTGTGATTTATAAATAATTGATGCATTATCCCAATCTAATCTATGGTCTTTTTGGCTGGCATGAAGGAACACAGCGGAGTTAACTTGTCCATATTTTATGGAGTTTTTATGTTCCTTTAATCTCGTGGACAAATTCCTGCCAGTTTGTCCACGAGATTAAAGGAACATAAAAACTCCATAAAATATGGACAAGTTAACTCCGCTGTGTTCCTTCATGCCAGCCAAAAAGACCATAGATTAGATTGGGATAATGCATCAATTATTCATAAATCACACTGTAGCTATCGAAGAAAAATTGTAGAATCTTCTCTAATAAAACATTATCCTAACTTTAATACCTCTAAAGGTCAGTGGCCCCCAGATTGTATTACCAAGTTAGCGGTCAACAAAATTATGTCAAGAGCGGTTGGACAAAATATCACCCACTGTCCTTCCTCGACCCAACCATTTCAAGGGCATGTAACCTGAGTCCCCCCCCCCACTTTCCTCATCCCCTTCTATGTACCCCTCATTTCCTCATATATACTTGTACCTTAACTTCATGTAAGCATTCTGCTGAAGAGGACTACAGATAGTAGTCGAAATATACAGTTTCCCTGTATTTTCCGTTATTATTTCTCCGATAGTGGGTTTATAGTGAACACATACATATATATATACATATATATATATATATATGTATATATATATATAGCAAAGCTGAACGATGTACTAAGAGATTGTAAAACTATACGATTGTTAGACATGCTGTTGAAACGTTCTTAGAGAAGTCTAGATTCCTGTAAACGAAGTTATATTCTAGTTATTCAAATGGAGGCTGGAGGTAGGATGTCGGAGGTAAAAATGCCCATTGTGATAACCCCTATGTTCATGTTTCTCGTAGATTCACTCATGTGATTACACTATCGTAGCATAGTTAACCAATTCGCATAGTAAAAACGAGGTTTTAGTGTTATTATGTCATATCTACTTTTGTTAAAATCTTTACCATCACAAGACTCTCTTGCGAAGTCAAAGGATTCTCAAGATCGACTCAAGTCTCCCCAAAGACGAGGAAGAGCATAAGTACTTCCTCGGCAATGACCAGCGCTTCTATCCTTGGAGAGACAATCGTGTCGATGAGGTAGTTAACAGATGTGGTAAAGGAAAGGTGTATGGAGGGGCAGCATATTATTTTGTTTATTTGTTTGTTATTATTTGTCTGTTTATTATTTGCTTGATTTTCATTTATCATTTATCTGTCAATTTATTATTATTTACTATTTACCTGTTTGTTTATTATTTAACTATACCTATGCATTTATTTATTTTATTTATTATTATCTATATTATTATAATCTTTATTTATTTTTTATTTATCATTATTATATATTTTTTTCGCATCCGACCTAGTTATGGACCAAAAGGTCTCCTGTCGGCATGCTCCGCCTTTGTAATCCTTTGAAAGGAGGAAGAGCAGATCAGTATTCTTCTTTGACTGAAGATTTGTCTCTAATCATAAATACTGGAATCCTCTGGTCCGTAGAGGTGTAACAAATATGATTAAAATACTGACGAGGAGGAGGAGGAGAGGAAGGAGGAGGAGGAGGAGGAGGAGGAGGAGGTGGGTCCCCCCCCTTCCACACTAGACAGTCCTTTTCCTTTCTATTTCAACTGTTGCCAGGCGATTTTATTCATGTCTTTGGCATCCTAAGCAGAAAGGCAAGAAGTCACAGTCTACCTTGAATCCCTGTCATACTGGGTGGTACTTATCCCTTTAATTTGAATGTCGCCAGGTGATTTAATTCATCCCCGTGGCACTCCCTCTGTGACCATGGCAACCAAAGTTCTTATTGTCTTACAACCATTTTACCAAATATATAAAACACAAGAAGCTTAGACGTCCCCTAGAACTAGATCATATATCGATTTATCATTGACTTTTGCAGATATCAAAAGAAAGGGAGATAATGTGAATAGATATTTATTATAGTTATGGATGTATATAACACTTCAGAAGCTACAAAAATCTGTAAATTTATGTATGTATGTAAACAATATTGTGAACAAAACGTAGTGTAACCAAGGATAATGTATACAAAATGGAACACATTTTCATTTGCAAGCCTGGGAAAGCATGCGTAAATAAAAACATATTTATTTACATAAATAGACACGCACACACACACACACACACACACACACACACACACACACACACACACACACACACACACACACACACACACACTGTCAGTACGACGGTGCCGGCGGTACCTGGTTCGAATCCTGCCCAGGGCTGAAATTATTTCAGTATCGCTGCGCTTCGAGTCATTACTCCAACTCTCGTGAGCGGGGAGTTGGGTGTGTGTGTGCGTGTAAGGTCATAGCATTACCCATAGATCGGTCATACGAGGTCTGAGCTCTCTTCCGGGAGGGAAATAGCTGTCGATCACGAGTCTAGCACGTGATCCAAAGACCAAGGTGAATCACACACACACACACACGCACACAATCACACTAATTAATTTACAGATCCTCCACCTCATTTTCTTATTCCTGTTACATTACTCTGGTTGTTATTCCCTTTCAGTTTCTTTTTCTTGCATTTCTTCTTATTTTTTGTCATCTTCTACTCCTACTCTCCACTTTCTCCCATCACCACCGAATCATGTGCAAATAATATATCATTTATTCTTTTTCTTTTTCTTTCCCTCCAGCCAGCAATGCCCCGTTTGTTTAGTTCTGATTTTTAGTTCTTCCAGCATTCCGTCCACGTATATGCTGAACATCCATGGCGACATAACACACCCTTTTACCAACAACTCTGTTTCTGCTCTGAACTATTCCTCGCTATCTAATCTCTCTCTCTCTCTCTCTCTCTCTCTCTCTCTCTCTCTCTCTCACACACACACACACAAACACACACACACACACACACACCATACATTTTTCATACAAAATCATACACACCAAACTCCCGTAAAAAAAATCATGACACCACATGAGTTTCGGTATTTCGTGCGGGGAAGCTCGTGTCATTATAGAATTGAAGATAAATGGACTGAATAAATAGAGAAGTGAAATAAATATAATACCTAATACGACAGTAACAAAACAACGTACAAGGGTACAGCCTGACAAACTATGAAATATTAACCCCAAGAAACGGTGTCTATTACAGAGTCTTTTGTGTCTAATTTGGACATTTTGAGAAATCAAGAAAAAGGTTCTACCAATGTATGATACAGTTCTGAGTTTCCCGCGGGAGGCTCAGTTAAGATAAGAAAAGAAATTCTTGACACATTCGAGTGTGCAAACTCAATATATGGTAACAACAAGGACGAAGAAAACTGTCGTATCACAAATCGTCAAGAATAAACAAACAGATTCTTCTATTTTATGTTGCTACAAAAGCTATTGTAAGAACATAAGAATGAAGGAGACTGCAAGAGACCTTAAGGCCTACACTAGGCAGTTCCATGTCTATTATCACCTATCATCTCCCATCCATAAAGCTGTCTAACCTTTTCTTAAAACAACCGATAGTTTTAGCGCTCACTACATGGTTACTAAGTCTATTCCATTCGTTGACCACCCTATTGGTAAACCAGTTCTTGTCTATTTCCTTCTTAAACCTAATTTGTCCAATTTAAATCAATTACTGCGAGTCCTTCCTTGTCTTAATATGATGCCCTTGTTTGTATCCCCTTTGTTAAAACCCTGGATCCACTTGAACACCTCTATTAGATCACCCCGCAGTTTGCGTCTTTCCAGAAAGTGTAAATTAAGGTGCCTAATCATGTCCTCGTAGGGTAAATTTCTGAGCCCATGTATCATTTTGGTCATTCTCCTCTGTAGTGATTCTAGTGAACTGATATCCATTCTATAGGACGGAGACCAAAATTGTACCGCATAGTCAAGGATGGGTCTAACCAATGCCAGCTAGAGTTTGATAACTACTTCAGCACTTTTATTCGTAACCGTCCTAGCAATGAAACCTAATGCTCTGTTAGCTCTAGTACTAGCGCTAATGTACTGTTTCCTGGATTTATGGTCAGGACTCACTAGAACTCCCAAGTTTCTCTCGCACTGAGGAAGGGACATTTTTTCATATATCTGTGACTTAAAACTTTTAAATTACCAACACATGCTAGCAGAGTGTAGGTAATTTTATGTTTCCAACTGTGTCAGGCGTGACAAGAAAGACGTAATTCTGGTTCCTACTACCTAATTATGACAATGCGAGAGAGAAAAAAAGACTAATAAGCCAAAAGCCAGAGTAACAAGGCAGAGTCGAAAGATATAAAAAAAAAGACAAAAGGAGACATATCAAGGAAGCTTTGCAAAGTGAGAACGAAAATTTGTATGAAACGGAAGAAGTAAAATAGCTTAAAATTACACTGAGAACACAAAATTCTGACGCACGATCCTTTGGAATCACACACATGTATCCTGTGTCGTTGATTGTTTGGTACATTTCTACATACGACAGTTTATTTAAAATAAAACAGTCAGAAAACGAAAGTATCTGTAACAGCAGCGGAGGATGCATTTACATACTCCTGATGAGCTGTGGATTAGGTTTGGTTATCCACAATGATACGTGTAAGATGAAATTACAAAATGGGCAGGACTTGTCTGAAAAAGAAAAGGAAGGTTTGGTTCTCCTACCCCAGCAGTTTTCGGAGGTCAAACAAGATGGTGAGCCGGATGTCTGTCGAGAGAGGAGGAGAGGAGCGAGTGTGTGACAGAAAGAACGGGAAGATTGGATCAGAGACGAAAGAGGACAGGTGAGAGTTGAGGAGGGCGAGTTGAAGCAAAATGGAGGAATGAGGCGTAGGAGTTGACGGATGAAGCATATAAGAATGGAGGAGACTGCTAGAGACCATATGGCCTACACTAGGCAGTTCCATGTCCATTACCACCTATAATACCCATCCATAAAGTTATCCAATCTTCTCTTAAAATAACCAATACTTTCAACGTTCACTACAAGGTTGCTAAGTCTATTCTATTCGTTAGTTACTCTTTTGGTAAACCGGTTCTTGCATATTTCCTTCTTAAACCTAAATTTGTCCAATTAAACCCATTACTGAAGTCCTACCTTGCTGTCTTGATGTGATGACTTTGTATAAAGGGGGAAATCCGAGGAAGGAAAACATGATGATTTAAGAGAGATTATGAACGATGCTCGTTACGAACCAGGATGGGGACGGGGATGGGTGGGAGATGGAAGGGTATTACGGCACAATAGGAAAAGGAGGAGGGATGGAAGGAGGGAAGGAAGAAAGTAAGGAAGGAAGGTAGGAAGGAGGGAAGGAAGAAAGTAAGGAAGGATGGTAGGAAGGAGGGAAGGAAGAAAGTAAGGAGGGAAGGAAGAAAGTAAGGAAGGATGGTAGGAAGGAGGGAAGGAAGAAAGTAAGGAGGGAAGGAAGGAAGGAGGGAAGGAAGGAAGGAGGGAAGGAAGAAAGTAAGGAAGGAAGGAAGGAAGGAAGGAGGGAAGGAAGAGAGTAAGGAAGGAAGGAAGGAGGGAAGGAAGAAAGTAAGGAAGGAGGGAAGGAAACCCTTTATCTCAAAAGAGGAACAGGAATATCAACAAAACTAATCACATAGGAAGACATTCTACTGGCATAGAGTTAAAAGAAAAAATATGTAAATCTAACATTCCAATGAATGATAAGGGAGGGAATTTTGTAACCGACTTGACAAAGAGAGAGAGAGAGAGAGAGAGAGAGAGAGAGAGAGAGAGAGAGAGAGAGAGAGAGAGAGAGAGAGAGAGAGAGAGAGAGAGATGGAAAAAGACAAAGAAATATATAAACTTAGTAAGATGGAGGAAAGATGACAACAAATCTAGTTTTTAGACAGGTCTACAGCTAATTACACAAGATAAGGAAATATGAACATAGAATGGGTACATACAGGGGGTATTATCTTATCAAACATAAGTTCGAAAGAAGGGTATTGATGACACAAATGAAGGGTATTGATGACACAAATATTTTGTTGTCAAATGATATAGATTTATACAGAAACAACAATGAAACATGTTTTTCTACAACGTAGCAAATAGGCATAGTATCAAGAACTATCGAAAAAAGCAAAACAATAGAACATTGGATATTGTACACAACGTAGATAATCAAGTCTTTAACAAAATTAACGTTATCGTACAAAATAGCAAGGAACAAACTACTAGTCTGGACGTCTTATATGTGAGAGAAAAAATCAATATATTAAATAGGTTGAAAACATAAGTACAGAAGAGGTAGGGTATGGGGAACAAATAATGTATATATCAGAAAGGATTGGTGGAAAAGAACGCTAGAATTGTTCAAATCACTGAACTCGAAACGAAACTGATCAACACAGTGTATGTATACTGTCTTTCACAGATTACAGACATCTAATGACCACAACCTACTTAGGTTCAATCTACCAAAGTTTCAAATAGATAGTTACACACCTGTAATAACCGACCTGAGAAAATCTCATTTAATAGTCCTCTCCTTTATATGGGGGGACGGAGAGGGGGGGTCGCCGATTTAATGAAGCGGCCTTGCTGTGGATGTGCTGTGTCTTGCGATACTGCTTCTGACCCAGGGCAGTGGACAGGGTGCAGGGATGACCCGTCATCTAGGAGGTGCTAAGATGGGAGGGAGGGTGGAGGGGTGTGGAGTGTTTTCGGGGATGGAATGGGTGGGAATGATTTTTGTGCCTTTTCCTTTTTGGCTACCTCCCTTGTAAGGGGGAAAAAGCCTTGGTATATGTATGTATGTATGTACTACATGACGTGTTGTCTCAGAAATGAATGGGAAACACGAGAAGATGAAAAATATATATAGCAGATGGGAGAACTATTTAAAAACACGCTTACTAAGGTTGTATATTTGCATTTGCTAGGAGGTCATTCCATGATGAAACTCGTCCAAAATAGTTTGATGAAGAAACAGAGAACAGCGCTGCGAAAATAGGACAGATGATCTGAATCCTCAAAGGATTACCTGTCAAAATTACAACCATAAAAACTCAGAGGAATGTGAAAGATGATCAGGAAAAACACGACAGTTGGGGAATTTAAATTTGGATCTATCTAAACTTTAAAGAATGCTTAAAGGC
>NC_134794.1:13986532-14004032 GCF_046742065.1 Oratosquilla oratoria
TAGCTGGGTTCGAATCCTCGGCTCGTCCAAGTTTGAATTTCCAACGGATCCCTCCATCGAGCGATTCTTCAGTCTCGACTACGATGGCATGGAATTAAAAGTGATTTGTGGTTGAAAGAAGATATATATATATATATATATATATATATATATATATATATATATATATATATAAATATATACATTTATACATGTATCTGTTGCTGGTACGGAATCGCTTCCATCTACTAAATTTCCAGAAGTCTGAGCAGTCTGAGTTCACACTCGGTAAGTGAACAAATGATCGGAACCTTATGTAGTTCCGACGTGACCTTGAGCAGGGGTTTCTTACAGCTTAGGCTGATGTCAAGAAGGCGTTTATGGTCCAATGCATTGTAGGGTATTCTGGGATCTTCTACGGATCTATGGGGATCTTCTGCGAGAATCGTTGACCTGAATCATAGGTGCATCGCCGCCTGAACATTATTCAACTACTGTATAGACTAGATCAGCGTTTCTCAACCTTTTTACCCTTGCGTAACCTTTAAAATAAATTGCATGTCTCAAGGAACCCATGCGCAAAAAAAAAGACACATATGTACCATATCTTTCTCATTTTATTTTCATCGTAATAATAGGCTAGTTAGGATGATGTCTATATTACATTATTACAATAACCAAGAATATGTCGTGCGTGTTTAATTATATTACGTATATGAAACTAAATAAGAAATCAAAAGAGCATTCGCTTACCTCACTTGTTCTCGCGGAACCCTTAGGGACCTTTTGCGGAACCTTAGGGTTCCGGGGAACCCTGGTTGAGAAAAGCTGGACTAGATACTGGGAAAAACTGTCGCTTGATGTCAGTAGGGAGCATACATTAGCAACACAAATACCATCGACCTGGACTTTCCCGACGATGATGTCCTCCTCGAGACCTCCGACGTTCCAGATCTCCAGGATCCGAAATCAAGGTCCAGGCAACTGGGAGCTTACTGGAAGGTACATTCAAGTCCGTCCATACATGGCCAATAAGGGAATCACATCAAGAATTGTCACTCCAGAACGCCCACATGAAGAATCGTCACCCCCATGAGATCCCACCTGAAGAATTGTCACCCCCAGTACGCCGAATATCAACAATGGAGTAAAGATTAAGTTAGGTTAGGTTAGGTTAGATTAGGTTGAATGAGAATTATGCTTATTGTCATCAACTTATACAACCGAAGAATCGTAAACCCAGGATGGCCCACATGAAGAATTTTCACTCTGTCGAAGTCTAGGGTGACGATTCTTCATATGATCCCAATAAAGTCTTGGGAAAGCTTCACATATCTTGGTCTTACGTTGAATCACTGTGGTGGATCACGTCAGGAAGTCCTTCGTGGAAATGGCCAGTGGTGCTATGCAATCGGTCAAGCAGAGCATATATGGCATTGTCGATATTCGTGGGAGAGGACTAAAATCTAAGTTTACAGATTTCTTATGTTTCCTGTCTCATGAACGGCTGTGAGATGTGGACACTGATTTGAAGAGGCGACGACTCAACGTCATTGGTACGATTTTGAAGAGGCGACGACTTGACGTCATTGGTACGATTTTGTATCAAATCAGTGACTAAACTGGTAAATAATAAATAAATAGAAGAATGATTAAGCAATTAAATAACTAATTGAAGAAATAGGCACATAAACAGTAAGTAAATAGGTAGAAAATAAATGGATGGATAGATGAATTAACAGATAAATAAATAAGTGAATAGATATAAATAAATACACGCATAAATAAACAAATAATATTTGAAATAAAAAACATATATAAACAAATGGTACGATTTTGTGTAAAACTAGTGACTAAGTTAATAAATAATAAATAAAGAAATCTATGAGTAGGTAAAGAAGTAAATAACTAATTGAAGAAATAGGTACATAAACATTAAATAAATAGGTAGAAAAAGAATAGACGAACAGATGAATTAATATATAAATAAATAAATTAACAGACATAAATCAATAGGAAACAAGTACACAAATAATCTTTAAAACAAAGCAAAAAAGAAATGAAGAAAAAAATATATAAACAAATGAAGTGTATTGAGATAGGTAGATTAAAACATATGGAAAAAATAAAGGAATGAAATAAAACAAAAAGGATAAATGAATAAATAAACGAACAAATAATCAGATAAGTAAATCAATAAATTGAGTATAAACAAACAAATAACAAAATAACATGGATAGGTGAATTAATAAAGTCGAATTTTGGTCCATCAGATACAGATTGAATAGGTTGATGCTGTCGCGTCTGCATGGCAAAAAATAAACACACACACACACACACACACACACACATATATATATATATATATATATATATATATATTATATATATATGCATACATATATATACATATATGTATGTGTGTGTGTGTGTATGTATGCATATATATATATATATACATATGTATATATATGTATATATATATATATACATACATATATATATATATATATATGTATATATATATATATATATATGTATATATATATATATATATATATATATATATATATATGATGTAAGCGGAATAGGAAACACAGGAGTCTTAGTCTTGAGTTTATTCCTTACTAGTTTCGCAGATATGCTTTTTCAAAGCATACCTGCAAATCTAGTCAGGAATAAACTCAAGACTAAGACTCCTGTGTTTCCTACTCCGCTTACGTCAACCTGTCAGAATGTCTCAACATATATATATATATATATATATATATATATATATATATATATATATAAATATATATATATATACACATATGTTCGCGTTCTTGACTTTACCACGTTTCAATTTCTGCATGTATGGCTCCTTGAGTTTCTTGATGTTGATGGCTTAGAATTAAAGTGAATGTAAATCTGTGCACTGGGACCCATTCAGTGTCGTACACACACACACACACACACACACACACACACACACACACACACACACACACACACACACACACACACATATATATATATATATATATATATATATATATATATATATATAATGGTCGATTTTAACAATGCATGCATATATATATATATATATGTATATATGTATATATATATATATATATATATATATATATATATATATATATATACATACATACACTTTTCCCCCTTACACGGGGGGTAGCCAAAAGAAAAAGGCATAGAAACCACTCCCACCCATTCTATCCCCTACATATTCCACTCCCCTCTACCCTCTTCCCTCCCTCTAATCTTGGCACCTTCTTGATGACAGGTCATCCCTGCATCTTTTCCACTGCCCTGGGTCAGAAGCAGTGTCGCAAGACACAGCACATCCACAGTAAGGCCGCTTCATTAATTCGGCAAATACATATTACAAATAGAAAATAAATAGATAGATGAAAGTAGGTAATTAAGTAAGAATAAAATAGATAAATAAACGAATAATATAAAAAAGAAAGTTGTTTATCATACGTTCACAAAAATGTATAACAAATATATTACAGGGAATTGACGTCATCATTGTAGATAGGAAAACCATTTACCACAGAATTGTTTCTGTTTTTAACTAATAATGTTTTCATTAACATTTATTTTTATTTTCTTTTTATATATTTTTAACACTTTTTTTTGCCACGGCGTTCCTCTCGTGCGAATAGAGTCGTCTGGCATTAGCCAGAATAAAATTACCAAAGTCGTGACGGCTTATTTGCAAATATTTTAGGTCTTCTGGGTCTTTTAGGTATTTTGTTTTTTTTTAGGTCTTTTAGGTCTTTAGGGTGTTGTAGGTCATTTGGGTCTTGTAGATCATTTGGGGCTTGTAGATCTTTTGGGTCTTTTAGGTCTTTAGGGTCTTGTAGATTTTTTGGGTCTTATAGGTCTTTTGATCTTTTAGGTGTTTTGTGTCTTGTAGGTCTTTTGGGTCTTTAAGTCTTTTAGGTCTTTGGAGTCTTTTAGGTCTTTCGAATCTTTAGGATCTTTAGGGTCTTATAGATCTTTTGGGTCTTGTATATCTTTCGGGTCTTTTGGGTCTTGTAGACCTTTTGGGTCTTGTAGATCTTTTGGTTATTTTAGGTCTTTTGGGTCTTGTAGATCTTTTGGGTCTTTTAGGTCTTTTAGGTCTTGTAGGTCTTTTGGGTCCTTAGGTCTTTGGGATCTTTTGGGTCTTCTAGGTCATTTGGGTCTTGTAGGTCTTTTGGGTCTTTTATGTCTTTAGGGTCTTTAGGTTCTTGTAGATCTTCTGGGTCTTATAGATCTTTTCGGTCTTGTAGATCTTTTGGGTCTTTTAGGTCTTTATGGTCTTTAGGCTCTTGTAGATCTTTTGAGTCTTGTAGATCTTTTGGGTCTTGTAAGTCTGTTGGGCCTTTTAGGTCTTTTGTATTGGATATTTTAGTTTTTTTGTGTCTTATAGGCCTTTTGGGTCTTTTAGGTTTTTTGGGTCTTTTATGTCTTTATGGTCTTTTGGGTCTTGTAGATCTTTTGGGTCTTTCAGGGCTTTAGGGTCTTGTAGATCTTTTGGGTCTTGATGGTCATTTAGTTCTTTTGGGTCTTTTAGGTCCTTTGGGTCTTTAGGTTTCTCTCTCTTTTTTTTTGTAGATCTTTTAAGCTTTTTGAATCCTTTTTTTTTAGGTCTCTTGGGTCTTGTAGGTTTTTATGTTTTTGGGATCTTGTAGGTCTTTTGGGTCTTTTTGGTTCTTTAGGTCCTTTAGGTCTTTAGGGTCTTTAGGGTCTTGTATATATTTTGGGTCTTTTAGGTCTTCACGGTCTTTAGGGTCTTGTAGATCTTTTGGGTCTTGTAGATCTTATGGGTCTTGCGATCTTTTGGGTCTTTTAGGTCTTTAGGGTCTTGTAGATCTTTTGGGTCTATTAGGTCTGTCGAGTCTTTTATGTCTTTTGGGTCTTTTTTGTCTTTTATGTCTTTTGGGTCTTTTAGGTATTTGTTTTTATGTTTTTTTGGGTCTTGTAGATCTTTTGAGTCTTTTATGTCTTTAGGGTCTTGTAGGTCTTGTAGATCTTTTGGGTCTTGTAGGTCTTTTAGGTCTATTGGGTCTTTTAGGTCTTTTGGATTTTTTACACTTTTTGGGTCTTGTAGGTCTTTTGGGTCGCTTAGGTCTTTGGGTCTTTTAGTTCTTTTGGGTCTTTTAGTTTTTTTTTGTCTTTAGGTCTTTTGGGTATTTTAGGCATTATAGGTATTTTAGGCATTATGGGTCTTTTAGGCCTTTTGGGTCTTTTATGTCTTTTGGGTCTTTTAGGCCTTTTGGGTCTTTTATGTCTTTTGGGTCTTTTAGGCCTTTTGGGTCTTTTAGGTTTTGTAGAATCTTTTTGGCGAACGCAGGATGATCTTCAGCTTCATAACAGACTATGACCAGAACTGGGTCCACCTCCCAGATGAACAGTATTTCATCTAAGATAATAGATAATAGATAACAGACAATAGGTAATAGATGATATAATGATATATTATATAATACATACATACATACATATACCAAGGCTTTTTTCCCCCTTCCAAGGGAGGTAGCCACAAAAGGAAAGGCATAAAAACACTCCCACCCATTTCATCCCTAAATACACTCCACACCCCTCCCACCCTTCCTCTCATCTGAGCACCTCCTGGATGACGGGTCATCCCTGAACCCTGCCCACCGCCCTGGGTCAGAAGCAGTGTCGCAAGACACAGTACATCCACAGCAAGGCCGCTTCATTTAATTGGCGACCCCCCCTCTCCGTCCCCCTTTGCATATAAGGAGAGGACGGGGAGAAATCCCTTCGGGCTGCGTCAAAATTTACTCACACATACTACCCCACCCCCCACCCCCCCGCCTATTCCTCCTCATGTCGTCACAACATCATCCATATACAACCATTCTCCACTCACCTCTGTCTTCCGTCCTCTCCCTTCCTTCCTCAACAGACATTCCCCTCTTCCCCAAAGCCCCCTTCACCCCATCCATCCACCTCATCCTAGGACGTCCCCTCATGTTCACTCCCTCCACATCTGCCTTCCATACCTCTTTTACTAGTCTTTCGTCACTCATTCTTTCCATGTGTCCAAACCATCCTAATATTCTTTCATCAACCCTCTCTCCCAAATCCTTTTTCACCCCTGTTCTCCTCCTCACCTCCTCATTTCTCACTCTATCTAGCCTAGTAACCCCCACCATACTTCTCAGACACCTCATCTCAAACACATTCAAACTCCTTCTCTCTTCTTCTCTTATGTTCCACGTTTCTGCCCCATACAGTGCTGTTGGCACAATCACTCCTTCATACAGTCTCCTCTTCGCATCCATTCCCAAATGTCTATTTCTCATTACACTCTTTAAACCACCAAGGCATTTACTCGCTTCTCTCAATCTACATTCTACCTCCACCTTCACTCCACCTTTTCCTGCTACACTTGCACCCAAGTATCTAAAACTATCCACTTCCTCCAGTCGCTCTCCCTTAATGTTCACTTCCAGTCTACTGCCACTTTCACCCCTTGTACATCTCATCACCTTACTTTTACCCACATTTATCTTTAGCTTTCTTCTATCACATACTCTCCCAAACTCTGCCACCAGCTTCCTCAATCCCTCCTCTGACCCTGCCACAAGCGCAGTGTCATCCGCAAACAACAGCTGGCTCACCTCCCACTTTTCTCCATTTTCTTTAACCATCTCCAATCCCTGACTCACTACCCTAGCATTCACCTCTCGCACCACCCCATCCATGTATAAGTTGAACAGCCAGGGCGACATAACGCATCCTTGACGAAGTCCCACCTTTACTTCAAACCACTCACTCTCTCCATTTCCAATCCTAACACATGCTCTACTACTCACATAAAAACTCTTGACAGCTCCCAAAAGCTTTTCTCCTATCCCATAAATCTGCATAACCTCCCACAGTGCCTTTCTGTCTACCCTATCATAAGCCTTTTCCAGATCCATAAAAGCCCAAAAAATATCCTTCCCCTTTCCTATAGCTTTCTCACATATCTGTCTTACCACAAAGATCTGATCTACACAACCTCTACCCGTCCTAAATCCACACTGTTCCTCACCAATTACTCCTTCTGTTCCTCTCCTAATCCTCTCAATTAAGATTCTCCCATAAGAGATAACAGATAATAGATAATAGATAACATATAACATAAAATAGATAAAATATAATAGATAACTGATAAAACATACTAGCGCGCCAATGAAGTGGATTCATAAAGTCCATAAAGGCAGTACAAAGGAGATTTAAGGGAGAAATACTAAAGGAGGAATATAAAGTGTGTATGAATGCAAGTTTCACTCTGTATGTTCTTGAAGATATATAAACATATGGATACGTATATATATATACATAAATACATATATGTCTAACAGTGCGTGAAAGTGCACACACACACACACACACACACACACACACACACGCACACGCACACACATGCACACACACACACACACACACACACACACACACACACACACACACACACACACACACACACACACACACACACACACACACACACACACACACACACACACACACACATACATATATTTATTTATATATATATATATATATATATATATATATATTTGTGTGTGTGTGTGTGTGTGTGTGTGTATGTGAGTCTGTGAAGGTAATCTTACGGGTGATCGAAAGCAGTGGGCTCGAATCCTACATGCGACTGTGATAAAAATTACAAGTTTAATTGCGCTGTCACTATATATATATATATATATATATATATATATATATATATAAATATATATATATATATATATATACATATATCGTATATGTAGTAATTCATGCTTTCCTTTGTATATGTATCTGTAAATACCAGAATACACAAATACATGCAAGCATGCATCATATGTATATACGAATAAATACATCATTTCATGTATGCAGCCTAACAGTGCCACATAAATGTAAGGTGTCTCGCGGGTGGCACACGCGAGGACGAGGCTGATGTTTACGAGAGCGTAATGGCACTCTAATGGCCCTACGGCAGTGACTGGGCCTCACGCGGCCCCGAGGCTCCCTCGTGGCTCCCCCGAGGCTCCCCCGAGGCACCGAAGATCGCCAACAGGAAGGGGGGGAGGGTGGAGAGGGAGTGGTGGCACTGGCCAGCTGTTAGAGGCACTAAGAACCCTTCCCCCACCTCGTTATCTTCACGTTCACTTGTGATTCAATGCAAAGAGACTGTGCATGCGACTGCATATGCAGGGGGGTAAGTGTGCATGCGTGTGTGTTTGCGTGCGTGTGTGTGTGAGTGTGTAAATATACATATATATATATATATATATATATATATATATATATATATATATATACAACACTGAATGGGTCCAAGTGAACAGAGTTACATTTATCAACCACAATTTACTTTAATTCTAAGCCACCAACATCGAGAAGCTCGAGGAGGCACACATGCAGAAATTGAAACGTTGTAGAGCCAAGGACTCAAACCTCAGCTAGCACGTGACAAGTGATAGTGATTGCTCCATCAATATGTGTGTGTGTGTGTGTGTGTGTGTGTGTGTGTGTGTGTGTGTGTGTGCGCGCGTGTGTATGAGGGTGTATGTGTGTACTTATGTGCGCGTGTGTGTGAATAAGTGTGTGTTTACTTTTGTGTGTGTTCGTATGTGAAAGATAGATTGATAGCTAAATAGATGGTTAAATAGATAGACAGACAGATAGGTAGATAGATAGGTAGATTTATAGATAGATAGATAGAGAGAGAGAGAGAGAGAGAGAGAGAGAGGGAGGGAGAGCAGACGAATAATATAATTATGGAAACCTTTGAAAGAAAAAAAGTATTGGAGATGAGAAGAAATATATATACATATATATATATATATATATATATATATATATATATATATATATATATATATATATATATACATAAATGGAACCTAAATGAAACTTTTGTCAAAAAAAGAAAGAGGAACATATATTATATCTATACCCCTCTATATACAAAGTACCTCTTTCCCCCTTATAAGGGGGGTAGCCTTCCAAGGCATACACCCACTCCCACCCAATTCACCCCCCTTATTTCCTTCTCCTCTTAGCTCCTCTTGGATTAAAGGCTCATCCCTCTCTCCTGCCCACTGCCCGGGTCAGAAGCAATGCAGCAAGACACAGCACATCTACAGTCAAGGAATACCTATGGTCTATGGTTAATTTATCCACTTAGAAATGGGGAAACTAGAAAAGAAAATGGTGTGTGGGGGTGACCATCTCTTCCCAAGCAGGCAATGATACATACATACATACATATATACATGCATACATACACACATACATACATGCATATACCAAACGTTTTTTCCTTTACAAGGGAGGTAGCAAAAAAAAAAAAAAAAAAAAAAAAATAGAAACCACTCCCACCCATTCCATCCCCTACATACTCCACTCCCCTCTACCCTCTTCCCTCCCTCTTATCTTGGCACCTCCTGGATGACGGGTCATCCCTGCATCTTGTCCACTGTCCTGGGTCAGAAGCAGTGTCGCAAGACACAGCACATCCACAGCAAGGCCACTTCATTAAATCGGCGACCCCCCTCTCTGTCCCCTCATGCAGAAAAGGAGAAGACGGGGAGAAATCCCTTCGGGCTGCGTCAATTCATTTCTCATACATACTCCCTCACCCCCCCATCCCCCATACTTTTAATTTTAATTTGGTCCTGGCCAGGCGAGTTTAATCATCTCCAAAAACAATTTCCCGTTTTCTTTTTATCATTCTTGTCACCAGTGTACTTCATTCGTTCATTTCCGTGCCCCTTCCCATCTCCCCCTGTTCACACTAGCGGTTTGAACCGCGCTGAAACCGCGGCGGTACAACATAGTCAAGGGAAAAACTGCGCGGTTGTATGTAAACGCCTTCACTGACTTACACTGTAATTGAACCGCCGCGGTTCATACCGCTAGTGTGAACAGGGCCACTTGGAAGGAAGAGGCAGCGTTGAGAAATAGAATGATCTTTCCATATTTGGGAAACGAGAAAAGGTCAACTGGTCCAGAATCCAGAATCCAGAATCCAGAATCCAGAATCCAGAATCCTTGACATGTCAACTTCTTGAAGATGTATGACAAGAGGTAGAATGTGTGGGAAATATCTCCTTAAAGCCTTTTCCCCCTTATTTAGGGGGTGGCCGCCTCAAAGCATGTCTTAATTTCTGGCAGATGACATGAAACGAATTGGCAAGACTTAGCAAAGCATCACCGACATTTAAGCGATTATTCTAGTTGGCTTTAAATTGAAAAAAAATTGATAAATAAATTATTAAATTTATGAGAATAAATAAATGAACAAATAAATAAACAAATAAACAAACAAATGCAAACGAATACGAATATAAGGTTGAGCCCATTAAGACTGTTCTAGGTAATTAAATCCTGTGGCTAATTGGTAGTTACACGCAAAGAAACAATTACAGTAGAAACCTAGATAATACGCACGAAGAGTGGGTCGATGTTAGAAAATAATAATTAGTTTTCCTTAACTAGGATCTGTTTATCTTAATCTGACGGAGATCTATTTGAAAACAAAAATTGTATCTATCGTTGGCAAAATATAAGCATCAACATGAGGAAGTTGGGAATGGTGAATTTTTTTTCCGTTTAAATCAATTCGAGGTTAAGAAATATTTATTCTGTATTATTTACGAGGAGTACCTCTGCCAGGAAATATATATATATATATATATATATATATATATATATATATATATATATATATATATATATATATATATATATATATGTATATATATATATATATACATATATATATATATGTATATATACATATATCTTTTATATATATAAATATATATATATATGTATATATATATATATATATATATGTATATATATATATGTATGTATATATATGTATATAATATATGTGGTGTATGTTGTAGTCCTCGGGCGTACCACGTTTCAATTTCTGCGTGTACCTCCACGGTAATCCGATGTTGATGGCTTAGAATTAAAGTGCACTGTGGTTGATAAAAATGGATCTCTAGTCACTGGGACCCATTCAGTGTTGTACACACACACACACACGAACACACACACACACACACAGACACATACACACACACACACACACACACACACACACACACACACACACACACACACACACACACATATATATATATATATATATATATTTATATATATATATATATATATATATATGTATTTGTATATATATATATTTCTATTTGTTTTTGGTATATTTGTCAAGAAAACGAGAACTCAAATGTTATGAAATACACTGAGGTCTACTCCATGTTTCGTCGAGATATAGGACGTGTCTACAAGCGTGTCGCAAACATGTTACAAACTCAAGGGCGTTACCAAAGACGCCTCCACACTATCTGTTTCCAATATGTGACGAACACGGAGAAACACCAGTCTTGCTTGGAAGCACTGACTCTGGGGTTCAGTGTTTTCGGGTCTGTGACATGTTTACGACAAGTGTGGACGCCAGTGTCTCAATGTCCGGCGCCAGCACTGCAGTTTGATGTTGGCGACAGCAAAGTCCCCCTTAGGAGTCATTAGACTCGAAAGGTTATGACAGTAATTTAACCAGGGAGTAGTGGTGGTCGTTATACAAATCTCTGGCTGTCGCCAGGTGATTTTATTAAGTTAATTAAACTTGTAAACCTAATCTATGTGTATCCAGCGATACGACACCGACCTCAGCTTCCTTCTGTATTGGTGGACAGTTTTCCTATTATTCCTTCTGGCGCCAGGGGATGTCATTCGTTTCCGTGGAGCCAAGTCATTGGCGCCAGGGGAAACAGCCCCGGCAGGAGACGATACACAGCCTTTTGCGGTCTGACACCATGTGATACAAAAGACGGGAGTGAATGCGCCACATACTTATCGATGGGTGGTTATTCAAATATGATAATTTGCGGTCGACGTGACCAAGATAATCGTCCAAAACACACCCGACTGAAGGAAGACCATGTGAATTTTTCAAGCGTGATTTTCTCCCTC
Source organism: Oratosquilla oratoria (assembly GCF_046742065.1). Lineage (NCBI taxonomy): Eukaryota > Metazoa > Arthropoda > Malacostraca > Stomatopoda > Squillidae > Oratosquilla > Oratosquilla oratoria. Next base: position 13,998,542 of record NC_134794.1, read on the forward strand.
CCTCACTCCCTCCTTCTCTCCGTTCCTCCACTCCTCCCTCCCTCCCTCCCTTCTTCATTCCCCCTTCCCCGTTGCTCTCTGCGGTACTTCCCTCTCTCTCTACCTCCCTCCACCCTTCTCCTCTCTCTCTCTCTCTCTCTCCCCGCTACTATTTATTTCTTTGTGTTTTGCCTTTATTTCATGACTTTCTTTATGTCTGCCTTTTTGCTATTTCTGGTCCATCTTTGTTTAATTCTCGTCTGTCTTTATCCATGGGTCTTCGTCTCTCCTTCCTCTCTCTCTCTCTTTTATTAAAGCACTGGGGTTGTTGTTATTGTTGGGTAGCCCACGACTTCAGTGGATTATGAAGCTCAAGTAGCAGAGGAATTAAGTCTATCTCTTGGGTGGGGTTTTGTGGGATCTGGCCAATAATCCTCCGCCCTTGATATAACGTGTTCATGTCTAGGTGCTGTCAGTGCTTTGACATTTGTGAATATCTATGCGTGTGTGTGTACGATTCACCATGGTCTTGGATCACGTGTTGGGCTCGTGATCGACAGTTATTAACCTACCGGATGAGAGCTCATAGCTCGTATGACCGATCTATGGGTAATGCTGTGACTTTACATGCACACATACCCCCATCTCCCCGCCCACGAGAGTTGGAGTAACAATCCGCAGCGCAGCGATACTGAAATTATTTCAGCCCTGGGCGGGATTCGAACCCGGACCGCCGTAGTGGCAAGCGAGAACTCTAGCCACTGCGCCACGAGGTTTTGTGTGTGTGTGTGTGTGTGTGTGTGTGTGTGTGTGTGTGTGTGTGTGTGTGTGTATGTGTGTGTGTGTGAAACAGCTTGACTGAGTGGGTCTTTTATTTTGTTGCTTAATCTGTGTTGGTATGTCTCCCGCGATGGTCTAGCTGGACTGCCTAAACCAAAGGTTCTCAGCCTTTTTTCCCCCGTTTTCTACGCACCCCGAGAGTCCCCAGACCATCAACCCGTACCTCCGCAAAGCCTTGGTTGAGAACTCCTTGTCTAAAGAAAAGAAGAAGAAAACGAAGAAGAAGAAGAAGAAGAAAACGAAGAATAATAATAAGAAGAATATTCAGAAGCTCTTAATGTAACATATAATCATCGAAACAAACGGTAACTGTGGCTTCTGACCGATGCAATCCCCGAATTCTTAACAGTTAGACCAATGATCTTTTCTGATAGTTACACGCCAGCAGTGAATGCCATTCCCTCACTCCAACTTCTCTCACCGGAGGTTCGGAGCCCTGTGGCGTCCGGCAACGCTCTTTGGGGGTCCTCACGAGAATGTTCTCGAAGTAGAAATGTTCTCGAAGTAGAAACGTCGGACCGTTGTCTGTGCCGTGTGCGTGTTGTCTTGTTTTTATGGGACCGCCGGGTGGTAGGAGGAGGAGGAGGAGGAGGAGGAAAAGGAGGAGGAGGAGGAGGAGGGGGACGAGGAAGTGGAGGAGAAGGGGGAAGAAGGGGAGGAGGAGGAGGAGGAGAAAGACGAGGAAGTAGGGGAAGGGGGAAGAGGGAAAAGGAGGGTGAAGAAGAGGAGGAAGAGAAGGAGGAAGAAGAGGTAAGAGGAGGAGGAGGAGTAAGAGGATAACGAGGAGAAGAAGAAGGGGGAAGAGAGAGAGGAGGAGAGGGAAGAAAATTAGGGTGAAGAAGAGAAGGAGGAGGAGTAGGTGGAGAAAGAGGAGGAAGAATAAGTGGAGGAGGAGAAGAAGAAGGAGCAAGAAGAAAACAAGGTAGGAGAAGAGAAGAGGGAAGAGAGGAGGAGGAGGAGAAGGGAGAGAAGGAGGAGGAGTAGGTGGAGGAGTAAGAGGAGGAAGAAGAGGAAGAAGAAGAGGAGGAGGAGAAGGAGAAGAGGTAGGAATAAGAGGAGAAGGAAGAGGAGGAGGGGGAGAGGGATGAGGAGGAAGGTGAGAGAGAGAGGGAGGAGTAGGAGTGGGTAGAGGAGGAAGAGAAGGAGGAAAAGGAAGAAGAGGAGGAAGAGAAGGAGGAGGAGAAGAATGAGGAAGAGGAGAAGAATGAGGAGGAGTAAGAGGAGGGAGAGGAGGAGAAGGAGGAGAAGGAAGAGGAGAAGACAAAGGAGGAAGAGGAAGAGAAGAAGGAGGAGGAGGAGGAGGAGGAGGAGGGGAGGGTGAGAGTCGTTTGTAAGGAGCTGAATAGAATGGACCGCGGCCAGGTGATTCTATTCAGCCGTGTGAAGAGGTCACGTGACTACGATTGAATGGTTCAGAAATTTTATTCTGGCGAACGATCTTATTCAGTTTGAGGAAGGGCGCCTTAACGATGAAAGGTCAAGATAACTTTGATAACTTATCTCCAATGACGAACTTTTGTGATTTTATTCTGGGCGATAACAAACGATTTTATTCATCTGGGTCGAAAGGTTGAAGTGGAACAAAAATTCATCTATCAATATTTTTTTTCTTTCTATTTTTCTATTTTACAAGCCCACCGGCTTCGCCGGCCCTGCTCCGCAGGGGGCTTTTGCGCTTCGCGCAAGCTCGCGGGGGTGTCCCGCTTTTCGTAGTGTGCGCGACCGAAACGGGAAACGAATCAAAAACGGGTCAAGGTTTAAAAATTATATTATTGATTTTGTTTGATCATACTTCAATGCCTTTTATTCTATGTATTTATGTGTTCGTTTGTTTGTTATTTTCTTCTTATTCTATTATATGTCATTCAATTTCAATTTACAGTTTATCAATTTATTTATTAATTTATTTCTTTATATATCTAATAATTTGTTTATCTATCTATCTATCAATCTATCTATCTATCTATATATATATATATATATATATACATATATACATATATATATATACATATGTACATATATATATATATCTATCTATATATATATATGTATATTAATTACTGATTTAGAAATTTATTTACCTATTTATTAATTTGTTTTCTAATCTTTAGTAGCTGTTTAATTTCAATCATTCGCATGACGTGGGCCCGGTGTTCGAATCTACCCAGCAACCTCAACTTGATCAGTAAATCCGAACACAAAGGGCAAAGGTGCTCTTGAACTCCTCAGCTTGAGGAATCTCATCCTTACTCAAAGAAGAACCTGATCAAATTTCAAATTCTATTTCTTCTTCCTTCCATCCTCAACCCTCAATCCTCCTGTTCACTACTCCTATGATCCTATCTCCTCAGTGCTTTGGTGTGGCGAAGGATAGAAGCGATGGTTATTGTGTTTTATGTTCATGATGTGATGTCTTGAGGTTTCCAGGATCGTTCCTCAAGTTCTTCTTCTTCCTCTTCTTCCATGGGTCCACAATCATTTGGGGTCCTATGGGTGATCTAATAGAGATGAGGGTGATCTAATAGAGGTGTTCAAGTGGGTCAAAGGCTTTAACATGGGTGACACAAAGGTCACCATATTAAGACAACAGGACAGGACTCGCAGCAATGGATTTAAACTGGACAAATTTAGATTTAAGAAGGAAATAGGTAAGAATTGGTTTACTAATAGGGTGGTCAACGAATGGAACAGACTTAGTAACCATGTAGTGGGCGCTGAAACTATCGGTTGTTTTAAGAAACGGTTAGACAACTTTATGGATGGGGATGACAGGTGGTAGTATACATGGAACTGCCTAGTGTAAGCCTCATGGTCTCTTGCAGTCTCTTTCATTCTTCTGTTCTTAAGTTTCTTTGACCCTCTGGGAGATCCCGTCAGAAGTACTTAAAAACGTCGTCGGGAGTTCGCTAAGGAATACTCGTTGTCGGTTTCTGGAGACTCCTCCAAGCTTCTGTGGGACTCCAAGAACTCGAAGGACCTTTCCATTATAAAGAACTCTTGTGAAAAAAAAAGTTTGTGTGTTTGTCTGTCTTTCGGTCTGTTTGTTTGTCTCTTTGTATTCTCTTCTTATCTCTCTTCCTTTCTCTTTTGGCTACCTGTATGTTTAACATACTATATCTCCTTCCATTCTCTTTGCTTTACTCTCTCATTCTCTTTCTCCTCGTCCTCCTTTCTCCCAAGTTCCTTCATTCTACATTAGTCCGTGCACGTCTGTATGTGTATGTGTGTGTGTGCATATATGCAAATGTGCGTGTGTGAGTGTGTGTATAACTGTATGTGTGTGTGTGCGTGTGTGTGTATGGCTGCTAAATGTGTGTCTGTGTGTGTGTATGACTATGTGTGTGTGTTTGGCTGCGAATGTATGTGTGTGTGTGTGTGTGTGTGTGTGTGTGTGTGTGTGTGTGTGTGTGTATGCGCGAGCGCGTGTGTGTATGATCTGTGTATGTATGTGTATGTACGCATGTACGTGTATGTGCACCTATACCAGGACGCTTGGTACACGTGTGTATCTGTGTTCGCATTCACGTGTATGTCCGTGGCTTGGGTTTGGCCGATTCAATTTAGAGTATAACGAGTTTGGTTACGGTGCGTAGCCACAAACAAAGTCACTTCGAATATTCATCTGGACGGATTTGCGTGACGTGCTGCCGACGGGGCGGTATCGAGTACGTTTCTTCAAAACTACTTTTTTCCAGATCTCAGACACCTTCTTAGACGTCCAGACTGTCCCCCAACTTCCCCTACTTTATTTATTTATTTATCTATTTGTTTGTTTATTATTTATTCATGTATTCACTCCTTATTTCTAATTATTTGTATGCTTATCTAAATAATTATCTATTCATTTACCTATCTTACATATTTAATCATATACCTATCTACTTATTCATTCATCATTTATTCATCTTATTTATTCATTCACCTATTAATTTTTTCATTTATTTATCTGTTAATTTATCTATTAATTCATCTATTTGTGTATTTATCTAACTGTAATGTATTCAATGTTCCAGCGCGTCACTTTGCCATATAACCTTCGATTCTAAGCTACTTTTCCCAACTGAATAAAATTGCCTGATGGCTGCCAGAATAAAGTATACAAAGGTCAAGACTCATCAGAGGGGAAGTGGGGAGGGGGAGGGGGGAGGGAAGGAAGGGGGGAGGGAAGGATGGGGGGACGGGGAGGGGGAAGGGGGACGTCGATTAGTTTCGCGGCCCTACTGGGTCCCTCCACGGTCCTCCCCCTTTGGGGTCCCGATCCCCAGGTTGAAATACAACGGTGCCGGAAATAAATATTTATTAGTGTTATTATTGTTGGCGAAAATAAAGTATTTTAGCGACTGACCCTTGTCATGGATCTTCAAGCGTATACGAGAACATATGTATATATATATATATATATATATATATATATATATATATATATATATATATATATATACATATGCGCACAAGTTTCACAAAGCACACGTGAATACACAAATTATACTAAACACCACAGTGAAAGGAAATTAAAAAACTTAATCCAAGTGCTTTCGTGATATAATCACATCTTCAAGGATTATATCACGATAGCGCTCGGATGAAGCTTTTAATCTCCTCTCACTATGGTGTTTAGCATAATATATATGCATATATATATATATATATATATATATATATATTCTCC
>NC_134794.1:14016532-14029032 GCF_046742065.1 Oratosquilla oratoria
GGTTTGACGTTGTTTTTGTTAATGTCCATACAGTCCTCGTGGTCTTAAATACATTTCAAAGAAGGCTAGGCTAGGTTAGGTTTAGGTTAGGTAAAGTTTGGTACGGTTAGGTTTGGTTATGTTAGGTTTGGTTGGGTTAGGATTGGTTGAGTTAGGATTGGTTAGGTTTGGTTAGGTTAGGTTTGGTTAACTTCGGTTAGGTTAGGTTTGGTTAGGTTCGAAACGAGTCCCAAAATCAGGGGAAGTAACCTTTTGGTAAATAATTCTCCTTGCCCATACGAACGAACCAATGAAAAAGTTCCTGTAGGTTATTGCATTCTCGTGAAGAGACGGATTGCTTGTCTAACGATCCACTTTGGTCTAATGGCGACATTTAATAGCTTCGAAAGAACCCGGGACCGTGAGGACGATATTCAGTAATCTAAAACTGCACGCGTTCGTATAAAATCTAATTGTGAGTAAACTACCGTATGTGTTTTTAAGTAGCGCACCGCGGTGCGCGTGGTGGGTCTGAATGTTGCAACATTGGGTCATATCTCTCTATATACACACACACAACATTCAGACGTTGATAAATGTCTACCGTGAAGGGGTGACTGGGTTCATTTAATATGTTTGATATGAGGAAACATTTGTCAGAGGACAGCTCAGGATTCGTTGGAAATGAGCATTTATGAACTTGGCCGCTGCTTGGGGGTGGGACCAAATCATAGGCCGAGACGGAAGTTTCGAAACAAAATTGTTTAGAAGTTCCATCATGGACTCGTAATCACAAAATCCTCGGTTCGAATCCCACGCACGGGTTGTTATTTATTCAATATGCCTGATACTATTAATATATATATATACGTATATATATATATATATATATATATATATATATATATATATATATATATATGTGTGTGTGTGTGTGTGTGTGTGTATGTGTATATTCACCCTTCAGAGGTATCTTCCATTATTCAGTTATATAAAATTGAATATGAATACATATAGATATAAATACAGATGAAAATATGAATGTATATATAAATATAATTTGAATTACAGTTATAACTATGATTATGAATATAAATGTAAATATAAGTATAAATATAAATGTAAATATACTGTAGATATAGATATAAATATTAATATGAATATAAATATCAATACAAATATTAATATAAACATAAATATAAATATAAATATGAATATAGATATAAATATAAATATGAATATAGATATAAATATAAATATAAATATAAATGTGAATGTAAATATAAATATAAATGCAAATATAAAACCTATATTCACATTTAAGACTAATGGTAACAATAAAAATGATTTGTCACTGCTAATACATTATACTCATTTCACCAGAACATTTCGGGGTTTTCGTAGGATAAAGCTGCAGACACAGCTGTCTTAAATTATCGTATATCAATACTATACATTTCTTTTACTATTTCATACATTTTTGTTTAAGTTGATATGAGAATATCACTATTACCCTTCTATCATTATCCCTATTACTATTCCAGTGATTAATAAACTTTCTTTTATCTATTACATTCATACCAAGCTAAAACGAACAACTTGTGGTAATGCTAAGATTAAATCAAATCGAAAAATGATTTTTCATTGCTGTGCAATACAGGAATTACTTGTAATAATAAGGATTTCCTTCTCGTCCTTTCTCTTTCTCAATAGAGACGAACGCGAGTTACGTTTCTTTTCCAAAAGATCTACGAACCACCACGGAGACCGTTGCAGGATGTCCTGGGGTTGTGGGTTTCTGTTAATAACAAATTTCCTCCTTCTGGCAGGATCTCCGGACTCTGCCTCAGATTCCGAAGGGAGCGAAGTCCGCGGACGGACGCCGGCCTCGGGTCCTCCGCCGTGCAAGAAACAGCGGAAGGCGCGAACGGCCTTCACGGACCACCAGCTTCAGACGCTGGAGAAGAGCTTCGAGCGGCAGAAGTACCTCAGCGTCCAGGACCGCATGGAACTGGCCGCCAAGCTCAACCTCACCGACACCCAAGTCAAGACCTGGTACCAGAACAGGAGGTGAGTTCGGGAAAGAATACGTCATTATATTCCAGGGGGACTTCGAGCGATTTCGACGAACTTCCTACTTCGTGGGGTTATTGCAAACCTTAGCGTCATACAGCCGGGGCACTTTCATTGCAGTAGATTTGGGATGATAATCAAAGAAAAAATAAATATCCATTCTATTTCTAAACGCAGTAAAAACTTAGATAAACAGACACTTGGAAAAAACCCGATAGAAGAATCGTTAAATCGTTCAAAATAATTGAGATCAGAAATATTCAGTAGTGCATGAACAATAAGCAGTGTTGTACATACGAGTAAAATACCTTGGAATCTGCCACGTCACTCCTACAAACTTCTTTATTTTATCTTTTCACCTTCTGTCTGGTCTCCCTCTACCACGTTTCCTATCTCGCGGCGTCCAGTCAGTAACTTATTACATTGGTCCATTGCTCATCAGTCGTTCGCGCTAACTTACCTACCCAATTCCATTTCCTCTCTTTTACCGCCTCCACAGAATCTTTCACTCCAGTCTGCTCTCTTCCCCAACTTACTCTCTTTCGGTCTCTCAGCGTTATTCCCATCATTGATCTCTCCATTCTCCTCTGTGCGTTCCTTAGCTTGGTCTCTATCACCTTTGTCAGTTTCCAAGTCTTACACCCGAAGCTCATTACTGGCAGAATCTACTGATTGTAAATTCTGCGTTTCAAGCATAAAGGTAGAGAGCCTCTCAGGATTTTATTATACTTAACAAAAACTTTCCAAATAATTGTATTACGCCTTCTTATTTCATTATCATGATCTTTGGTCACCTTCATCTTCTGGCCTAAATAATTACACTCTTCAACTTCTTGAAGAATCTCACCATCGACTATAATCTCTTTACTTTCTACTTTCGTGTTGAATACATATATATATATATATATATATATATATATATATATATATATTTGTATATATATATATATATATGTATATATATATAATATTCATGTACAAGTGTGTGTGCCTATTTATCAATCTATCCATTTGTCTATTTCGCCTTATGTTAAGTTAGATTACATCCAGCAAACTTATATAGAAAAGCACTAGACATTGTGTATAATGCCGTGTTCATCTACCCGTCATATTGAAAATACGGTCTTAAATAGACATTTTCTGAGAATTCATTTGAATTTATCAAGGTAAATGTCGTATTTAAATTAAAGACGATAATATACAGAACACTAAGAATAAAAAAGAACGAGAAGGAACAACAGAATACAACAATAATTTGAGAACAATAATATTGATAACAATATAGATGATAACATTACAAAGGAATACAAAGGAGATGTAAACAGCAACAGATATATCCTTGCGAACCATTGACTTAATTAAAGTGTATGAGCTCACGGTGCCGAGAAATAAGTTAGACTGCGGTTGAACACCGTATGATTATCTAGACGTTTTTTTAAACTCAATTTTACTTGAAGCTACAACATGAAGAGGTAGTTTGTTCCAAAAATTTACAGTGTGGTTAAAAAAAAAAAAAAAAAACAGTTCCTTGACAGGTGGTGTCTATAACCAGCTTGTAACAAAATGGAGCCTAGATTGGTGAAGTAGAGTAAAATTGTATCGTGCCAGATAAACAATAAACAGATAAACGAATAGATAACTGAATAGGTAAAGATTGCATAAATAGATAAGTAAATAGATAAATAAATATGTAAATAAATAAACAAAAAAGAAAATACACAAATAAATAACTACGTAAACGAATGTTCACATGTTTCTAACAAAACAAAACAAAACAATTGAATCTGCACCCGACGACATTTGAGCGTCATCGACATCACACTGCATCTTCGTGATTACCGCGGGGGACAGTGATTACGCAGACAATCACGGCCACCAGCGGCAGAAGGCAGATCTGGTTCTTGTCACGTCCGTAATGATGTTGTAAGACATTGGGGCTGGTGGTGGGAGGTCAATGAATGTGATGAATGATGACCCGAAACGTCTCAAGTCACTGGTGACGTCATCACGCGCTCGACGCCGATGACGTCATGTCGGGTGATGTCCCCGAAAGAAGAGGGGTGTATGTGGCAATATTAGTGGGTTTCATATATAAAGACATTAAGTAGATGTATTAGAATTAAAACAGAACAAAACAAAATTAAATATAACAAAATAAATTTAGATTAAATAGAATAAGATAAAATAAAGAGGCATGTGGACAGATTTCCAGGGTTCGAGTTTTGCATTTCAGAGACGGGAGATCAGAAAACATAAGCGATGGATATGGGCTATCTAAAGATTAAAAGTGACAAAAAGAATGTTGAAAAACACGGGTATCAGGAAAAAATATGCACTAAAACTTAATTATACAAGAAAAGACGAGAAGATTTTTACAAAAAAAAAAAATAAATAAATAAATAATGGTAGAATAGCAAAGATAGTTTACATTTCAAAGGTGTAGGGAAAGAGGTATAGGAGGACCGGTAAGAAAGCAGAGGGATAAGGAACAGGAGCATTCAGGAAGAAAAGGATTGGAAGGAAGGAAGAGATATGTGAGACATTAGACTCGCCGAGATCAAGAGAGATGGATTAACTATGGATGACACTTCATCCACAAATAGCTAAGATAAAAAGAAACAAATGGATGATGGATGGGTATGGATTCTATAATCAAACTTCAAAAATGTTATTCCTAACACCTATAATTGATTCAAACAGTTCTACATTCAAATATAAAGTTTAAGAAATGTTAAAAAATGTAGCTTTATTGATTTTTTTTTATCAAAACCTGTAGAGTAGATTTATTTAGTTCAATTGGTGATTATGAGCAAGGTTCTATAACCTCCATATTTTCAATTCTAAGAACAGTCTCGTCTATACGTCTGTATTCTTATACTTTTTAGTTTCTGTGATGGTACGTCGAAACGTATCAAAACCTGGGTAAGGGCGGGTGAATACGTTGACTGGTTACCCCCTTGTAAGGGGAAAGAAGCTTTTTGGGATAAAGGTAGATAGTGATGCACACACACACACACACACACACACACACACACACACACACACACACACACACACACACACATATATATATATATATATATATATATATATATACACATTTTTAAATGGTTTATTGATAAAACTTACTCGAGGTAGTTTTACAACCGCAGAAATTCGTCTAAGATGAACTGAATAGTCTGACATCACTGAACAAGAGTAGTCAACCCACAGGGTTACATACAACAGTACAATACTATAACTTCAGTAACCAACTCACACGCAACAGTAGAGCTCCCACAAGGCCAAGACACATGCAACAGTACTTTGTCAACAAGAGCAGTGTACCCTCAAAGGACCACGTCACACGTAACATTGGCGTACCCACAGGGGTCAACCCTCCGTCCATCACGGTACCCTAGGGAGGCGCGGGTGTGGGCGGTTGCTCGGCGGAGAAGGCGCGGTTGAGCGGTTCCGTGGGGAGGGCGTTGGCGCGGTGGCATATGACACGCGGTAGCACAGACGGACTAATAACAAGCGATCCTTCCCCTGTAATGAAGTTTAATGACTGATTTATCTGATTAGGGGGAGTAATTAGGGAGGATCGACATTGGAGAAGGGTGCACGTAAGTCTTAGGATACGAGAGGCCTAGTTAGCATTGGGGGTGGGTTAGGGGGGATAGGGTGGGGAAATAGGGACATACAGTTGCAGTCTCAAGTCTTAATCCTAAAGGATGAAACGCACGAGAGGCTGTTTAGCCGCTCAACCGCTGCGGCTGTTTAGCCGTTTTTATAGAACACACTACTTTTAATGGAATTGCGCGCATTAGCGGTTAAGTAACTAATGCGCGCAATTCCATTAAAAGTAGTGTGTTCTATAAAAACGGCTAAACAGCCGCAGCGGTTGAGCGGCTAAACAGCCTCTCGTGCGTTTCATCCTTTACGTGTAACATTTCCGATACTAAGATAATATCTTTAACCCGTGAACAATTTGATGTGTGTTTCTTCGTGAATGCTTTCTTTATTGCGTAAGATGTCTTGGAAGAAAAAAAGGAAACTGGGTAACAAACATTACGCTTGCAAAGTAGAAACCCGTGGACATGTGAACTTGGTATACTAGAACGTTCTGTGGTGTGATTTCTTGAAGTATTCGGTCAGACTTACTTGCTCACGAATTTCTCAGTCGTGCAGTGGCATTTGATTTGTCGTGGCCTACCTCGCGAGCGTGAGCGTGTGTGTGTCTGTATTGTACCATATTGTAATCAAACTATGACAGGAATAACATTTCAGTAATCCATAACAAGACACTTGAATAATATTCTTAAAATCAAACTGAGTGGAAGAAAAAGCCCGAAGGATCTCCTCTTTCAGAATTCGACCAAAGTTTTGCTGAAGAGGATTACAGATAGTAGTCGAAATATACAGTTCTCCTGTACTTCTAATATTATCTCTCCGATGGTGGGTTTAAAGTGTATATTTACAAACGTGTTATAACATTACAGTTTCCCAAAGTTTTGCGAGTTCAACTGTACCTTCATTCATACGTCGGCTCTCTTCTTCTGAGCCGCTCACTGCACGTGATCCAAACCATTTCGACCGTCGGCCATCATCAGCCGCAATCACGGACGGAAGCCAAGGGGGCAACGTCTAAATCTACGTAGACATAAAATTTACCGTCAATTTCGGGACCGTAAACAAGTTACTCTGCAATTACGCTAACGCTCTCTTGCGTGGTCATCAACGTAATATGAAGGAAGCGTAATACTCGAATATGACCTTAAACTCGCGATGTTATTATGACCTAATTTGAATGCACGCTGTCGTCGGGCTTGTGTTTTGGGGGCTTGTGCGTTCAAGAGCGGCATTGTGATCTACGTCCACTTCAAGACACTGTTATTAATAAAATAGCGTACATATAAAGTAAAGTCACACACACACACACACACACACACACACACACACACACACACACACACACACACACACACACACACACACACACACACACACACACACACACACACACACACACACACACACACACACACACACAAACACACACACACACACACACACACACACACACACACACACACATACAAACACACACACACATACAAACACACACACACACACACAACAAACATGCAGGAACTTAAACAAATATAAAACAAATTTCGATTAAATGGAGAGATAAACACAAACTCCTACAAGCGTAGCTCGATTTATGTACATTACATTGGGTAAATTACTATTGGAAAAGCACGCACACACACACACACACACACACACACACACACACGAATGCTCGTACAGCGGTTCATCTTAGATTTCACTAAAGCATTGGAACTGATTCCCCACAGTTTCGAGGGTCTAAGATAATCGAGTACTCATTCACTGAAACGGTTAACAGATGTACCCAACAGACATATTTCCTTAGACTTTAACATTCTTTCTAATGATCACTGACACTTCTGATTCCTAAAACCACAGGTTAAGGCAACATTCGTACATTAGCTAGGCATAGTGACGAAACACATTACGGGATCACAATAATCTGGAGGTGAGAAACCAGTTTTAGGCGGTTCGAAACCAGATTTAGGCGGTTCGAAACCCCAAGAGTCATGGCGTGACCTCAGTAAAGGCATAAGGTCATTAATGTCCAAGCTCTGACAAGGGCTATCATGTCTAGCCACTTCGTAGGGCTGGTAAGTGTTGAAATGTTGAAGACAGGACCAATATCCTCTTCACACTAATAAAATATATCATCTCAATCATATCTCGTCGCCAATAACCAGCGCTTCTATGACCCTGTTCACACCAGCGGTTTCAACCGCGCGGAAACCGCGGGGGTAGCGTATAATTAAGGAAAACCTGAGCGGTTGTGTGTGAACGCCTCCACTGACTTATATTGTAACTGAACCGCCGCGGTTGAGACCGCTAGTGTGAACAGGAAACCATGTCCGCGCCAAATAGGCGGAGTCAGAGAGGGTAGAGATTGATGAAGGACAGCGGAAATGAAAGATGACAGAAATCAAAAGTAATGATCATTCTCTGCGTTAAAATTGGCCTCTAATCATGAAATAACGCTGCGTGCCTCGGGTCAGTAGAGGTGTCACTGACGTCCCCTTCTGAAGTATTGACTTCGTAAGAATTACGTCATCGATTCCCCCATATGGGGTGGAGGGTGAGGGTGAGAGGGTGAGGGGGTGTCACCCACATAAGTGCCTCGTGTCCTCCCCGCCTTCTATTGACCGAATGTATCAATATTTGGTCTTCTCTTGAGTTTTTGCGCGGCTCACTCCCTCCCTCGACCGGCAATCGGTCTGTATTGATTACTGGCGCTGTTGATTTATGTACTCAAAGGGACCGTGGCTGTCATCAATTAACGTGTGTGAGATTAGAGTGGACGGGATGTATATCTTACTGTGTGTATGTCTTAATGTATGTGATTCAACGCGGCCCCGGATCACGTGCTGGGCTCGTTGTTGTCCTCTAGGATGAGAAGTTAGCGCTAGGTTGATCTATGGACAATGCTGTGACCTTACAAGCGTGCGCAGACACACACACACACACACACACACACACACACACACACACACACACACACAATAATGACAAGCACCCAACAGGGCTTCGATCTCACGTCTGCATCATTGTAAGCCCTCGACGTTAACCATTACAGCAACAAGCAGTGTGTATATATATGTGAGTACATACGTCTGTATATACTGTATGCATGTATGTATGTATGTATGTATGTATGTATGTCTGTATGTATACATGTATGAATGTATGTATGAATATATGTATGTATTCAGGTGTGTATGTTTGTCAATATGTATGTATGAATGTATGTGTGAATATATGTATGTATGTGTTCATGTATGTATGTATACATGCATGTATACAAGCTACGAATGTACGTAAGCACATACGCACAGACTCTCTGGTAGTATTCATATTTTCTGCAACTGGAATTTCAATAAACATTTTTCATTATCAGATTAATCCTTACTCGTAAAGCGAGGTGGCTATGGTATGGTAGAAGGACTTCATTGTCCTTGTTCACTCCTAATAAGCGCGTCCTTTAAACTCCTTTCTGTTTGAACCGTGGGTAGAAGGTACCCTACAACTCCCTGAAATGCTCCAGGTTTGCCTCCTGAGCTACGATACAAACCCTAATTAACATCCCCTAAAGTGCTCAGTGGCAATAGCCTCCTTCTATACACACACGACCATCATTTTATTTTTCTACAGACTTCGCTTTACTTATCACAAAAACCTATCCCGTGAGAGCGGGTGGTCTATCCTCTTTCACAGATCAGGTCTGTACATTCTTCTTCAGCTCACTGTGCCACTCACGCACATTTGCGCTTGTTCGACATCCTGACCACGTGGTTTATTCAAACAATCCACTGGATCTTTCCTTGATTCTTTCCTTTGTTATCATGTTTGTCATCACCGATTCGGAATGCTCCGAGGGCATCTAATTCCCTCTATTCTCGTAACATGCCCATACTACATCACGCTGGCCTGGTTTATTCTCTCTCCTAATCAAATTTGTACCCTTGTTCTCTCAAAAATCCTGTCGTTCATTATTCTGTCGTATTTCATGCACAGCCCTCAAACACTTCATATCTCTGACGTCCATACGTGTCACTCTTACATTCATCATCCAAGCCTCATCCTATACATAATAATCGGTAAAAAATATTGCTTCATTCATTCTTTTCATCGATTCTACCAACATCCCTTTATTTGTACATAGAGCTCTCAGAACACTTCCTACCTTCTCCCTCTTCTTTACTCTAAAAACCCACATCTTCCTCCAGTTTCAATCTTCATGCATATCACTTTACTGGTATCTATATCTTCCCACTTGCTCCACTTTCTACCCATACAATTGTATGTCAACCTCAGGGTCTATATTCTTGGCTACCACGCCATCACTTCGTTCTCTGATGTATAGACTTTCTGTTTATTTCTACAGCAATTCCGAGAAATCCGTTCATCCGAGTTGGTCCAAATTCGTCTTTAACTTTTCCAAACCTCCTCATCCATTTCTGAGAGCTGAACAGTCATCCATACATCCATTCCTGCTCACTTTTCATCCATCTTCACCTGTTCATAATCCATGGAATAAATAAAGTTTAATCAAACATATCTGTCATTTACGTTTATCGTATTTCCGGGGGGAAAATAAAGCCCGTTTGTACCAGCTATATCTGTGTGGGTGGCAAATTTACTTCTGTGGTCATTTGAACCTGCCCCATAAGTAAGAATTATACAAACATATCCTTTTTGTTGAGGATTTCACATATGTTCTTACATATCAATTCTACGGTAATAAAATTATTGCAAACAAAATCTTATCAACACTTGAACCAGCATCATAATATTTCTTTTTTCACAAATAAATAGTTTGTGTATTTCACGTATGTTCTTATACAATAGATCGGTTGTAATAAAAGTGTTCTAGACAATATCTTATAGACGCACTATATACTTTCGGGTCTTTTCCATTTTACGCCATGCAGTTGATTTCAAAAACTTAATTTAAGAGATGTAAGAAATGAATATTAATCTGAAACCTAACCCAACCTGACCTAACCTGATCTAACCTAACCTAACCTGACCTAACCTAACCTAACCTAACCTAAAAATTCTGCATGGCGTAAAATGGAAGAGACCCATATTTTCATCGGTCTGGTATATGATACGTTGTGTTCAGGTGGCACTCTACGAAGTCGCGTTCGAGCGCATCCACACGGAACGCCTCAACTTAGGACGATGTACACAGTGGCCTAGAGCAAACACGAAGTGCCAAGGAGACAAACGCGAGGACGACGTGCCATGGCACCGTGTCAACAGCGCCCCATCGACCAGTGCCACCTGGAAAGGGTCGACATCTATCAGTCTCGGGCGACTGAGCCGGAGAGGTCGTTGTTGGGGTCACCCTCGACCCAGGTCGATCAGGCTGGTGTTCTCGCGATTCCCCTCTTGGACCTCAGATCACAAAGAACGAGGCTTCACGTCCAGACGAGGACAAGTTGCTTCATTTTGGAAAGAAAAGATGGCGTTATGAAGTCATGTGAAGACGTGGAGGGGTGCCAACATGTGTGCATATATATATATATATATATATATATATACATATGTATATATATATATATATATATATATATATATATATATATATATATATATATGCAGATATATATATATACATATATATATATATATATATATAAAGTACATAGTAATGTCGTAACACATTCGTAAAATTCAACAAAGACCCACTGTGTTGGATAAGAAGAGATGAAGTAGACGATATCCATATATTTCGATCACAGACTGTGATCCTCTTCAGTGGAATACAGAGTAGTGAGGAAAATACATGTCTAATATACAGAGAAAGAGAAGAAACATGGACAGGACTCAAGTGGCGTCTATTGCCTTGCGCGGCAAGTCACCCGCCTTCACCAAGGATGGTAATAATTTATTGACTGCCCAGGTGGTAATACAGTCTGGTGACCATTGTCCACTTGAGATATTAAAATTAGGAAATTGTTTAATCAAAGACGATTCTATTATTTTCCTTTTGAAACTACACTTGGAGTTGAAAATAATTTTTGCCTTATTCCAGTCCATACAGTGTCCTTCTTTGTCTAAGTGTTGGAAAACAGCGGAATTTTGTTGTTCGTATCTGAGTTCTTATGTTCTTTCATTCTAGTGTGTAAATCTCTGCCCGTTTGCCCCCAATATACCTTATTACAATCCGAGCATGGAAGTTTATAAACACCTTGATTTACTTTTTCTCTAGGTCTTTGATGTACATTAACTATTTTCTTAAACAGGTTATTGGGATAACTAAATACAACATTTATGTCTTCCTTTGGTAGAAATTGGGAACAATCATTTATGGACTTATTATAGGGCAGTTTGATACAATTTTTGTCCCAGTTAAAATTCTTAGTGGAATGAGAAGTGGATCCATAGTGACTAATTTTGGCTTTACTTAGGGCTTTATTTAAAAACCAATCAGGATACCCTATTCTTTTTAACTGATTCCTAATAATTGTGGTCTCCATTTCCAAGTAATGTGGACTACATAATCTAAGTGCCCTTAAGAAGAGGACTGGGCTTCAATGCATAATTGAAGCCCACAATTTTGCATTGAAGTCCACAAAACATCAAGCATTAGTCTGTATTGTGGAATTTGATAATAATTGACCTCCAATAATTAGATAAAGAGTTATCATGTTTAAAAGGGATTTTACTGCAAGGCATTGTGGATTGTTTTAAAGAAGATTATGGGTTGCCAAAGCGGTATAAATTATCAGTAAACAGACTCACGAACCGAAAAGAAGTCATCATTTCCCGTGCAGACAAGGGAGAGAAAATAGTTATTCTCAACCAGTCGGATTATGATAGTAAAGCTTTTGACCTCTTCAAGCACATTTATA
>NC_134794.1:14034032-14036532 GCF_046742065.1 Oratosquilla oratoria
GGGAAGGGGAGGGAGGGAAGGAAGGGCATGGGGGAGGAGGAGGTGACCCAGGACCTCTTTGACACGAGAACCTTTTCCCACAACAATACATAAAGATCATAAACTTCGAAAGAATGTCACCAACCGTTGATGACCTCAAAGAGAATTAATCCCAAGAGCTTCGACCCACGTTGACCTATCAAGCTCAGCACGGAGATCGAACGAGCCGCTCCTCCTCTCCCCTCCCCCACCTCCTCCTACTCCTCTCCCCCACCTCCTCCTCCTCTCTCCCCCGAGGGACAAACGCACCCGTGACGTCACGCTATTTTGCATAGGTTTAATCATGTTACAACCTTTGTCACAGGTGAGGTTAGGTTAGGTTAGATTAGGTTAGGTTAGTTTTAGGTTAAGTTAGGTTAGGTTAGGTTAGTTTTAAGTTAGGTTAGGTTAGGTTAGTTTTAGGTTAGGTTAGGTGAGGTTAGGTTAGTTTTAAGTTAGGTTAGGTAAGGTTAGGTTAAGTTAGATGAGGTTAGGTTAGTTTTAGGTTAGGTTAGGTGAGATTAGGTTAGGTTAGGTTAGGTTAGGTGAGGTTAGATTAGTTTTAGGTTAGGTTAGGTTAGGTTAGGTTAAGTTAGGTTAAGTGAGGTTAGGTTAGTTTTAGGTTAGGTTAGGTTAGGTGAGATTAGGTTAGGTTAGGTTAGGTTAGATTAGGTTAGGTGAGATTAGGTTAGGTTAGATTAGGTTAGGTTAGTGTTAGGTTAGGTTAGGTGAGGTTAGGTTAATTTTAGGTTAGGTTAGGTTAGGTGAGGTTAAGTTAGATTAGGTTAGGTTTAGGTCAGGTGGGCGGGAGGTCGTTAACACTGTAACACTGGTACCTCTTCCCTTTAGATTAATTAAATCATCCGACGATAACCAGCTTTACATCATCGTAGCAAAATGGGTTAGGGTGCTGTTGAATGTCTATAAAGGACAAAATACTGTATACGTAATACCTGCATACGCCCTTAAATCCTTAAGACGGTTGAATGACTATAAAGAACAAAATACTGTATATATAATACGTGCATTCGCTCTTAAAGTCTTCAAGGTATCTTTAAACTGACCTTTGCATATCTGACCAGGTTGAGGCATGTTTGAACAAATAACGGTTATTTAATAGCGAGAGTTGACAAAGAGATTGAAGTTGATTTGACCAGGTGTAACTGCATAAGTGAAAGAAAATTGGACTGGAAATTGTATAAATGTATATTGCCAAAGCATAATATGGCATGTGCTCGTAAAAAACAAAGTTCTGCTTGATGTTATCATTAGGAATTATAAAACATAAATTTGGTCATAAATAACATGAACTCCAGGTCATTTTCAATCATTCTGAAAAAAAAAAATTATTGTCCTCTCATGATAAATAAATAAATAAATAAATAAACAAATCAAACAAATAAATAAAAGTGACATTTAAAAAAATTGCCCCCTCAAAAAAAAGAAAAGAAGATAGTAACAATGATAATAATAATAATAATAATAATAATAATAATAATAATAATAATAATGATAATAATAATAATAATAATGATAATAATAATAATGAATAAAAAAGATAGAATAAGATAAAAATAAAAGTGATATTTTTCATTTGAAGTAAAATGACACCACTAAAGACTGGCCAACATTTACGACATTCTAATCTTATTGTAATTAAATTACAGACATTTTTGCAACATAGTAGACAACAGTGATTCATGTGTAATCTATTTACGGAAACCTTGCTGTGCATACAACAAAAATTTTGTTCTTTGCATTGATATAGATACTAAATAACAGAGCTGGGTGCGTTACCGCCGGACTGGTAGTGCGTTACCGCCGGACAGGTAGTGCGTTACCGAAAAATCTGCGTATACATACTGCGTATGTGTATATACATATACACATACGCAGTAACGCGGACCGCTCTAAGGAAATTAAAATCGGTAACGCATTGACGGAAACGCACCCCAGATTTTTCGGTAACGCACTACCTGTCCGGTGGTAGCGCGCCCAGCTCTACTAAATAAGTTACTTAGAGTAGCGTTTCTCTACCAGGGGTCCACAGAAACCTACCAAAAAGGTCCATAAGACAAGAAAGTTCAACGAGTTACAGTACATAAGAACATAAGAATGAAGGGGATTGCAAGAGACCATGAGGCCTACACTAGGCAGTAAATCCTGTTATGGCTCATTTTCTTTTTATAATCTACGATTACACAATGTGTCTTAATCGAGATGTCCATTTTTTTCTTCTACGATTTTCTTTGGTAATAAACGCCAATTCATTCGAAAAACAAACTTTTAATCATTTTTTTTTACATACAAATATAAAATGACTATTTCCTATTTAATCCCTTGAATGGATAAGACGATGTAATGGACCCACAAAGTTTGGAATGTTGACAAACACGGACTTACAGATGAGACGAAAAAGATTATCCAAATAAAAAAATAAAAAAATATATATATATAATATTAATAATAATAATAATGATAA
>NC_134794.1:14041532-14044032 GCF_046742065.1 Oratosquilla oratoria
ATACACATCATGATGCTCAAATACAAAACTGAAAACTTGTAGTGTATACTGAACGAGAATTGGCAACAGCGTATAAACTTTCACTAGGAATAGAATCTACGTTAGATTAAAGAAATAAATCCCAATCAATCCTCTAAAGCATTTTGTTCACTAAAATTTGATCTCTGGTGAACGACAGACGATTTTATTCAGGTTCTGTGGTTGAAAGTAAATATTATGTTTTGAAACGAACGCACGTGACTTCGTTGGATACCCGTCGTCATCGTCGTCGTCGTCGTCGTCGTCGACAACTTCAACTCCAGTGTTGACCAATCCAACCGACCGTCGTCATAAATTTCCCGAACCGCAAATAATTGTTCCTCAACAAGTGATGTAACCATAAATAGTGCAGAGTATATTTTCGAGCCATTCATTAGGAAATGAATGATAGCATCTGCATTTATATACGGTCGCCACGGAGGGAGGCTAACATCCTTACGACTTCAAATGCACGGAAATCATTTGTTTTCGTCGGTCCATTTTCGTTATTATACGACACAGACCGCAAACGAGATGCCGAAACAATTATTCACTCATTCACTGACCTCTTTCCCAACCACCCATCTATTACTCTCTATTCTGTCCCCTCCCCCCACCTCCATATTCTATTGCTACTCCTTCCCCCCCCCTCCCCCGCCAAACCCCGACGACGCAACGAGCCCGAAGTGAGGGGAGGGGACGGAAGGGCGGAGGGGGGTGGGGGTGGAGTCCACCAGGATTACAATCAAACCTAAACACAAGGACCAGAGACGGGGACAGACAGAGGGACAGACAGACAGAGACTACCCGCTGTTTTTGTTGTGTTTGAGCGTTGTAGTTGTTTGTTACCTCCCTATTGGTATAAGACCTGAGCTCATGACATGGGTGGAAAGACTTAAGCGACACAGGCAGAAGCCGTAGGGTGATCTAGGCTCTATGTACATCTGGGGCAAGGGTCATTGTTGCTTGGCAAGACATCAGCAAATCCTCGGCCATTCATTATGACCTCTACGGATATGGTTTATAAGGGTGAAAACTCCGTCACCGTATGTACATTTGCGTTATATTAAGACAGCATTCCATAAAGCAGACTCTTGATGCTCAAACCTGCCCAGTCACGGGGCTTGAAAGAGGGCAATGAACAGTGGCGTATGATTAATTGAATAAATAATGAATACAATGCTATTCACATTATTTTAATAAGCAGCAAACTCGAACCCGTGGTCCTTGTGGACACGCACATAACACACACACACACACACACACACACACACACACACACACACACACACACACACACACACACACACGCACTGTTATAGTTTTATAATGTTATAATCTTGTAAGATGTATATTTTCAGCAGTAGTGCTACTATACCCAATAAACCGTATATTATTATTATTATTTATCATTATTACACACACACACACACACACACACACACACACACACACACACACACACACACACACACTGTCATAGTTTTATAATGTTATAATCTTGTAGAATGTATATTTTAAGCAGTAACGCTGCTATACCCAACAAACCGTATATTATTATCATTATTACAATGATTATTATTATTATTATTATTACTATCATTATTATTATTTATTATTACACACACACACACACACACACACACACACACACACACACACACACGCACACACTTCCATGTAAGCACACGTGAAAGTACTATTATTCAAAAATACACACAAACGTACACAGCCACACGCACACGACAATGTGCACACAACTACATAAGCGAGAAACAGATGCATTTACTTTCAAGTAAAGTAGTCAGAGACGGACATATACACTATATTAGTATACAATCAACATCATAGATCTTATCTCTCTTTTCTGAAATAAAATATGTAAATATTGGTCTCGTTGCTGTATATATATCATGTATTGTGTTGTAACATTTCTAAAAGTAGAATTGCTTGGATAAGATAATGGGATTGGGAGCGTACGCCATGAGGCGCTGAGTAGCTGCGGCCGAAGCCGTCTCCATTGCCTTATGCTCTTGAACTGTTCGGGAAGGTAACAGTCACTGCAGGGAACCGGTGAGAAATGCGGGATTCGAACCTACAACTAAATGAATACGAGACTAGCATGCTAACGATTACGCCACTAGCGTTGATGAAATATAACTAAATTCAGAAGATTAGGTGAATTGGGTGATCACCTACACCCATAACAATATACATACATATATATATATACATACATACATACATATATATATATATATATATGTATATATATATATATATATATATATATATATATATATATATATATACTGCTTTAAACTATGAAAAATGTAGTAGGCTTATACGAGGAATAATGGAAGAATTTTACTGCCTTAACGTTTCAACCCTTAGGGTCTTGATCAAATAGCTTAACAATTAAGTACAACCTGGACATATATATATATATATATATATATATATATATATATATATATATATA
>NC_134794.1:14054032-14064032 GCF_046742065.1 Oratosquilla oratoria
CCAATCACGGCTCATTTACGACCCAGCGTCCGGAACTCTGGTTTTGTCAGAAATATCATCACCTTAATCTCAAAACCCACATCGTAAATCACCAGCAATACCAGCCTAAATACACTCGTTACAGACGTGAAATATATCAAAAGTATTTAGGCAATTTATTTTTATTGTGTGAAGGGGGGGGGGGTTGACATTATGTCTGAGTTCGGTTCTTTTCCGAACGATGTGTTGCGGGTAATCATGGCTCCTTCTTCCTCTTCTTCGGGGCGGCGCGGCGCGGCGTCGCGATGTGTTTTGTGAGCTGCGGCGACAGTCGTTAAAACTTAATCCCCCTCCGTACCCAGTGACACTTATCCTTGCCTTTTTGGCTCTCGGCAGACTCTCCTATTCAACCTCACGTCACCCTCCAGGCAACGAGAGGGTGTTGGTGTGGGAGGGTCTGTTGGAATCCATCTTCACGAATCCCTTCCTTTCGAAGCCCCATCTCCCAGAAGCTACCGGTGAGACTTCCGACCCCATGGCGTGTATCTGGCGACCTCAGTCTTAGCTAAGCGACTCCTGGCGAGGTTCCCTTTGGTAGATGGAACACGTTCTTGTGCAGAGTCCGGAGAAGGAAGGTCTCTACTCCATCTTGTTCACCGGCGGGTCACTGTCAACTAACTGTTGTCATGATTGAGGCACTTATCTCTTCTTGCAGAACCAAGTGGAAAAGACAGACAGCTGTTGGTCTCGAGCTCCTGGCCGAAGCTGGGAACTATGCGGCTCTCCAGCGGCTCTATGGTGCAGCTGCGGCAACACCTTACTGGCCTTACCCTGCGGCAGCGGCCGCCGCTGCGGCTGCGGCTTCTGCGACTCCTTCTACAGGACCTCTGCCTCAAGGGCTTCCAGGAGGTGGGTTCATGGTCAAAGAGGGCCTCTCCTCTTTCTTTCGTCTACACGTAAAGATGATGCAAGCATTCACGTACACACACACACACACACACACACACACACATACACACACACTATTCAAGAATTTAAGAACAAACTTGATGCTGAAAGATACAAAGACGGGTCACTACGAGCATAGCTACCTTCCCGTATAATACAACTAGGTAAATACACACACACACACACACACACACACACACACACACACACACACACACACACAGGTGCACACACTTGCACACACACACACACACACGGCTCGACGGCGCAGTGGTAGCATTCGCCACTGCTACTTCAGCGGTCCGAGTTCGAATCCCGCCCAGGGTTGGAATAATTCAAGTATCGCTGTGCTGCAAGCCGTTACTCCAATTCTTGTGGGCGGGGAGTTGTATGTGTGCATGTGTAAGGTCATAGTATTACATGTAGATCGGTCATAAATGAGCTCTGGGCTCTCATTCGGGAAGGTAATACCCGTCGATCACGAGTCCAACACGTGATCCAAGACCATAGTAAACCACACACACATTTTTGTACGTCATTGCTGTTTCTGTTTAATATCATTTTCATTTCTTTTTAATTTGTCGGAAGCTGTCTTCACTGATGTTGCCGAGTAACTGGTTTGTAGTTTTTATATCTAGTGTTATAATTTTTTTTCTTCAGTTTTTTTCTTTTCTTCATGTTAAAACTCTTTGAATGACTTTTTGCACCAGAGGATAATATAGAGTTTTGTTCACTAATAAGTTCTTGATAAAGCTTGAACGAGAAAAACGTTGTACCATTAAATATTTTGTTCTTACATTCTGCTCTCCTGAATGGATGATAGCGATGACATTAGGACGAGAACCATTAAGAACATCGTTTCCCTTTCTGTCGACAGGTCTTGACGTTTACTATCGGCAAGCGGCCGCCGCCATCAGCCAGCGATCGCCAGTGCTCCCCAGAGTATTTCTCCCTCCAAGTTTACCAGGAACTTCCCCATTGAGTCCCTTGTCCTCCCTCTCCCCAACACAACTCTCCTCCCTCACTCCCTCACAGCTCTCGACCTTCTCCTCCCAGTACTATGCCTCGCTGTCCAGCTCTCTGAGTTCCTTGTCTTCTTCTCCGCTAGCCACAAGCCTCAATCCCTCTTCGTCGTCCTCTCCGCCGCCCCTTAACACGTTCTCCGCGCACACGACCTCTTCTTCGACGCCTTCGTCGTCGTCATCCTCGTCTCATGCGTTCCCGGTAATTATCCCTCCTCCCCTGTGTCCTTCTTCAGTGTCTCCTCCACCCTCGACTCTTCCGCTGCCTTCGTCAGCAACGCCACCAGGAGACCCTTCCGAAGAGTCTTGAAGCTCGGCTTAAGGAGGCGTGCGATTTTTACTGGAGCATCTGGTTTTAAGTTAAGATGAAAGCCATATAACTTAAAGAAACGTTAACTGCGAGTATATAGAGGGAAGAACAGTGTTTCTAAAGCATTCAGGAGATCCTCTGAAAC
The DNA here is from genome assembly GCF_046742065.1 of Oratosquilla oratoria. Classification (NCBI taxonomy): domain Eukaryota; kingdom Metazoa; phylum Arthropoda; class Malacostraca; order Stomatopoda; family Squillidae; genus Oratosquilla; species Oratosquilla oratoria. The sequence goes on from NC_134794.1 coordinate 14,056,437, forward strand.
GTGAGACCCACAATGGCGCTTCAGAAGTGGTACACAAGCAAACAAGAAAAAAAAAATGGCGCGTGGGTTTTCGAAACAAACCGGTGTTCTTCTTATCTGTGGGTTTTCTGCTGATCAAGTCCGTTTTCTGTGATTCAAAACAAACGGATGACCCTAAACTGCAGTGCTGTATATAAGGAAGTTATGGTTAGATGAATATCTTTGTAATCTAATTAACTTGCTCTGAAATTGTACCTATTCCTTTCGTGGTTTTAATTGATCAAACTCTATTTTCAAAGACTTATTTATTTATTGTTGTTGACGATAGATGGATTCTACGAACGCTACCAAGTGAAATAGGTGTTGTACGTTGTAATAAGGATATAACGAATTAAATGTGTTTGTACTGGTGACTGATTATGTTTAGGAAAAAATGTTCTATATTGTGCTTCTTGGTGATATTACGTGTCTATGCCCTCTGCGAGCTTGTGACCTGAGTTTGTCTAATTCTAGCTGCAGATATCCATGTATCCATGTCATCTGCAAAACTACCAAACCACCACATAGTTTTCACTACACAGATATATCGTTATTTGCTGAGTATTTGATAAATTCTCATAAACAAGACTCTTTTTTTGTGTATTATAAACACTGCTTGAAAAAATACATCATATACTCAGACATAATCTTTATGTTTGTGATGTGGAAACCATGGCGTGGATGAAAATGTTCGTGGTTGATTTACATATTTGATAATTATGAAGGGGTACTTCAGAACATGAAGTCTAAATTGTTGATGTGCAGATTGGCATAGCATATTGTGAAAGAAAATGCACTCTACCCAAAGTGCAAATCAAACATATAATTCTAAGAAAAAAACTCTCCTGATCAGAGATAAAATACAGAAAATCCAATTTTAACATTTCCCCTTAGAAATTGTCTTAAGTATATTTTATTATGTTAGTAATCTACGACGTCTCCAATGAAATAGGTTTTTCCTTAAATAAACAAACTCAAGAAACTCCATTTCTCGAACTGGGTAAAATTTGTTGTTTTATTTTGTTTTGTTTTGTTTATTTTATTTTGTTTTCTTTCGAGTTTGGCATACTGATCGAACGTCTTAAACGTGTTTAGGTGCTCAAAGTTCCCAATTGTCTATTTTGTTTCAGATTCTTGAGTTTATGAACTTATGTCATTTATTACCGAGAACGCAAGGAGTTATAACGACGAAGCTCTAAATGTTCCGAAACGAGGTCGGTTAGAAATGTTGATTAGAAATAATCTAAAATACTGAATGTGGTGATGACCATGATTCAGTTTAACGTTGCGAAACTCCCCTTATCAGGAGGCTAGGACCGTGCCCCTCACAGAGGACTTTGTAGCGTGGAATTTAATGAACCATACCCTTGGTCCAACTCGCTGGCGACAGGGATGAACTGTCGTCACCTCGACCACCGCCACAAGTAGCGACGCTCTGAAGTACATCTGTGAATTATATAAGTAAAGCGACGAAAAAAATGCACTGAAATCTTTATGATTCCTCAAAACATCCTAAAATATCTACGACTGATGTGAAGTTTCTATAAAATAAAATTGAAATATCTATTTTTTTTTTTTTTTTTTTTTTGCAAACTAGTTATGTCAACCTGTCAGTTATTAGAATATTTTTGGCTTCTGCTAAATGTTGTGGAAAATCTTTGGTTCTAACCAAAATACGGTGTAATATCTATGTTTTTTTTATAGTTTTATAATTTCTTTCAAAATAATAAAATATTCATCATAACTGATTAGGACCATGAAAAGCTTAAAGTTCCTACCAATAATGTTAAAATAAACTTACATTTTCTGCCAAATAGTGAAACATCGAATCTTTTTTTTTTCAAAAGCAAAAGCATCAACGTCTAAATGGTTCCAACAAAATACACTAAAACGTTTACAACGTTTAAGATTTCTCCTAGATACTGTGAAACGTTCACAATTCCTACAAAGCAGACTAAAATATTTACGCTTTTTTGTGTTCATTAAACCCTTAATTTTATTAAATTTATTTTTGTTTTATTTTCATTTTTACTTTCGCGTGAATTGAACGCACATATCGTTTGTTTTGGTCCAAAGAACGATTCCCAATAACATCAAATTCATAAAAATGAAATAATTTCATTGAGATAGCTGAGCCTTAATTCCATGATTACCTTTAAGCGATTTTTCAACTGGATTAATAGAAAACGGTATGTAACGCCTAACTCCATTCAGCCCGGTGATTGTTATTTGCCCAGGCTATGTGGGAATACAGGACAAAGATGACTGACCCATTCGTTTAGAATACGCGTATCATGACGTATTCTTCATTACATTTCATTGTAGCGTTCAATACAATGCTGAAGGTCACACACCCCGGTGACCCAAGAGGCCAAAGATGACGACTTAGGTCACAGATAGGCGTCTCCAAGCATGAGGTTTGAGTTTAGTGTGGAAATCCGTTTTTTTTTTTTTTTTTTTTTTTTTTTTTTTTTTTTTTTTTTTTTTTTTTTTTTTTTTTTTTTTTGAGGGGAACTTTATCAGGAAGGGCAACGCGGCTATGTGACTGTGCAGTTTTTTGAACTGCTTGTAAGTGGCATTTGCTGTGGATGGTTTGACTGTTTCTCCTTTGTCACGACAGTAATCAGTTTTCCAACTATGCAAATGTATGTGTGTGTGTGAGAAAATAAACGTACAATTAGGAGGAAGAAATACAGAGTCGAATATAAGACGTTAATATATCAAGTGTTAACGACTTCCCCTTGAGTGAACCTTATGTATGAAAAATACTTTATTTGTCCTACCTTTGTAAGTGTATAACCTGTACATATAGTTTCCCTTTGGGTGGCAGCAACGGAAGTCTTTAAGAAATTTTGGCTTTGAGGTTCTCCACAGGTGCCAAACATGGCGACAAAGAATTGGCACTGGGCCATGGGTAGTGACACACACGAACACACGCACACACACATACACATACACACACACACACACACACACACACACACACACACACACACACACACACATATATATATATATATATATATATATATATGTATATACACACACCCGCACGCACCCACATACATACATACACACACATAAACACACACGCACACTCATATATGCACATGTATATGTATATGTATATATGTATATATGTATATTTAGACTTAAAACCCACTTTCGGAAAAGAATAGACAAAAGTAGAAATTTCCGTATATTTCGATCACTATCTGTGATCCTCTTCAGCAGATCACAGATAGTGGTCGAAATATACGGAACTTTCTACTTTCGTCTCTTCTTTTCCAAAATTGGGTTTTAAGTCTAATTTTATTAGTGTGACGACATTACTTTGTTGTATATGTATATATATATATGTACATATATATATATATATATATATATAATATATATATACATATATGTTTATGTTGGTTCCACATGAATTAAAGGCCACCGACGAACCAAATCTTTAAAACTCAGATTATCATTTCTTATTCATAATTGACTGGACTAGAAGGGATTATTCTTTGTTTAAATTTAGTTAGGCATATTTTGGCTTGGCCCAACATCTGTTTGTATACATAAATACCTATGGCGACAACAGGAGCCAGGCCATGAAGAATAGAAGCAGCGGTAGAAAGCAAAATACGAAGAACACGAAGATGAAGAAGACGATGAGGCAGAAAGAAAAGGAAGAAGAAATCGGGAAGTGAACGAAAGTTAAAGAAGTTAAACGAAAGTAACAGAAAATGGAGGTATGGCTGAGTGGAGGAAGTGGAAGCAGAAGGAAATAGAAAGAGAGGCAGAGGTCCAAGGAATATTAGCTTGAGTACTACTTTGTTCCTAGCCTACATAATGGCAAGACAGTGAATATCACAGTCTATGCCTTCACATAAAGAGGAGCCTATGCCATTTACATAATCTCTTTTTTCATAATGAAAGATAGAATGTCACTGTTGTTTATGATAGTGTCGGTTACTTTTCAGAGAAACCCATATAGAACTATGCAATCTAAGACATTTATTATTACGAATACAAGTTCTACTCGCGGCCGCTAGAGGGCTTGGCTGACCAGAAGCTAGGTTCCTATTTCTTTTTCTCTCAACAGACTCTCCGAACACACACTTTGCAATTCTATTGCAACTTAACTTTAAACTTAATCACCTAACTATGTGCTAATAACAATAACAAATGTTGCATGTACTTGTCACACTCCTTGTAAATATCTTCAATAAAGGATATAAACAGAATGCAAAGGTGGGTATCCTTTTTATCCTTAGTAAGAGGAAAGACAAGGTTGATAGTCTGATAGGATTCAAGAAAGAGAACATTTTGAAGAGGGAATAAAAAACTAAAAGAAACAACACTCAGGGGAATAAGGGAGACAGAAGATTCTATAAGACTACCGTATATGATTGTATCGAGGGGAATAGAGCATAGACAAAAAACAAAAACAAAACAAAAAAACAAACAAACAGAGAAGACAGAACACATTTTGAAACTTTAGAGGGCTCATGAAAAGACATAAGTATATTTTTCTTAAGAAGAATAAATCTTCACCGGAAATAACACTAGCTCAAACCATAAATAAATTATAATGACTAAAATGACAAAGAAAAGGAGAACTAAAGAAAATGGAAAGGTTGGAAAACATAAAATTAGAAAGAGAATGGGAAGAATTTATATTAACACCTATCGCCATATACATTGCTCTGTTACATATTTTCACGCGTGATCAATGATGTCACCCCAAGTAATTACCGTAGAATTCAAAGCAAGCCATGATTAGTGTCTAATTTACCAAAACACTGAAACGAGATGCAATTAGGGTAATTCTTTGTAACATTCGTCTCGAAATCCCATTTTTGCCTTAGTGTCAATAAATAAATACACAGATAATGAATGAATACATAAATAAACAAATAAATAAATGTTCTGATCTTAGCAAAAACTAAGTCAATAGTTAGTGATATAGTGATAAAGAATTCGATGTTCACTTTTTCTTTTTCTTTCCACAATTCTTAATGTTTTTTTGTTGCTCGATTATTTCTTTCATTATTTCGTGCGTAAACATTGAAAAAAAAAATGAAGACATCACGCATCCCAGTCTTAACATCACCTCCACAATGAGCCTTTTCTTCTCTCTTTCTTCGCCTCTTTTCTCTCTATCTTGCCCTGTCCTCTACTCTCTCACTTGCCCTAGGTCACCTCTCCTCTCTCTCATCTCCTCCCTTGCCCTCTCTCTCTCTGCTTCTCTCTCTCTTTACCTGGGCCACCTCTTCTTTCTCTCATCTCCTCCCTTGCTCTCTCTCTCCTCTTCCCTCTCTCTCTCTACTTCTCTCTCTCTTTCCCTGGGTCACCTCTTCTCTCTCTCATCTCCTCCCTTGCCCTCTCTCTCCTCTTCCCTCTCTCTCTCTCTCTCTGCTTCTCTCTCTCTTTCCCTGGGTCACCTCTTCTCTCTCTCACCTCCTCCCTTGCCCTCTCTCTCCTCTTCCCTCTCTCTCTGCTTCTCTCTCTCTCTTTCCCTTACTCTCCCCTTCTCTCCTCTTCCCTTAACAAGTGTCCTGCCTCTCTCCATTTGCCTTTTTCTCCATTCTCAACTCCTCTTTGTTATTCCATATCTCTTCCCGAGCCAGCATGACCCCCCCCCACCACACCTCCCCTCTCTCTCTCTCTCGAAATATTTTTCTGCTTTCATTTCGTCCCCTCACTCTTCCCCTCTCCTTTCATCCAGGGCATGTCCTGTGCTCTTGTTCTTCAGTTTCCCCTTCTTCGTCCTTATCAGCCATATCTCTCCTATCACGACATTCACTCGAGATTTTGGTCCATCGCCCTCTCTCTATATTCCTCGCCTCTTCTCCTCTTCCTTGTCACCTCTCCTCTTCCTCGCCTCTTCTCCTCTTCCTCCCCTCTTCTCTTCCTCCTTGTCACCTCTCCCCTTCCTCGCATCCTCTCTTCCTCTCCTCTTCTCCTCTTCCTCTCTGTGACGTTCTTCTTCCTCTGTATCCCCCTCCGTCTCCCTACGTTTCCTTTCTCTATTCTTCGCCTCTTCTCCTCTTCCTCGCCTCTTCTCCTCTTCCTTGTCATCTCTCCCCTTCCTCGCCTCCTCTCTTCCTCCCCTCTTCTCCTCTTCCTCTCTGTGACGTTCTTCTTCTTCCTCTGTATCCTCCTCCGTTTCCCTACGTCTCCTTTCTCTATTCTTCGCCTCTTCTCCTCTTCCTCGCCTCTTCTCCTCTTCCTTGTCATCTCTCCCCTTCCTCGCCTCCTCTCTTCCTCCCCTCTTATCCTCTTCCTTGTCACCTCTCCCCTTCCTCGCCTCCCCTCTTCTCCTCTTCTTTGTCACCTCTCCCCTTCCTCCCCTCTTCTCCTCTTCCTTGTCACCTCTCCTCTTCCTCGCCTCTTCTCCTCTTCCTTGTCACCTCTCCGCTTCCTCGCCTCCTCTCTTCCTCCCCTCTTCTCCTCTTTCTTGTCACCTCTCCCCTTCCTCGCCTATTCTCTTCTTCCTTGTCTCCTCTCCCCTTACTCGCATCCTCTCTTCCTCCCCTCCTCTCCTCTTCTTCTCTGTGACGTTCTTCTTCTTCCTCTGTATCCTCCTCCGTTTCCCTACGTCTCCTTTCTCTGTTTCCTACGTTCTTGTCCTTCCTGTACAAATGCATTCCAAATTTGGAGATAACTTTGTGGTACAGTTGTCTGTTCATAGATGGCATTATGTAATATTGTTTTTATTTTGGAATGTTTCGATATAAAGTTGATTGCTACGCACGTCTGAAACACAGGGACAAGCAGCAAAAATAAATAAATAAATAAATAAAATAAAATAAAATAAAATAAAAAAGCATATCTATGATGAAATTCCAAAATTTCCCCCATCGCCTTGCAGTAACTTTATCTGCTAACAGATGACACCAAAAGATAACACCCTTATCTTTTCAAATAATATTATACAATATCATGAATGTGTCGATGAAGAAAGCATCTATTGGGTCTTCGACACGAATGTCGTCTAGTTTTGGAACTCGGCTGTGCAAGATTCTTTTTTTTTTTTTTTTGGGGGGGGAGGGGGGAATCTTAGTTTCCTTTTCCTCTTCCACCAACCGGATGCCCTTTTAACTACATTCCCTCACACCTTTCTTCCTCCCACCAACACTGATACTTATTTGATATTCTCATCTTTGCCTCCATCGTCTCATCTTTTCCTATTTGTTCTCATTCCACTTCCCCGTCTCCTTTCCCATCTTCCCCCCTTCATCCACCATCTCCCCCACCGCTTCCTCTCCCCCTCCACCGTCTCCCTCCCCAACCTCCCCATTCACTCCACAAAACCACCGTCGATTGCCTAAGGGTGGCGTACCGGTTTGCTGTAAATCAACCACGCATTAGGGAATGCGCGGCCAAGTAATTGCCGTAATTGTCTCAAGTCCTCACAAAGTCTTGGACGTTTGTTGTCTTGTCCTGGACCCACGAAGCAACGTGGGAGGGAGGAGGGAGGAGGGAAGAGGGAGGAGGGGGAGGGAGGAGGGAGAGGAGGGAGGAGGGGGAGAGAGGAGGGAGAAGGGTGAGAAAGGAGGGGGAGGGAGGAGGGAGGAGGGGGAG
>NC_134794.1:14071532-14079032 GCF_046742065.1 Oratosquilla oratoria
CCATCTTCTTCCATGGACCGGAAGCAGACAAATTATGTCTTCTCATGAGAACCCACAATATGGAAGGCTGTGGGTGTCTCCTGGGATACCTCAAATGACCCCCAACTGGCCATAATACGAGCTCATAAGTGCACACTGGTTTGTTGACGACTATCTTGTTAGTCTATTTCCACACATAATCATTCGCTATGCTCGGATGCTTTTGGGTGGTTTGGTTTTGGTGTGTGTTTGTGTGTGTGTGTGTGTGTGTGTGTGTGTGTGTGTGTGTGTGTGTGTGTGTGTGTGTGTGTGTGTGTGTGTATTTCTTTATTGTAGCTAATTGTTATATGCGTCTCTTTGACTAAATTCATCACCACTACAAAGATTATTTTCGTCTTCATATTCGTCTCCCTATTCATCCTCATTTTCACCTTCATCTTTGTCTTCAAATTCGTTATAGAATTCGCTCTCGTCTTAGTCTTCAATTTAATTCTTTTTCCGAGATTCATCTCTTAATACGTCATATTTACCTTAAACTTTGTTTTAAAATTCCTCTTTGTCTCTATATTTGTTATGATTTTCGTCTTCGTCTTCATCTTCGTCTTGGAATTTGTCTTAATCTTCGTCTTGAAATTTGTCTAAATCTTTGTCTTGAAATTTGTCTTGGTTTTCATCTTTATCTTCGTCTCTGACTCCGTCTTCATCTTCGTCATCGTCTTGAAATTCGTCTTCATCTTCACTTCTTCTTCGTCTCCATTTTGATCCTACGTCATCGTCTCTATGTTTATATTCATCTTAGGCTTTGTCTTCATCTTCTTTATCGTTATCTTCGCTTTCATTCCCATTTTCTTTTTATTCTTTTTTTTTTGTCTTTATTTCTATTTTCATCCTGATTCTTCTTCCCATCTCGATCTTCATAATTTTCCATTTTTGTCAGCATAAGCTGTACCACATAAAGGAAGTTCTGTACTTAGCTCTGTTTTTTTATTTAAGAAAATTTCAAACGATCAGTCCCACTGATCTCAAATGAACAAAAAATTGCATTTCCAAAAAGCACAACCAAGCTCCATTCTAATGTTTGATGCATCATGATACAACAAACGATAGTGACGGTGGTATTCTTAAAAAAAATTCTTTCCTTATATAAATCTTTTATAAATCCTTGGAAGGGAAAGATTTACATAAGGAAAGAATTTTTTTAAGAATACCACCGTATTCTTACGGTGGTATTCTTAAAAAATCTTTCCTTATATAATTCTTTTATAAATCCTTGGAGGGAAAAGATTTCCATAAGGAAATAATTTTTTTAAGAATACCATCGTAAGGTTCTTACGGTGATATTCTTAAAAAAATATTTCCTTACATAAATCTTTCCTTTCCAAGGATTTATATAAGGAAAGATTTTTCTAAGAATACCACCGTAAGTCTTTTGGTTAAACTTGTCAGGTGCCAAATACCATTTTTTGCTTTCATTCAAGTTGTTGTCAAATTACTATATTTGTCTTTGAGGAACCCTGTCAACTTTATTCAACCACGGAAAATCCCCTATACAGTGGAAGAGATTGAAACTATTATGGTTAATACATTTGACTATTACTGATGGCTTCAGAAATTCTATTCTGCCGAGCAAAATAATCAAGGGAAGGTAAAAAAGAAATAATTGCCGATTCTGAGATTTCGTTTGAGGATTTTTTTTTTTTTCAAAAGTGGTTTTGAGTTGAGCATAAGTCCTCTGCCTTGATTTACTCTCAAAGTCGAGGACCTGACATTCGAAATGAGGTAAAACCTGTATGATAAGCAACCTGGCAAGGTCGTCATGACAACCAAACAGGATGATGCATTTGCTGTAGCGACTGTGACAACCAAATTTGTTTTACTCAGAACTGGCAGTCTCTGAGTTGTTAGGAAACCCAGATACACTCAACACTGAGAGACATAGTTGGATGGTTCTTATCTATCATGGGTCAGGTTCCGGATGTTCGCAATAGTAACATGGTGTGGAAATTGGTCAAAATGGGTACACTCGGAGGCCAAATGATAGGAATTCGTGAGAGACACTTTTAGAAAAATGGGGTAGACTTTTTCAACCTTGTTGGTGAGTTAAGTAGTTGCCAAAATGATGGGAATTCGTGAGATTTTTTGAATAAAGGGTGTGTTAAAAATGGGGTAGTTGCGTCCCCACCTCATGGAAAATTTATGTTTGTTTTGCTAAGTAAACAGAAAGTTGGCTTGTAAGGCTAGAAGATATTTGAATTACTATGCTTATTCTCAATGAGGACGATGAAACCTTTTAAGTCTCAGGGGCAGCCAGCCTTCCCTTTTATCGTAATAAGTGGTATATCATCGAGAACCTTTCATTTTGTAATCGCCTAGTGGACAGACACCTCACGAAGTGCCAGTTTGCTCTTGCCAGATATCTTTTGCGTAGCGGGTGACAAGAATACAGCCACCGTGTCCCACTGAATATTCTTAAGATACGAGAGAATTGGCACTGTACTGGGAGCGGATATCCCTTTCTCTGTATTTTCCTCAGACAACAGGCATTGCAGAGATTCATTAACTTGGCCACCCTTTTTTAGAAGGGGATTAAAAAAAAAAAAAGTCAGGAGAGGCACGGTTGCTTTTCTAATAGTTTAATCTAACCCAGTACTACTTGTCTCATAGTTGGATTGTATGCAACTGAACCAGCTTCCCTACTGAGTTTGCGTCATTGAGGAAAATGTTGGTTTCCCAGATGGATGAAAAATAAGACCATCCAAAGAATAAACGAACTCCTTATACATCCATAGGCATTTACACACGTTATGGGTCACTAATACACGTGTCTGTCGAGCGTAGCCTTCCAGCGGGGCCCCGATGCGAAAGTTTTGCTGAGTCGTTCTCCTGAGATCAGCAACACTCTTCTTTGGTTTCTGATTCAGTCCTTGAAGAGTGACCTCCTCTTGATTCGCGGATCAGGATTGGGCACATTTAGGTCAGACTACCCTCGTTAGGGAAGGCAAATCGGATGAGCTTCCTGACTTGAAACTTTGGATCAGGCATCCTGAGCCATTCAACTACCGCCTGGGCCAACACCGAATGGTTTGCGACTGACCCCCGCGGTGTAGAGTGGTGGGTGGGTAAACTATTTTGCGACGGGAGAACTACACGTTGTCACTTAAAAAAAGGAAGGTTCTTCAAGGATGCCAAGAAACATTTTTCCGCAAAAGTGCATGGATTTATGGAATAGGCTAGAGAACTTAGCAATGAAAATTATGTAAAGAAATTCATAGCCAAGTTTGACTGGTGGGGGCATGCAAACGGTACATTACAGTTAGGTAAATGCAATTAGTTTGAACAGACACACACACACACACACACACACACACACACGCACACACACACACACACACACACACACACACACACACACACACACACACACACACACACATACACACACACACACACACACACACACACACACACACGTACACACACACACACGAGTCTCGCGAGGGAAAAGAGACTTTTTCAACCTTGTTGGTGAATTATGTGTGGGTTAACAGTAAAGGGATGGATGAGGGTGGAGGTGTTAGAGGAGTTGAAGGAGAAAGGAAGCGGGGGGTAGAGGAAAGAGAGGAGAGGGGAAGAGGAAAGGTAGGGTGAGAGGGGAGGGGAGTTACTTCAGGTCTGCGGCAGGCGGTGGCGGCGGCGGCGGCAGGGGCGGCGGAGCTAACCGCAGGCCCATCCGCTCGGTGTGACCGCAAGCATTATGATGAATCGCCCCGCGTGTGTCTACAGCTCCTTCTGTCTTAGTCACAATAGTTGTTGATGTGTCATTCTATGTAACTGTCTTTTTTTTCTACAGACATGTTTTACTATTTACAAGAGATTATTTATTTATTTTTTTGTGCTTCGTCTAAGGCGTTCCTCAGTCCTTGGTCTTCTTCTTCTTCGCCGGTGACCACTACAGGTGAACTCATCTTTTATTTACTTCTTCGTGTATTGATAATTTTGACATTTTCCAAATGTCCGCATATTTTGTGTTTTGCCCCTGGTTATCTCATTTTCTATGAAGGTCTCCTTCACTCACTTTCTCTCTCTCTCTCTCTCTCTCTTTCTCTTTCTGTCGTATCAGTTCAGAACTAAATCCATAACATGAAGCAGACGCGATTAGAGATATTTTAATGCCTGGCTGTTTGGCTCAGGAACCTTGTCTTCGTTTGCCGCAAGAAGGTTCTCAGGCTTGTAATTGCGGCCACAAACGAGTCTAACAACCACCTCCATATATACACGAGCGTGCTAAAACGGTATCCTCTTCTCCACTCACCCTTGCTTTCAAGTCGTGGTCGAGGAAGTTAATTGAATCCTCGTTGATCGTTGGGGATGGGGGGTAGAGGACTTCGCGGACTGAGTTCGAGCGAGTGGTTCGGTACTCCGAAGTCGTCTTTGTTTTGCTTCCGAAACGTCGACTCCCACGCTCCGCCCACCGTTCGGGAATGTTCTTCGTCCTGGACTTTCGCGGGGTGTTTTATTTCGCGAAATGCCCGCTTGACGAATACGTGTAACTGAGGTAATTGGGTCCTGTAAAACGCTGAGTTGTGGAAGTCGCTTAAACGAAGACAACGTCTTATGAGAGAATTTTTTGGTGTAAAATGAATTTTGCCAATCGCCGAGACTGCAAGGTAACGCGACTTGATTTTTTAATATTCAATTGGACAAACATCGAAGTAATAAGCTTTAATGTCTGTCAATTTGTTGTTACGTCGGTTTGATATATTCGCCTGTCTGCGTGTTTGTTTAACTGTTCAAGATTATTATTATTATTTTTCTGCGTTCGATCTCTTTATGGACCAGAAAGTCGCTTGTCAGCATGTTTTTGCCTTCAGAGGGTTATCACACTGGGCTATCTTTCCTCAGACATCCTACCTCCAACCTCTATTTGAATAACTACAACATGACTTGGCTTAGAGAAATCTAGACTTCACTAAGAACATTTCAACAGTATGTCTAACATTCATTTATAATATCTTTGGTTATTATTTAGTTTTGCTATATATGAAGGAAAAATAATTTGATATTTGGAGATTTGAAAATTCAAATATTTAAACCGAAGTCGCTTTTACTCAAACGAACTCTCAACGGTCGACGCTGAAGAAGCACGTGGATGCCCAGTGTGATAGTCTCTTTAGTAACCCATTGTAACCAACTGAAACAAATGACATGACCAGTTACTGAGAAAACTCTTCAGAATTTTTTTGGAGTAATTCTAGGACGTCAAAAGAGAGAGACAGGGAGAGAGAGAGAGAGACAGAGAGTGAGAGAGAGAGAGAGAGAGAGAGATAGATAGAGAAAGAGAGAAAGAGAGAGGAAGAGAGAGAGAGAGAGAGAGAGAGAGAGAGAGAGAGAGAGAGAGAGAGAGAAAGAGATAGATAGAAAGAGAAAGAGATAGAGAGAGAGAGAAAGAGATAGATAGAGAGAGAAAAAGAAAGAGACAGAGAAAGAGAAAGAGAGAGACAGAGAGAGAGAGAGAGAAAGAGGGAAAGAGAAAGAGAGAGACAAATTTGATAAGATAAAAAAAAAAAAATGCAGACAAAAACCGTTGCAATAACTTTTAGTAACAACTTCAATGCCTGAGAGCTTGCCTTAAACACGATGACCGTTGTTAGATTTCGAAAATGAAGAAAAAAAGAAAAAATACAAGACTAAATGCATATTTTTCTTTAACAGAGAAAGGAAAACACAACCTAAAACACTGCCAGCAAGAACAACTACGTTTATCTATATAAAAGAACAGCAACAACAGAAACCACGACATATGGGAGTTCATGGATAAAAAAAAAAAAAAAAAAAAAAAAAATATATATATATATATATATATATATATATATATATATATATAATATGAAAATAAAAACAAATAAATAGAATACAAAAATAAAGATAAATAAATAAGATATAAAATAAAAACAAATAAATAAATAAAGTATAAAATAAAAACAAATAAATAAAATATAAAGTAAAAAAAATATATATAAAAATAAAAACAAAGAAAAAAATAAATAAATGAAATATAAAAATAAAAATAATAAACAAATAAAATATAGAAATAAAAACAAATAAATAAATATATGAATAAATAAAAAAGGGCCGAACATCACCATCCCATGATAACTCGTCTACCAATCTGCATAAGTGTATACCAATACCACTTATCACGACCCCAATACCAACTACCTATCCTCCACCAATACCACAAGCTGCCATCTCTAAAACACCCTCTTCCCACTCCCAGTGTGACTCCTATCAATAATACAAAAGAAACTCCATCCACCAACACTCCTATACCAACTCCACAACTCTCCTATTCCCTCCAACAACACCTCTCCCACTCCAAGACTCCTGATACTGTCGGTGATATTAAAAAAAAAAAAAAAAAAAAAAAAAAAAAATCTTTCCTTATATAAATCCTTGGAAGGGAAATATTTATATAAGGAAAGATTTTTTTAAGAATACCACCGTAAGAATCTTACGGTGTTATTCTTGAAAAATTCTTTATTTATATAAATCTTTTCCTTTCAAGGAATTATATAAGATTTATATAAGGAAAGACTTTTTCTTTAAGAATACCACCATATCCTTAACCATCCCTGTTCTAGTGTTAACCCTTTGACTATCCTTTAACATACTATCCACCAACCATTCTCTCCTTTGCCAGTCTTTCATCAGAACATCCAAACATCCATGTACTCATTCATACCAACTCCCGGCCATCGCTCACACCTGTTCCGTTTCATCCTAATGTCATCCAAAGTCAACTAACAATAGGATTTGCCTCCTCCCCCCAAAGAAAAAAAATATATATGTACACACACACACACACACACACACACACACACACATATACGCGCACACTCACACACACCTACACTCACTCACACACACACACACACACACACACACACACACACACACATACGCGCACACTCACACACACCTACACGCACTCACACACACACACACATACGCGCACACTCACACACACCTACACGCACTCACACACACACACACACACACACACACACACACACACACACACACACACACACGCATATATATATATACCTACATAAATACATACATATACATATATATATATATATATATATATATATATATATATATATATATATATCTATCTCAAAGGGCTCTGAATTTTACGCATTATAATGTACACGAAATAAATACTCAATTTAATTCTCGCCCAACGTCTCATCTCTGACTGGCAGAATCACCTTGCTCATGGTGATTGGGTCAGGGCGGGGCACAATTCAACCAATCAGAGGTCAGATCCGGAATAATGGGAGGGGCTTAAATTGAATATATGTATTAGATAGCCTATATTAAAGGTTGTATATATTCTATTTTTCTATCCATTTCTTTCAACTGCCTACCTTTTCTCCTCCTCCTCTGGTTCTTCTACTTTTAGTTGATTCTTTTCTTTTGTTTATCTTCCAAAGACCCTGACTTTCTCTCTCT
>NC_134794.1:14091532-14106619 GCF_046742065.1 Oratosquilla oratoria
AGAGTTGGTGTAACAACCCGCAGCGCAGCGATATTGAAATTATTTCAGCCCTATGCGTGATTCGAACCCGGACCGCCGTGGTGGCAGGTGAGAACTCTAACCACTGCGCCACGAATAAAGTTACATGTCTCCCTCCGTAGGAACGGGGTTAAAGGGTGAATTATTTAACCTTTTAGTTACTGACAGGGTTAATCTCTTCGTTGAGGTGAAGTACTTTATAGATTTTACTCTGGTGGAGAGTTCTCTCGAAAGAGATCCTTGTGAGGATGACATGGTTTTAAACTCTCTCTCTCTCCCTCTCTCTCTCTCTCTCTCTCTCTCTCTCTCTCTTTGTTTTATCTATCCTATTTATCTATTTAATTATATATTTATTTCTAAGACAAGGAACTGAAAGGTGATGAAAATATATCTTCCTCACGGGGATCGAGTTCAGGAGCTTCCGCTTGTCGGCCGGACGTTGTACCGTTACGCCACAGTCGCCTTTCACCGCCTCTAGGGATCCACGCCACACGTATCGACTTTTCGCCGTGCGCCGTCCACGGCACGACGTCGTGTCTTCAAATAACCATGGATGTCTATGGACGATTTCATACGTCACGACCACGTGTGAAGGGATCCATAGACATCCATGGTTTGAGAACGCGACGTCGTGTCGTGGAAAGCACGCGGCGAAAAGTCGATACATGTGAAGAGAGTCGACTCGTTCGGGATGCCCTCCTCGATGGGTTCCACTCTCTGCTCAGGGATCGAACTCGGAACGTAAGAATAAAAATGCACGAAAGCGCGCTACATTTGGAAATCGTTTTGATGAAAACTGGCTGCATAGGACTTGGCTAGGTAAGGTTAGGTTTAGTTAGATCAGGTTAGGTTAGGTTAGGTAAGGTAATGTTAGGTTAGGTAAGGTAATGTTATGTTAGGGGTGGGTTATGCTAGCTCAGGTTAGGTTAAGGTAGATTACACTAGGTTTAGTTAGATTAGGTAAGGTGAGGTTAGGTTAGATTATGTTAAGGTAGTTTAGGTTAGGTTTGGGTCATAATTACAAATACTGATCTATTGAGAATAACTTTTGCAAAAGCCCTATAGTTAATTGCCGTTCAACCATGTAGCAGCAGCAGCAGCAGCAGCAGCAGCAGCAGCAGCAGCAGCAGCAGCAACAACAGCAGCAACAGTAATAACAAGAACAAAGACAACAACATCAACAAGAGCAACAGTGACGACAACAAAACAACAAGAGTAACAACCATAAAACAACAGGAACAAGTGTATTCAACGCTTTTGTAACTGAAGAGGGTGACACCTAGACGAATAAAATCACCTGACGACAGCCAGAATAGAAATAGAAATGTTACATGGTCGGCAACGTGTTTGCAATGAATACATAAAAAAAAAAAAAAAAATCACCTTCCCACTCCCATAGAGTGGTGAGAAACCCTGTAGCCAAAGCCCTGTCAATTGCAGCAAACCACTGGAGTTCTTTTAGACCGACGTTGGGTCGCCTCCCCGCTTGATCATAGCTATCGGTAACCAATGCGACAAACCCGGGAATTGAACTTACAACCACCTGCTCATGAATTCAAGAAGGTATCCACTAGGCTATCGCGCGACCATAATTAGATAGGTAGACAAACAGGTAAATAATAAACAATATATATATATATATATATATACATACATACATACATATATATATATATATATATATATATATATATATACATTAGCCACTTATAGGTGAAAGCAACTATTTATCTAAAAAGAAAAGAAATCAATATCGCCTTCAGTGCCAGGGAATCCCACAGAAATTAATAAAACCGCCTGGCGGCAGGCAGACCAGAAGGAAAAGTACTATACGCAACAGAAGGGGTGTAAGAGGCTGGCTCGGCAGCTACCACTTGGTCGTCCCGACCAACCCTTTTCTACCAGCCTCTTACAAGGGGTTAACTATTTCACTGCTATTGACGTCTTCACCAGTCCTCTCCCCCCGCTCATCACATCTCCCCCCTCTTCCTTCTCTCCCCCATCCCCTCTCCACCCACTCAGCTCCCTCTCTCTACCCTATCCCCTCTCCATCCACGCGTCTACCTCTCTCCCCTTTTCCTCTCTACTCCCAATCATCTCCCTTTCTTTCCTTATCCCCTCTCCCCACACTCACCTCCCTCTCTTCCCTCTATCCTTTCTCTGCCACTCATCACCCTCTTTTCATCCTATCCTTCTCTCCCCCACTCATCTCCCTCTCTCCACTCTCTGCCCTCTCCCCAACTCATCTCCCTCTTTCCCCATATCCCCTCTCCCTGACTCATCTCCCTCCCTCCCCCTCATCTCCTTCCTATTCTCCTCTCTTTCCATTCACCTCCATCTCTCCTTCCTCTTCCCTCTCACCCTACTCATCTCCCTTTCTCCCCCAATCATCTTCTCTCCCCTTCTCACTCCCCCAATCACATCTCTCTCTCCCTATTCCCTCTGCCCACTCATCTCACACTCTCCCTATATCCCCCTCTCCCGCACTGATCTCCTTCTCTCTCCTTATCTCGTACTCCCCTCCACTCATCTCCCTCTCTCCACCCTCGCCCGTCTATCCTACTCATTTTCCTCTCTCCTCCTCTCCCCACTGATCTACCTCTCTCCCCCACTCACCTCCCTCTCCCCCACTCATTTCCCTCTCTCCCCCTCCCCTCTCCCTCACCTACCCCCCCACTCATCTCCCTCTATCCTTCCTCTCCGATCTCCCTACTCATCTTCCTCTCCGATCTCCCTACTCATCTTCCTCTCTCCCCCTCTCCCCTCCCCAATCATCTCTCTTTCTCCCCCTCTCCCGAATCATCTCTCTCCTAATCTCATCTCCCTCTCTCTCTATCCCCCTCTCCCCCCTCATCTCCCTCTCTCCTCTATCTCCTCTCCCCTACTTATTTCCCTCTCTCTCTCTCTATCCCCCTCTCCCCCTCATTTCCCTCTCTCTCTCTATCCCCCTCTCTCCCTCATTCAATTCCCTCTCTCCATCTCTCCCACTCTCCCCCTACCCATCACCCTCTCTCCCCTCTCCCCAATCATCTCCCTCTCTCCCCTTCTCTTCCAATCAAATGCCCTCTGTCCCCGCTCTCTCCCTCTGACCACTCATCTCCCTCTCTCTCTCCCTATCTTCTCTCCCCTACTCATCTCCCTCTCTCTCCCCCACCCATCTCCCTCACCCCTTTCTCCCCCACTCATTTCCCTCTATCTCCCTCCCCTCTTCCCCACTCATCTTCTCTCTCCTCCTATCCCTTCTCCCCCATTCATTTCCCTTTCTACCCTTCTCCTCTTTCTCTCCCCTATCCCCTCTCATCTCCCTCTCTCCTCAAGTTCCCTATGCCCCCACTTCTCTCCCCCTTTCCCCCTTTCCCCACTCATTTCCTTCTCTTCCCTTTTTCCCTCTCCCTCTATTCATCTCCCTTTCTCCCCCCATCCCTTATTTCTCCCTCTCTCCCCTCTTCTTCTCCCTCCATTCATCTCCCTCTATCCCCCACTCATCTCTCTCTCTTCTTCTTCCCCTGTCATCTCCCTCTCTCCCCCACTCACTTCCCTTTCTCCCCTCTATCCACTCTCACCCAACTCATCTCCCTCTTTCCCCTATCCTTTCTCTCCCACTCATATCCCTCTTTCTCCCCCACTCATCTCCCTCTCTCCTCCCAGTCACCTCCCTTTCTCCCCCACTCATCTCCCTCTCTTCCCCCCTTCTCCCCTCCCCCCGTTCCCGACGGTGCAGAACTGCGAGGGTGGGGGAGGGGGGGGCTATTGTCTGCGGGTAATTAGGCGTGGTCACCGCAGGCTCCGCCCCCTCGTGAGCCAATTACACCATCCGAGCTAATCACTCCAAACTTGCAGCTTCTTGTTAGCTTGAACAGCTGGATGGACTCGTATCGCGGTTCGAGTGGCGGGTGGAGAGGGGTGGAGGGGTGGAGGGGTGGAGGTGAAGTTAGAGGTAGAAGTAGAGAGGGTGGACGGGGAGATGGAAGTGGACGGGAAGGCGAAGGGAAGTGGAGGGGTGGAGTTGAAGTTAAGAGGTGGTGGTGGGGGTGGTGGTGGTGGTGGTGGTGATGGTGGTGGTATTGGGGTTTGTGCTTATCTGGTGCAAGAATGAAGGGAGTGGGGGTGAGGGAGGGAGGGTGGCTGGCTGCCTTCGAGTGGATTATGTGGTAGTAATGGAAGTAGTGTTGCTCAATTTAATTCATTTTGTCTTCTTGTTCGATTTCTCTCTCTCTCTCCCCCTCCCTCCCTCTCTCTCTCTCTCTCTCTCTCTCTCTCTCTCTCTCTCTCTCTCTCTCACTCTCTTTCTCACTCTCTCTCTTAAATATCGGGTGATTACTGTCCGTGGCATTGTTTATATCAGACTTCAATATTATTATTTCTATTACTACTACTATTGTTATTACTATCATTATCACTATTGTTATTATCATTATTACTATTACTTTTATTGTTTTTTGTTATCATTATTGTTGTTGTTTTTATTATTGTTATTAATAGTGTTGTTACCAAACCGTCAGCGTAAAATCTGTATTGACATCCAATAGAATATAAAGCATTTTCAAAGCGATATGACGTCACATCTGGCTAACGGCTTCGATAAGGCAAAATATATCATCATTGAGTTCTACTCCAAAATGCAAAGATTAAATTTCCCATGACATCTAGCAATATCAATAGTCATTCACAGCTACGCTACTTTCTAATTGTGATTTATTTTCTTCATTCTCGTAGCCGTTATTTTTCGATTTCAAACGCGATCGTTGTTTAATGTCTACGAAGGCACTTTTCCTAACATAACTGGAACCGATACTTTCTCATCCCGTTAATTCTTCTAACGAAAAAGTGATACAGTTTTAATCTTTTCGCCATTGAATATTTCTTACAACTGAATAGAATTGTCTGGAAGTAGAGAATAAAATTACGACTCGAGTTAAGAAACGAGGTGGATAGAAGATGAAGAACGCGGTTTTAGAAAACGATAATTTTCGTAAAAACGACAAGAAAGTATAGCGTTCGAGATGTGTAGCAACTTCCTCTATCGCAGCTTATGAACGAAATTACGAAAATATACTATATTTTGCAAATTGCACTCCGGACAGTCGTTTACTGGAATTTAAGAGGTAATCGGCTATTAGTCGACAGACCAGTGGATTTAGAGTCGCTCAAAGAGCGTATATTTATGCAAATATATACACAGTAAATACATACATATATGTACGCACCAGCGCGTTAAAACAACACATGCAAACTCGTACAAACACACAACGCACACACACACACACGCACACACACACACACACACACACACACACACACACACACACACACACACACACACACAATCATATGAATTATATGAATATGTACATTTGTGAATACATGTATATTTTCAAGTGTAGTTATGCATATATGCACATATATACATGCATACATATACTTACATCCAGACATTCGTACATACCTTATTACACACATACATATATACATACACACATACATACATACATACATACATACATACATACATATACATACATCCAGACATCCGTACATACCTAATTACAAATATACATGTCTACATACATATATACATATATACGTACATACATACATACGACGTATACGCATACATGCACACATACAAGCATACATAAATATATACACACATACATACATAAGTGCATACATACATGTATACATACATACATACGTACGTACATTCATACATAAATGCATATATACATGCATACATACATACATACATACATACATACATACATACATACATACATATACCAATGTTGCAGGTCTCGGGGCTGGTTTCGTCCTCGAAGCAGCTCGCGAGGCCGAGACCTTGGCCTCGGAACGCGGTGATTAGGGTCGAGACCATCTCGAGGCCGCTATGTTTTCCTTGTATTATGTAATTTTCATTTCTTATAAACAAACTATTTTCCGATAATTTATCTTTTTCTGATTTTTTTAAAGTTTCCACTCGGAGATTCCATTATGTTGTTTGATAAAAAAAATCTATATTGTTCTGGAAAATTTCGGTTTGTTTATAGCCTCGCTGCTTTATTTGCCACAATGATACACTCTGAGGTCTTGCTTGATGTATGCATTATCGCCCAAAGCTGTGTATTTCCCACCATGTAGCACAAACACACAATGTTATATGTAAATGGCTACGTGTTATGTTTCTAAACAATGAATTTCCGCAGTGTAGACAAACGGTGCATAAAATGACATACAAACTCGGAAGTTGATCAAACGCGATAGGTTCTTATGTGTCAGCCAATCATATTTGTCCTTTCAAACATCGTTAGGGATGTCGTCGTCGTGTTTTTATGCGTCAGCCAATCATATTAGTTCTTTCAAGCATCGTTAGGGCTGTCGTCGTCGTGTCAACGACAAGCGGAGAAATTTTAGCTTCTCTGGCTATCTATTTATTTATCCATTTATTTTATTTATTTATTTATTTTATTCATTTGTTTATTTATTTTTCTGTAAGAAGACTGTGGGAAGATTGGTGGGTGACCCTCCATAATGACCTTCATAATCACGGATGCGTTTGCATACGAGGTCTACATAAAATTTGAGAAATGTGAATCTTCTTGTTCACTCAGGCACAATGATCTTTGGGTACATTCACCTGTACATTCACCTGTACCTGAACATTCACAAACAAAATTTTTGATCCACGCTACACTTCTCAAAATTTCAATATATTTTTTGTAGCGCACGTGATATATCTTTCTATGTAGTATCTGGCTTACGGTTAGGTAATTTTCTTGAATAGAAGGGAAAAAAAGTTGTCAGATAAGGAGTTTGATTTTGTATCACAAAAAATTCTGAGTGGATCAAAATTTTTTATAGTACCTTGAATCAAATCTTTACTTAATAACGTATTGAAAGAATGATAAAAATTTGACTTAATAGATCGATATACTTTCACGACACTAATCAAAAAACCTAATTGAAATCACAGAGCAATCAATCACAATTCTTTTTTTTTAGAATACGCTAAAAAGTAGGTGAATAATTTTTGGAAAAATTGTAGATAGATATCCTAGTAAACTCATGGTTTGGGGAATGAAGGAGGGAGGAGTTTTTGTAGAAGAGAATGGATGGAGGATATGAATAATTTGTCAACAAATATTATGATTCATTGGCTAATCCTCCTAATCTATTTTCCTTTTTGCTATCATACAATTTTATTCAGTTTCGGAGAATCTTTCTCGGTCGAAAGATTGACTTGTGTGAGTGTGTGTGTGTGTGTGTGTGTGTGTGTGTGTGTGTGTGTGTGTGTGTGTGTGTGTGTGTGTGTGTGTGTGTGTGCGTGTGTGTGTGTGTGTGTGTGTGTGCGCGCGTTTGTGTGTGTGATTCACCATTGTCTTGGATCACGTGTTGGACTCATGATCGACAATATTTTACCCTCCCGGAAGAGAGTTCAGAGCTCATATATGACCGATCTACGGATAATGCTGTGACCTTACACGCACACACGCATACACACAACTCCCCGTCCACGAGAGTTGGAGTAACGACCCGCAGCACAGCGATACTGAAATTATTTCAGCCCTGGTCGGGATTCGAACCCGGACCGCCGTAGTGGCAGCCAGGAACTCTAACCACTGCGCCACGAGTGTGTGTGTGTGTGTGTGTGTGTGTGTGTGTGTGTGTGTGTGTGTGTGTGTGTGTGTGTGTGTGTGTTTATACACACAAACGCTTACCAACATTACTTTCTAATGAAATAGCCAATCTTTCTTAAGAGTGTAATTTCAAGTTGTTTGACAACACTTAACAATAACGTCAACCATAACAACATGTCATTACACGCTGCCAGACGTACAATGTCACTTAACTGATCATGTTTATGAAGTTCCCAGGGAAGGGTTGCCTAATGATAATGACTATAAACATAAATTTCATCAAACGTAGTGTTAAACATGCACTGAAGTCTTCATCATCTTCATCAAACTTTTATTCACTATCCTGAGTTCGATTAATCATAACACGTATCTATCGCAGTCGTTTTTTTTTATTGTTATTATTATTATTATTATTTTTTTTACATTTATCGATTTATCTTGGAAGCTCGATGGCTGAGCGGGTTAGGGCGTCGTTACATGCGGCGAAGGTCAAAGGGATGGCGGTTCGAATCCTGCTACCGGCGAAGTTGAACCAAGGTCATGGTTCATTATATTCCACGCTACAAAGCCCTCTGTGAGGGGCACCGTCCTAGCCTTCCGATAGGGGGGAGTTTGTGACGTTAAACCATATCATCTACTTATTTGTTTGTTTATTTATTTATGCATTTATCTATTTGTTCTTACTTATATATTTATTTATCTATCTATCCATCTACTTGTTTTATTTATCTAATATCATTATTTTTTCGACCGGAGTAGACTTCCTGATTCTGGATACGGTTCGAGTCCACTAGTGAGTCAGCGCGTAACGGCAGAAAATGTTTACGGGGTTAGATTTCCTAGTCTCGACAGAGGCTGTCATACCTAGCCACCTCCCAGAGCGGGCTATGGGTGAAAAAAAAAAAACCGGGACTGTGATCCCAAGGAAGATCGTGAGGGTGTATTATAGGGTCGCAGAAACATCCGAAAACAAAAAACAAAATATAAAAGACATTTAGGGCCTCTACTGGTACAATGGTAAAAGACGCTCACACAGTATTCCAGGCTGGGTCACGTGACCAGTAGAAGGTTGCTAACCAAGAAAAAAAAGGGGGGGGGGATCACATAGGTCTTGGTGACAGCCACCGTCACGGACCTTATTCTCGCGTTCATTACTCCGCTCACCACGGCTTCTGAAATTACCATAATCGTGAGGGTTACCATCAGCGCCGCCTTCATCGCCTCTAGTCGTAGTAATGGCTCGGACATCGTCATCGTCGCCGTCGTTATGCAGGAAAATAATTACCCTTTAACAGACGCTCTAAGTACGTCTTATCAAATCGCACTCACTAGCACTCGCCCTCTCATCATCACCACTCGCTTTCCTCCTCCTCCTCCTCCTTCTACTCCTTTCTTTTCTCTTCCTCCTTCAGGCTTCTCGTCATTGGAGGAGGACGTGTCTATGTCTGTCCCTTTTTCGAGGTCTACTGAAGTCTTTGCATCCCAGATATGCCCTCGTTCTTTCTCCTTCCTTCTCGTGATTTTCTTTCTGTCTTTGCCTCTTGCTTATAATGATCCTCTCTCCTGCTGTCTCTTCTTGCATTCGCGAACGAATCATTCTTATGTGTCTCATACTAACCTTCCTGAACGTAATAAACACTCCATCTACCCAATTATAATTTTTCTTTATTTTCTTTATTTTCATTCCAAAGTATAATTTTTTTCCCTCTATCCCAAAACCATCCATTCCTTCCATTTCTATTTCGTCTAAAGGTTTCATCATGGTCTTTAGGCGCAACCTAGCGGCCCTTTACCTTCCTTTCAGTATACAGGTCACACCTCGGCTAATTATCTCCCGAAGTCGACACCTTTGTTCGTCCTACTCCTCTTCCCCCCAACCTTCATCCAGCACCTCTTTTCGTTCCTTCGCGCCCCCCCCCGCCCCCCTCTCGTCTCTTCAGTCTCGCTTTCTTTCGAGTCCTCTTCTCGTTTTTCCTCAACTCTTAATTTTACTCTTTTGTCACTTTCCCTCTCTCTTTTTCTCTCTTTCTATCTCTCGTTCACTCTCTCTCTCTCTCTCTCTCTCTCTCTCTCGTTCTCTCAACTCTAACTTTACTCTTTTGTCACTTTCCCTTTCCTCTTTTTTCTCTCTTTCTATCTCTCGTTCACTCTCTCTCTCGATCTTCCCCAGTCTCTCTTTCTTTCAACTCTAACCTTACTCTTTTGTCACTTTCCCTTTCCCCCTTTGTCTCTCCCTCTCTCTCTCTCTCTCTCTCTCTCGATCTTTCCCTTTCTCTCTCTCTCTCTCGTTATCTCCCCCTCTTTCTCTTTCTGTCTTTATTTCTTAGTATTTCTTTCTCACTCGCTCTTCCTATCGTCTTCTCTCTCTTTCTCTCTCTCTCTCTCTCTCTCTCTCTCTCTCTCTCTTCTATCTCACTTCCTACTTTTCCTTATATCCCCCTTCCCTCTTGATAAAATTTCCCTCTCTCATGTTCTATTATCTCATTATTTCCTCCCCCCTCTTTACTTTTCTTTCCTCAAATTCCGTTACTCTCTTTGCCTCTCGACTCTTTCCCCATTCCTTCACTCTTGACTCTCTTTCGGGGAAGTCCCTCTCCTCTCAAATGACCCTCAATAACTTCCAGTACCTAAGAGCATTCGAATCCCTCCCCACTCCCTCAACGTGGAATTCTCCATTGGGCACACTTCTCTATTGTGTCCTCTTTCCTAGACTCTGTTCTACTCTACCAGACTAAACCCCATCCCTTCCTCTCCCCCCATCCTCACTCTCTCCCTCCCTTCCTTCCTCTCCCTCCCTCTCCCCTCTCCCCCTATCTCGGCTTAAACCAGTCCCCTACCTTCTGTCTACCCATCACTTACCATACATTCCTAATCCCACTTCCCTTTCCCTTTTATTACTTTACCCTAGTCCCTTCATTCCTGGCCTTTTTTTCTGTTTTTTATTTATTTATTTATTTATTTATTTACTTACCCTTCTTCCCGCTTACTCCACATCTCCAATACTAATATCGTTATCCTCCACCTTTTACTCCTTCACCCTCCTTCTTCCTCCACCTTCTTCCTCCTCCACCTTCTTCATGTCACTCCACTTTCGCTCCACACTTTCCCGCCATTCTTCCTCCTCCTCCTCCCCTTCATCCCTTCCACTTCATTCAACTTCCTCCACCTCCCCTTGTTCTTCCCCCTAATCCCCCCTTCCCCCGTCTTTGTCCTCACTTCTCCCCCCATCTCCCCCCATCCTCTTAGCCTCCCCACTTCCCCCTAGCACTTCCAACATGGAGGCATTGAGGCGGTGTAAATGCTATTTGTCTTAATGGTGCAGTCACGCCTGTGCTCTTCTCGAGGCCAATCAACACTTATTTAGGGGTTGTGGCGATGGTGAGGGGCAGTGAGGGAACGGGGTGTAAGAAGGAAGGGGAGGATAGAGAGGGGAAAGAAGGGAAAGTGGGGGGAGAGGGGAGGGGATACTCGGGGGGGAGGTCCGTCCCGTTGTTGCGTCTCTGATAAAAAGGGGTATGATGCGAGACAGGGGAAGGGAGGGAGGTAGAATGTTGTGTTGTCTCTGGTCGTTTCGGTTTTGATTTAATGTGAGCTCTTGCATTTTCTGTTATTTTTCATTGTGACGTGAAACAAAGTGTGATGTGTTGCGGCGTGGGGTCATGTGATGTAGTATCGTAGGGACGGTGATGTGCTGTGTGATATAGGCACATAGTAGTGTAATGTGATAAGGCGTGTTATGGGTCCACGAATCGGCTTGGTTTGGTGTTGTGTTATGTGATATGTTAGGTGTGATGTTAATTTACATGTCTCAGTGTTAGGTAATGCAGCGTACTGTTGCGTGATATATTGTATATAGTGTGAGACATAACGTGATTTGTGTAGGCTCTGTTCTAATGTGTTGTGGTAGGATTAATTCATCCATTACCTTGGATATCTCTTGTAGGAGACATCCGCGGCCCCATTGAATCCGGCAACAGCCATCGGGGCGCCTCATAGTTCACTAAGAGAGGAGGTTTGATAGTGTAGTCTGAATGTGGTGAATGTTTTGCATGTGTAACGGATGGGAATGGCAGGTCGTAATGGACATGGAACTGCCTAGTGTAGGCCTCATGGTCTCTTGCAGTTTCCTTCATTCTTATGTTCTTATCTTATGTAATATAATCTGTAATGTGATGGTATCTGGGACATATGGGCTCTGTTGCCAAGTCTTCTATTTTACGTCATTACTCGATGGTAACCCGAACACAAATGTACGAAAGTTGTTCTTGAGAGGATTATTTACTTTGTGATATGAAGTGTGACAGGACAATGACGTGACGTTTGTAGTGATATGATGTGTTCGTTACACGTGACATTTCGATGATTCCAAATCATGTGACGCAACGAAACTGAGTGACGTAGTGTTACGTGGTACAACCGGGTAATGTTTTGGTGTGACGTCACCATCTAAGACGGAAATGAAGTGTGATGCCACACGGTTTGTGATAAGGCGAAGTGCGCATGCGCGGACACGATGTCACATAACACGATGGGGTGCGTGCCCCAGCGGGGAGGAACAAATGGACACAAAATCCTGGTACGCTTGGATAAGCAAGATAATTGTTTTCTTCACTTGTAGACATATGGGTATGGGCAGGGGCAAAAGCAGGGGCAGGAACAGGGGCAGGAACAGGGGCAGGGGCAAAAGCAGGGGCAGGGACAGAAGCAGGGGCAGGAATAGGGGCAGAGGCAGGGGCAGGAATAGGGGCAGGGGCAGGGATAGGGGTAGGGGCAGAAACAGGGACAGGGGCAGAAGCAGGGGCAGGGGCAGAAGCAGGGGCAGGAACAGGGATATGAACAGGAACAGGGGCAGGAACAGGGGCAGGGACAGAGAGAGGGGCTGTGATAGGGGCATAAGAAGGTGTGAGAAGGAAGAACAAGGGCAGATGGGAAAGCAGGGGTTGTGACAGTAGCAGGGACAGGGGCAGAGGCAGGTATAGGGGCAGGGACAAAGGCATGGGCAGTAACGGGTACAGTAACTGTGGTAGGGGCAGGAGAAGGGGGTGAGAAGGAAGAACAAG
The DNA here is from genome assembly GCF_046742065.1 of Oratosquilla oratoria. Taxonomy (NCBI): domain Eukaryota; kingdom Metazoa; phylum Arthropoda; class Malacostraca; order Stomatopoda; family Squillidae; genus Oratosquilla; species Oratosquilla oratoria. The sequence continues at coordinate 14,104,245 of NC_134794.1, forward strand.
AGCAGAAGAAAAGGCAGGGACTGTGGCAGTAGCAGGGGCAGGGACAGGAGTAGAAACAGAAGGGCAGGGGTAAAGGAAGGGACAGGATTGAGGAAGACACTGTTAGGTAAAGGTCAAGGTGTTACAGTCAACATATGCAACACTTCGATGACTTGCGCATCTTCGTAGCTGGGTCTCCCTTCGATACTGACGCGCACGAACCTCCCTAAGTACTTCTGGACCAAGTTAACAGACCTTTCTTGACAACGCCCCTTTTGACAACAAAATATTCTTGGCGTCTCAAGTCAAGCCTCTATCTTGAACAATAGCCTAGCTATGTCTCTCGGGTCAGCCACCTGCAACCGATCGGCCGAAGCCTCGACCAACAGCGACCCAACTTCTCAATACTCCTCATATGGCAACAACATCCTTTTCATAAATTGGTAACCTTTGTATATATGTTAATATGTGTCTGGTAATCCTCCGAGCCATCCTGAGGGCATGCCGTGTATGTAGTAGTTAGAACAGAATAACTCCTCAACTGGGGCATTAAAGCCAAGAACTCCGCCTGAGTTTCAATCACCACCAATTCCAATGTAGAGAACATACATCCTACATAGGGGAGTGCTAGACGCGAAGGTTGTTACCCAGCTGAGAAAAGCGCCTTGGGTGACAGGTGATTTTTTTTCTTTCTTTTTTTTTTACTTCGTCAAAGGAGATCGTGGGACTAGTGATGAAAAAAAGATCGAATTTTAAATGTGTTTTTACTTCTTTTTTTACACTGCCAAAGTTGTATATAAAAACAGGTACAACTTTAGCAGTGTAAAAAAAAAAAAAAAATCCGATAAAAAACGGTTTTTTTTTTCTCACCACTATGTGGGACTGAATGACGTAATTCATGTGCTCATACACTCAAACGGCACTGAAATCCTTTTTCTATAAGCACTCTATATCTACAGCTTAAAAATTTATAACCTATGAGAACTCCGTTTAGGAGCCACGCAGGGTACAGACTGCCCCACGTGCGCTTATAGGAGCTTCGACCCGAACAGGGAATGTTGGTGTTGGCAGCTGTTGACGCGAGCATCAACATCAGCTGATGCTGGTGCTGGAATTCTGACAGGTTGCCACATTGGGCACCAGTGCTAAAATAATAACAATGCACTTGGGGTCGGAATACAGGATTCTAAAGTTCAACGTTATCTTTGTATTATTCTCACCAGCTCATAGATGACGCCTATAACGGTCCATACTATGTTGCAAATGTGTCTGATGATAAATACAAAATTACATAAAAAAACAGAACAGAACATAAGAACATAAGAATAAAGGAGACTGCAAGAGACCATAAGGCCTACACTAGGCAGCTCCGTATCCATCACCACCTGTCATCCCCATCCATAAAGTTGTCTAATCGTTTCTTAAAACAACTGATAGTTTCAGCGCTTACTACATGGTTACTAAGTTTATTCCATTCATCGACCACCCTATTAGTAAACCAATTCTTCCCTATTTAGTTCTTAAATCTAAATTTGTCCAGTTTATACCCATTGCTGCGAGTCCTGCCCTGTTGTTTTATTATGATGACCTTGTTTGCATCAGCCTTGTTATAACCTTTGATCCACTTGAACACTTCTATTAGATCACCCCGTACTCTGCGTCTTTCCAGAGAGTGTAAGTTAAGGTGCCTAAGCATCTCTTCGTAAGGCAAATTTCTGAGTCCATGTATCATTTTGGTCATTCTTCTCTGTACTGATTCTAGTGAATTTATGTCCATTCTGTAGGACGGAGACCAAAACTGTACCGCATAGTCAAGGATGGGTCTAACTATCGCTAGATAGAGTTTAATAATTACCTCTGCACTTCTATTCGTTACCGTCCTAGCAATGAAACCTAATGCCCTGTTAGCTTTATTTCTGACGCTAATGCACTACTTTCTGGTTTTAAGGTCCGGACTCACCAGAACTCCCAAGTCCCTCTCGCACTCAGATTTTTCTAAAAACGTGTTATCTAAGCTGTATCTATTTTCGGGGTTGTGTAGCCCTACGTTTAACACGCTACACTTAGAGATATTGTAGTTCATTGGCCATTTCACCGACTATGTTAACAATTTATTAAGATCATCCTGCAGAATCTCTGCGTCGTTTCCTGACCTAATTAGACGTCCTATTTTAGTGTCGTCCGCAAACTTACTAACATCACTATTCATCCCATCGTCTAAGTCGTTTATGTACATTATGAACAACAAGGGACCCAAAACCGAGCCCTGGGGGACCCCGCTAGTAACATTGCCCCACCTAGATTTTATTCCATTTATGGTGACCCGCTGTTTTCTGTTACTAATCCAAGCTCTAATCCATTCTAACACTTTTCCTCCTATGCCATGAGCTTTGATT
>NC_134794.1:14107119-14114619 GCF_046742065.1 Oratosquilla oratoria
ATGCCACACGGTTTTGTGATAAAGGCGAAGTGCGCATGGCGCCGGACACGATGTCACATAAAACACGATGGGGTTGCTGTTGCCCCAGCGGGGAGGAACAACATAGGACACAAAACTCCTGGTACGCTTGGATAAGCAAGATATTATTGTTTTTTCCCTTCACTTGTAGACATATGGGTATGGGCAGGTGGCAAAAGCGAGGGGCAGGAAACAGGGGCAGGAACAGGGGCAGGGGCAAAAAGCCAGGGGCAGAGGGACAGTACAGAAGGCAGGGGCAGAGGAATAGGGGCATAAGGCAGGGGCAGGAATTAGGGGCAGAGGGCAGGGGACCAGGGGGGGTTTAGGGGCAGAAACAGGGACAGGGGCAGAGACTGCAGGGGCAGGGGCAGAAGTCAGGGGCAGGGAACAGGGATATGAACAGGAACAGGGGGGCAGGAACAGGAGGGCAGGGACAGAGAGAGGGGCTGTTGGATAGGGGCATAAGAAGGGTGTGTGAGAAGGTAAGAACAAGGGCAGATGGGAAAGCAGGGGTTGGCCGTGACAGTAGCAGGGGCAGGGACAGGGGCAGGGAATAGGGGCAGGGGCAAGAGAGCATGTGGGGGGGGCCAGATAAACGGGTACTGTAACGTGTGTGTAAGGGGCAGGATAAGGGGTGAGAATGATGAACATGAGCAGAAGAAAAGGCAGGAAGGACTGTTGGCAGTAGCAGGGGCGAGGGACAGGAGTTAGAAAAAGTAGGGGCAGGGGCAAAAGGGAAGGGACAAGGATTGAGGAAGAACACTTGTTTAGGTATAGGGTCAAGGTGTTTACAGTCAACATATGCCAACACTTCGATGACTCTTTGCGCATACTTCGTAGCTGGGTTCCTCCCATCGAATACTGAACGCGCACGAACCTCCCTAAGTACTTCTGGACCAAGTTAACAGACCTTTCTTGACAACGCCCCTTTTTGTAACAACAAAATACTTTTTGGCGTCTCCAAAGTCAAGCCATATCGCTTTGAACAATAGCCTTGCTATTGTCTCTCCGGGTCTGCCCAACCTGCAACCGATCGGTGCCGAAGCCTCGACCAACAGCGGTACCCAACTTCTCAATATCTCCTCATATGGCAACAACATCCCTTTTTCATTAAATATGAGTAACCTTTGTATATATGTTAATATGTGTCTGGGTAATCCTCCGAGACCATTCCCTGAGGGGGCATTCCGTGTATGTAGTAGTTAGAACAGAATAACTCCTCAACTGCGGGCATTATAAGCCCAAGAACTCCGCCTGAGTTTTCCAATCACCCACCAATTCCAATGTCGAGAACATATAATCCTAATTAGGGGAGTTGGCTAGAAACGGCGGAAGGTTGTTATCCCAGTCTGAGAAAAGCGCCTTGGGTGACAGGTGATTTTTATTTTTCATTTTTTTTTTTTTTACTTCGACTTCAAAGGACGATCGTGGGACTTAAGTGATGAAAAAATGATAGGAATTCTTAAATGTGTTTTACTTCTTTTTTATACACTGCCAAAGTTGTATATTTATTAAAAAAAACAGGTACAATCTTTATGCAGTTGTAAAAAAAAAAAAAAAATTCCGATAAAAAACGTTTTTTTTTTTTACTAACACCACTATGTGGGACTGGAATGTACGTAATTTCATGAGCTCAAACACTCTAAACGGCACTGTAAACCCTCTTTATTTTTCTATTGCACTGTATATTCTACAGCTTAAAAATTTATAATTCCTGTGAGAATCTCCGTTTAGGAGTCCACGCAGGGTACAGACTGTCCCAACGTTGCGCTTAAATGGAGCTTCGACCCGAACAGGGCATCGTTTGGTGTTATTGGGCAGCTGTTGACGCGAGCATTCAACAGCAGCTGATGCTGGTGCTGGAATTTCTGACAGGTTGCCACACTTTGGGGCACCAGTGCTAAAATAATAACAATGCACTTGGGGTCGTAATACTTGGATATCTAAAGTTCAAACAACAGTTATCTTTGTGGTAATTATTCTCACCAGCTCATAGATGGACGCCTATAACGGTCCATATTGATGTATCAAATGTGTCTGATGATAAAATACAAAATTTACATAATAAATAACAGAACAGACACATAATGAACATAAGAATAAAGGAGACTGCAAGAGACCATAAGGCCTACACTAGGCAGCTCCGTATCCATCACCACCTGTCCATCCCCATCCATAAAGTTGTCTAATCGTATTCTTAAAACAACTGAATAGTTTCAGCGCTTTACTCTACATGGTTACTAAGTTTATTTCCATTCATCGACCACCCTATTAGTATAAACCAATTCAATTCCTATTTAGTTCTTAAATCTAAATTTGGTCCAGTTTATATAAAATACCCATTGCTGCGGAGTTCCTTGGCCCTTGATTGTGTTTACCTTATGATGACATTGTTTGCATCAGCGTGCCTTGTTATAACCTTTGATCCACTTGAACACTTCTATTAGAACACCCCCGTACTCTGCCGTCTTTACCAGAGAGTGTAAGTTAAAGGTGCCTAAGCATCCTCTTCGTTATAAGGGCAAATTTCTGAGTGCCATGTATACAGTTTTGGTCATTCTTCGCCTGTACTGATTCTAGTGAAATTTTTATGTCCATTCTGTAGGACGGAGACCAAAACTAGTACCGCATAGTCAAGGATGGGTCTTAACTATGCTGCTAGATAGAGTTTAATTAATACCTCTGCATCTTCTATTCGTTTACCGTCCTAAGCAATGACAACCTCATGCCCTGTAATGCTTTCATTTCTTCTGTCCGCTAATGCACTACTTTCTGGCTTTTAATTGGTCTCGGACTCATCAAGAACTCCCAAGTCCCTCTCGCTACTCAGATTTTTCTAAAAAAAACGTGTTATCTAAGCGGGTATCTATTTTCCGGGGGTTGTGTAGAACCCTTATAACGGGTTTATAACACTCGCTAACACTTATGAGATATTGTAGTTCATTGGCCATTTCACCGACTTATGGTTTAACAATATTATTTATGATCATCCTTGCATGAATTCTCTGCGTTCGTTTCCTGACCTAATTAGAATCGTCCTATTTTAAGCTGGTCGCTCCGCAAACTTACTAAACATCACTATTCATCCCATCGTCTAAGTCGTTTTTTATGTACATTATGAACAACATAGGGACCCAATAACCGAGCCCTGGGGGACCCCCGCTAGTAACATTGCCCTCACCTAGATTAAATTCCATTTTATGGTGACCCGCTACTGTTTTCTGGTTACTTAATCCATAGACTCTAATCCATTCTAACACTTTTCCTCCTATGCCATGAGCTTTGATTTTATTTAGTAGTCTCTGGTGTGGCACCTTGTCGAACGCTTTGCTAAAGTCAAGGTAAATAACATCGTACTTATCATTGTTATCTGACGCCTTATATACTTTAGTGTAAAAGGTACTGCAAGACTGCAATAGTCTAACAACATAAATTCTACAGAAACATTGCAAAGGTAATATTGATATTCTGTTGTGCTATTTATTTGCAAACAAGAACCATCCCCGTTCATATCTAAGTATGTATCAAGTATCTTTAGTCAAATAAAATCATCTTCCATTAGCCAGAATAAAACTTTGAAGTCGCCACCGGACACCAAGCGATTAAGAAAACAAAAAAATAAAGACAAAAATAAACGAAAAACGGAAATAAGGAGGAAATAAGGAAAAGTGAAGACAAATATTATGAAAAGAGAAAACGCGGATTAGGAGCGGAGAGGGGGAAGAGGGAGACGGGAAGGGGAAGGGGAGGGGAAGAGATTGAGGGGGGTGGGGGTTAGGGGGGGAAAGAGAATTGGAAAGGGTGGGCCGAGGGGGTTGCCAATTCCCTTGAGGCCTCGTGCGTTTTGGGGGGGGGAAACTATTTTTGTTTCCCCCACGTTTGGTCGTCCCTCCCCCCCCCCCCTACCAATAGTGTAGGGGGAAACCCCCAGAGTCTCATACAAATACCTCCTACATGTAGGATTTGGGTGTATAAGATTACAAAAGTGAATTTTTGTTCCGTTATTAGCGAGTATGGGTGTTGTACAGGCTGGGGGGGGGGAATGAAGAGTGGTAATATGTGTGGGGGGGCATGTCCCAGCCGCCCACCCCCCCCACCACCCTCCGCCCTCTCCGCCTGTCTCCGCCGCCCGCGTCCTGCCTCCTCCTCCTCCTCCGCCTCTCCCCCCTTCCTCCGCCCCCCCTCGTCCGCCCCCCCTCCTCCCTCCCCCTGCCTGTCCTCCCCCCCACCGCCCCCCCCCCTCCCCCTCCTCCGCCCTCCGCCGCCCCCCCCGCCTCCGCCTCCACCTCCCCCCCCGCCCAATCCGCCTCCCCGCCTCCTCCTCGCCCCGCCGTCCCCATCCGCCGACCCCCCGCCCCCCCCGCCTCCCGCCGCCGCACCACCCTCCTCCCCCCCCGCCGCATCCTGCCACCCCCGCCCCCTCCTCTCCCCCCTCCTACTCCTCCCTCCTCCTCCTCAGACGCCGCCTCCTACCCGCGCCCCCCGCCGCTGCCTCCCCCCCCTCCCTCCCCTCCTTCCCCGCCGCCCCCCTCCTCCCGACGCGAAGGTACCCCGGACCCCCCCCGCGGCTGCACCAAAGCCCCCCACCCTCACCTCCAATGTGACACCTGTCCGGCCGCCCGCCGTCCCTCCTGCCCTTACTTCCTGCCGTGTACTTCCCTGCCTTCAGCCCACGGACGGCGGTCCTCCCGCCCCGTCATCAGGAGAAAGTGAATCCCCGGATGGCAAAATATGAAAAGAAACGAGAAGAAGGAGTAGTTGAAGAAGAATGAACGAAGAGATAGACGAGCCTGACGAAGGAACTCGCCCAGGCCGAGTGCCATGCCTCGACTTCCCCTGGAAGAAGAAGAATAAGACAACAAAGAAGAAAAAAAAGAAGGAAAGAAGAAAACAAAAAAGAAAAAGAAAAGAAAAAAGCAGAAAGGAAAGAAGAAGAAAACAAAGAAGAAGAATCAGAAGAATAAAAAGAAAAAGAAGAAGGCGAAGAAGAAGAAAAGAATAAGAAGAAGACAATGAAGAAGTAGAAAAAAAGAAAAAAGAAGAAAGAAGAAGAAAATAATAGAAAAAAAATGTAGCAGGAAGAATAAAAGAAATAGAGTTAGAAACTAAAGCCTTTAAGAAGTTAGGAAGATGAAGAAGAAGAAGAAGAAGAAGAAGAAGAGAAACAAGAAGAGAAGAAGAAGGTAGATGAAGGACAACGCACGAACGCACGCGCAAGAAAAGAGTGTTGTGGTCAAAGGAACACAAATCCACAGAGGTAGGAAACTTTGCAACAAACCACGAAATGGAATTGGAAAAACTGGCACCAACACACCTCACGGTATAAGAAGGAAAGAAGGAAGGAAGGAAGGAAGGAAGGCAGGAAGACCTCGGCAGGCGGGACGAAAGACAAGGGCAGATGGTGGAGACAAATGCAAAGGATGAAATAAAGGAGAAAGACAGATAAAAGGAAATAATCACGTGAAGAGAGAGATTAAAGAGAGAGACCAGGAACTCGACCAGGACGTGGAAATGCCTCGACTTCCCCGGGAAGACTTCCTTGGTGTTGCTAAGCAGTTTTGGTATGGAAGCACGCGTGCATGCGCACACACACACACACACACACACACACACACGCACGCACGCGCATCTTTCACACACGTGACACTATTTATACTCACTCACCTATACCCACCACACACCACCATACCCACACTCGCTCGGGCACATACACACACGCACGGGTACATTATCACACACGCACCCACACAAATCATACATCACCAACACACACAAACCCTCCGCGCGCGCGCATATGAATAAACATATAAAATACACAATGTACACAGTTACATATCCCTATACATTTACAATATCACACTATTTTTTATACATAACCTACACGTCATATACACATACATGTGCATATACATTAAGAATATGAATTTAATTTCTTTGTCAAAATTCTAAATTTCTTCTATATTTGATTAACTTTTGCCTATATGCTATTTTTTGTTATTTTCATTTTGTTATGTAAAAACCTCCCACACCCAACATTTCATATTTGCTGTACACAGAAAGAGAGGGCCTGGGAGGGTGTCGGCAGCAGTTTTAGTAGCAGCTGTTTGGAGTCCGTTTAGCTAAGTGCAGTTTTGAGTGTGTACTGTGTAGACAAAAAAAAAAAAAAAAAAAAAAAAAACAGCTTTAGAGCTTTATAGGTATGTAATTATTTGGATAAAGTTTTTTTTTTTACCATATAGCATTTTTAAAAACATGTGTAAAAGGACCAATAGACATTTTTTTGTCAGTTTTGCTCACTCCCATAAAGTTGAGTTAAAACATAAAAAAATACGACAACGTATGGTAAAACACTATAAAACTCTTCAGAACTTTTAAGAAAACAAGTGAAAGAGTTGAGTAGTAGTGCTGAAGAAGAGAAGAGCAGCACTGATTCTGATGCTGCAGAAGAGTTTTCCCTCCATGAAACGTAAATATCACGCAGCAAAATATGATGCCAAGCGGGTATCAAAAGTGTCCTTGTCAAAAAGGAAAGCATCAAATGTTCTCCAAAACTTGTCATATGAAGGAATAGATTTACCTACACCATCACAATCGGGAACTTTGTGTCGAGTGATCAAGGATGCAGAAAATGTCAAGAACCGGCAAAAAAAAAAAAAAAAAAAAAAAAAATTATTGAAGAGAAATTTTGCCTACATTTTATTGGAAACAGAATTGATAAAAGAAAATAGAAGGTGGTCTGTAAGACCTCTATACCTTGTCTTGGTTTGTGAAAGTGGATCTGTTGAGGAAACCTTTATCCCACTGCAAGCCCTGCAGGATGAATACAAAGCATGGAGGAGCGTCAAAATGATTATTTATGAGACCACAGTAGTCAATACAGCGCCACCAAAGTGGCGTTGTTGTTAGACTTCAGAGAAAATTCAGACAAAAGGGACTAGAAGAGCTTCAGTTTATTAGATTTCAGTATCGTATGCCTGACCTGGTTGTACGGCGAGTAATGAAAATTCCTTTTTCCCAACAAAATCACGGTCACCCTGTATAAACTATAATTTCATTAAAGATGTTTTAGCAGACTACGAGAACTTACAAAAAATCTATTCTGGGACAGAAATAATGCCAACACGTAAAAACTCTGGATGGAGAGATGACTTTATGTTTCTTTTTGAACTCTGTGAAGCAAATCATTTCTACCAGATGGAGGGAACATGGCCTCATATGAAATAGCGGAAGCTGCCCTTCCTTCCCAGTGCCAGGTGGAATTCACGAACAATCTTTGCACTGATTGTTTTTCTCCTTCCGAAATGGAGAAATCAACAGAAAGGTGTTTATGGCTTGATCGCAATCACACGAGCGAAGGCATGGTTCTCAAATCATCATTATTTAGAAGACATCTACATTGATCTGCATGCTGCTGTCTCTAAATTGAAACGTCCTAAGACTTTAATAAGCTTTTCCATCCACTGGATAGAAGAACAATAAGTG
>NC_134794.1:14129619-14134619 GCF_046742065.1 Oratosquilla oratoria
CTGGGGAAGTGAGAATTGCAGAGGGATGTGGGGGAATTTATGGAAGGGGGAGTGAGTGGATACGGAGGGGGCGGGAGAGGGTAGGGGAGTTGGAAGGAAGCAGGGTAGAAGTGAAGGTGGAAGGGAGGGAGAGAGGAGGAATGAGGAGGAGGGAGGAAGATGACACAGGAGAAGGAGGAAGAAGAAGAAGAGGAGGAGGAGGAGGAGGAGGAGGAGGAGGAGGAGGAGGAAAAGGAGAAGGAACAATTGATGGTGTGAAGTTGTTCAATATGGAACCCCAAGGAGAAGGAAGAAGAGGAAGAGGAAGAGGAGGAGGAGGAGGAGGAGGAGGAGGAGGAGGAGGAGGAGGAGGTCGACGAGAACGGACTAAAGCCCCAAAATCTAAGACGTTTGAGTGATGACGTCACTTTTGGAGTTATGACGTCACGTTTTGAATGATGACGTCACGACTGGAGGCACAGGATCTGCATCACCCTACAGGGGACAGGCCGGTGATCCTGCAGTGGGCCATTAAAACAAAATCATATAAACCTGTAGACAAGATAAATGGTCTCGCTTTTTTTTTGTACTATTTGCGAACTATACTATTGTTTTATTTGGTTTTATTCAGATAAGGAAAATTCACTTCCTCCAGTCCTCTTGGGGCAATGATGATGTTGAATTTCTCTTGATTAACCTTTCCACTACCGCCAGTCCAGTTGGTTTTATTCAGCAGAGAAAAACGCCCTTAAGCCAGGGGCACGTAAGGGTCTGTTTTCCATATTGTTATGAATAATGAATAAACATATGTCTACCAACATCATCCACAACGGAATGAATAAGGGACGCCACTGATTTAAAGAGTTTTACCTTTTAAAATGTCTTTATCTCACCTTAAGATCTTTGTTCTGTTTGTCTGCAGGTGATTTTATTAATTTCATTAATATTGGAGATTTTTTTTTAATTAGAAAAATGTCAAGTTACTGAATACGATGTTTCTCAGCCTGACCTAGTCATGGACCAAAAGGTCTCCTGTCAGCATGCTCCTCCTCTTCCTCCTCCTTTGATAGCAGATTTTTGTTTTATTTTATTTTATTTCTATTTATCTATTTATTTATTTATTTTATTATTATTATTTTTTTTTGTATGAGTGGGGACGGGGTTAGTGCACTTTCAGTACCTAAATGTAGTATAGGATGGACGTTCATGTTTAATTTTGATAACAACCAGAATTAAACTTAAAAAATTCATTTCCTCTTCTTATGCCTACCGAAGGTTCATCTTAGATCACTGTTTCCCAATCCTGGGGTCGCCAAGACATCTTGCATGCTATTTTTTTTTTTGCAAAATTATATGGATTCAATACATATGCATATACATATACATATACCAAAGGCTTTTTCCTCTTTACAAGGGAGGTAGCCAAAAACAAAGTTATAGAAGCCACTCCCACCCATTCCATCCCCTACATACTCCCCTCCCCTCTACCCTCTTCCCTCCCTTCTTATTTTGGCACCTCCTGGATGACGGGTCATCCCTGCATCTTGTCCAGTGCCCTGGGTCCAATACAATAACCATATATATTAACACATATACAAATAGGTCCTCTCCTTTATATGGGGGGACGGAGAGGGGGGGTCGCCGATTTAATGAAGCGGCCTTGCTGTGGATGTGCTGTGTCCTGCGACACTGCTTCTGACCAAGGGCAGTGGACAGGGTGCAGGGATGACCCGTCATCTAGGAGGTGCTAAGATGGGAGGGAGGGTGGAGGGGTGTGGAGTGTTTTCGGGGATGGAATGGGTGGGAATGATTTTATGCCTTGTCCTTTTTGGCTACCTCCCTGGTAAGGGGGAAAAAACCTTGGTATATGTATGTATGTATGTATGTACAAATAGGTTATTGGGGTCGCGATCATATCATGCAGATCATATTGGGATCGCCTGAGAAAAAGATTGGGAAACATTGTCTTAGATGTATTGAATCACCCGAAAGAAGGGGAAAAAAAAAAGAAAAAAAAAAAAAAAAAAAGCCAATTTTGGCATTTAAAAGGTTAAGAGTTATACATCAGGACTTCAGATTATCTTGTACTGGAAATGTGATTTTTTTTCTAAGTCACACATAGTAGATTATATAAATCAATCAACCCGACGAGCCCCGTGGGAATTCCAAGAACATGATAACTTATGTGACATCCTACGTTTAGTAGCGCGTAAAAGATATCATTATGGTTACGATTTTCGGGTAATGTTTTTGTTTCAATAAATTCAGATTGCAATTTTTTTAATGACGGCTTTTCTAAGGTATTTTAGGTTTCATCTTTGTTTCTTGCAAAAGTATGTTAGTTTTCGAGGAGATCTGTTTGATATTATTTGTTGTTGTTTTTCTCTTTATAAACAACATATTACGTTGTCTAAAAACATAGAGATGTTTATAAATATCATGTGATATCAACTGAATTACTAGGCATCTTATATAAAGCAAATTTGACGAAAGATATGTATAAATATTTAGATATAGTCTTTCTAGAAGAGCAAGGCAATGTTATGGAAGTGGTTATGTAATAGATATTGAAAATAGGCTACTATTACAGACCGTAGCAAATTTGAAAAAGCAACGGCATCTGACAAATATAATATTTCATTGTAGGAAGAGAACAGAAATGACGGAGGAAAAATATTAACAAGAAAACAAAATTCTTTTTGTCTGAAGCACCTTCATTCTCCTAATTACATGGATCTTCTATAACGATATAAATGATTCTTGGCATTTTACTGGATTGAGGATGGACGAGAGTGGAGAGAAAGGAAAGGGGCCAATAATTAGGCGGGAAATGACGACGGCGACATGACGTCATGACGACAGCGTTAAGATTATAATCCCGTTGGCGCGTGGTGCAAATTGGGACCAGTGAGATCGGGTTTGTTACCAGAGATGACGATATGAATTCGGGTATTATTAAGCCTCTTTATTTCAAAGTTGTTAATTTGCATCTTGATTAATGGATTAAGCTTCATTGTAGCTGTGTCCATGTGGTAACATTGACCAAGGTTAATGGGCAATATGTTTAAAAAGACCCTTTCCTCTGATTAGCTGAATTTTGAATTAATTAACGCTGGAAAATAACGTAAAATCTTTCGCACAATGGAACGCAACACAAGAAAATGTGACTTTAATGAGAATGAGACGAAAAATCTGTATATGAGTGATTAGCAACCAAAGAAATCTTTTAGTCAGGAAGATGCATCACAGATTCCTTACTCATAGATGTCCCATTATCCTCTTCTCTGTCTATTATTTCAAAAAGAACTAATTACACTCATGACATTCAATTTTCAGAAGTAAAAAAGAATATATGCTCACAAAAAACTCGTAAGATCATGAATTAAACAACGAATGATATAAGCTAAGAGATTTACGTAAATCAAATAATAACACCTGTGGAAAATCTTGGAACAAATTACAGTATAGAATATATTGAACATAACTTCTGAGGCTATATGTAAAAAAAGAGAAAAAATGGAATCTAAGCTACCGAATTTATTAACAGAAAAAGTAGAGAAACATCCTGAGAAGAACTGATAAAACAGAGGAATTACCTGCGACTTAAGCTGTGTATCAAAGTTAAATGGATAGAGCAATACCTTTGACTTTAAATTATACATAAAAGAAAATATAAAATAAATAGGTAATCTAAGACTCAAGCAATATATACTAAAGATACGAGAGGAACATTCTTATATATATATGTATTTATATATATGTATATATATATATATATCTATATATCTATATATATATAAATATATGTATATATATGTATATATATATTTATTTATATATATATATATATATATATATATATATATATATATATATATATATTAATACTTGTATATGAAAAAAGATAAGTGTCTATCCCTTGAATGGAAATCAGATTAAAAAATTATATATATACAGACAACCCCTGCATGAAAAACATATGAATAGAATATATATCATATAAGTAATATAGATATAACAGAATATATCAATACCTCTGTATTCAAACCAGACATATCAAAAAAGAGCTAAAAATGCTATAAATATAGTCAAAATCCTAAACTGACTATATAACAAACAACTGAATTAGAACAGATATAGCTAATGCTCAGAAATTGAACATACAAAAAAAAAAAATGATTAGAAGATATGAATTTTTCTTAACATCACACATAGAAGAAAAGAATCAGCCCTAGTCTCAAACGACGTACTAAAAAAGGATCAGGACCGATATAGTTATAGATCCTAGAAATCAAACCAGATATGAAAGAAAGGAATTAGAACAGCAACCAGCTCAAGCCCAGACCTCAGGCTGACTCTGTGTGGAAAGTGGTTCCCCTTGAAGAATGTAGATATTTCGGGGAAAGGCGAAGAACCAATCAGGAGGGCCAAACGGCATGATGCATCCTCATTTTGTTCCGCGCTCACCCAGAAAGAAGCTGCTTTCGACCTGAAAATGCGACCCTTTGCTCCCACTAATGGCCTTAGACTCCCTTAATCCCAAAGCAACACCTCTTCGCCTCTCCCTCCACCTTCTCCAACATCTCCCTCATAGAACCGTCGACGGAGGATGACAAGTTGTGACAAGTCTAAGACCAACAGGCCATGGTGAGACGTCTTCCACTTCGGGTAAGGTTACTTTCAGATGAATAAAATCAACTGACGACATCTATAGTAAACTAATAAAGACACTTAATACAGCTAAAGGGCGAACGTATTTATCTAAATAATTTCTTCCTCCCAACTTTTTTTCATTGAGAGGTGGGGACGAAAACGTTTTATACATACATATACCAAAGACTTTTCTCCCTTACAAGGGAGGTAGCCAAAAAACAAAGACATAAAATCCACTCCCACCCATTCCATCCCCACATACTCCACTCCCATCCAACCCCCTCCCTCCCTCTTATCTTGGCTCCTACTGGATGACGGGTCATCCCTGCATCTCGCCTACTGCCCTCGTTCAGAAGACACAGCACATC
>NC_134794.1:14139619-14142119 GCF_046742065.1 Oratosquilla oratoria
TCTCTCTCTCTCTCTCTCTCTCTCTCTCTCTCTCTCTCTGGTTGGCCATCCATTCTCAACGTTCGTCCGTCGTCATCTTTTGCGTCTTCGACTTCGAGAACAACAATTCATGTCGGATTGATGTCGAGTCGATATTGGAAGATATCGTGTGGTATAGCGATCCTTGCCATGGGTTACTCCTCTTGTGTTCTGAGTTATTGTCTTGCATCAGTATCACCAACGTAGCTGCCGTCGTCGCCAGCACTATAATCATCGTTACTACCAGCTACCAACATCACTTCCACTATCGTTATCATCACCGTTAATACCACTGCTGTTACTGTCTTCAGGACGTTTAGTTTCTCCAGTACTAGTAGAACTACCACCATCACTACTACTACTACTACCACCACCATAGTTAATACCAGTATTGTCACTAATTTCGTTAACACCACCATCGCCACCACTACCACCAACACCACTACCACCACCACCATCAGCCACCACCACCACAACCTCCAACATCACTACTACCACCTCTACCACCACCACAACCACAACCACCACATTATCAGTACCAATACCACTTATCACTTACAACTACTACTATTACTATCATTATCATTACAATCACCAATATCAGTACTACTACTGCAACTACTACCACGACCACTACCACCACCACCACGACTACTACCCCTACCACAACTATCACAACGGTGACAACAACTTATACCATCCTATCTACAACCACTTCTTTCATATCCATCATGAAGTTGCTACCCAGAATTAAAATCTTCCACGCTTGGCATAAAGTCTTGCATCCGAATTTCGAGAGAACCTCCTTTCTTAAACGCCCCTCCTCCCCCCCCAAAGAAAAAAAAATCTTCCAGATCAACTGCTCCCTCTTTCTCCCCCAACACTCCATTTCTCCAACACAGCCACTCCGACGGTACGTCCTGCTCCACCAACTCCACCTCCAGCACCAATTCCGCTTCCACTCACAGTTCTTCAGTTTTCCTTCCATCTTTCGCCTTGGCGAATCCTTTCAGGCCCAGTGGACCAGTTCAAGAAGTTAATCTCTCTATTTTCCCCAGCTAAACCACGAACTTACCGTATAAACCTGCTATGAATAAACTCGCTTAGATAAACCTAAGCCATGAATAAACCTGAATAGATAATAGGAAGAAAGCAGTCCATCTCGAGATCTCCAAGTCTTTAGAAGCGAGTGTAAAAATCCTCAGATGCAGGAGGATCGAAGAGGAGGAAGAGGAGGAGGAAGAAGAGGAGGAGGAGGAGGAAGAGGAGAAGGGGGGGGGTTCCCCTGCAAAGAATTGATTCCTTTAGATTTTAATCGGAAGGGAAAAGAAAGAAGAAGAAAAAGAAAGAAGGAGAATGGGGAAATGAAGAATGGATCGAGGAAGGGTATCGACATAGAAAACGGAAATACTAAATGATAGGAAATGAAAATTAGAATAACTAAATAAATAAGAGTATTGGAAACTATGAAATAAAAAACGGAAAATGAAAATAAAATGAATTAGAAAAAACATTGAAAATTTATGGGGTGAAAATAAAAGAGAATTTGAAAAAAACCGAAGACAAAATAAGAAAAGGATAAGGATTAAAAATATAAAGGATAAAGAAAATGGAGATTGGAGGAATTGAAGTGGTAGAGTAACGGAAAAAAGGGAAACGAAGAATGAAGAAAAAAAAAGAAAAAAAAAGAAAAAAAAAGATTTGTGTGTAAAAAGAGTATTTAAGCAATAAGGACTCAAAGAAGGAACAAACAACACTTAGAATTAGATAAGACGAAGCAAACTAAAACAAATGAAAGTGAAACATAACAACAGAACACCCAAACAAAATAAAAGTTAAAGAAAATAAAAAGATAAAAAAAATCACAACAAAACGAAACCGAAAACATGAAACTAAAAGGTAAGAAAATATATAAGACAATAAAGAGTGACACAAAACAAAACAAAACAAACGGGATAAATAGACACAAAAATAATAAAGATACGAATGAATATTACAAAATAAAACAAAATGAATAAAAATAAAAATAAAACAAAATAAAATAAAACAAAACAAATCTAACGAGACGAAACTGAGGAAAATAACCTAAAAACTAAACAAAGCAAAATTTAATGAAAATAAATAAAGTAAAACACGGTAAAATAAAACGAAATAACAAATAAAAATAAAAGAAGCCACTCCCAAATAATACATACACACACACATACATACATACATCTCACATATATATATATATATATATATATATATATATATATATATAGCCTACATAGATACATACACATACCTACGGCTTGTTTCCCCCTAACAAGCGAGGTAGCCAAAGTCAAAGACATAAATCAACTCCCACCCATTTCATCCCCACATACTCCAATCCCATTTACCACCCCTCCCTCCCTCTTTTCTTGGCTCCTCCTGGATGACGGGTCATCCCTGCATCTCGCCCACTGGCCTGGGTCAGAAACGATGTAGCAAGACACAG
>NC_134794.1:14147119-14149619 GCF_046742065.1 Oratosquilla oratoria
AGAAGAGGAGGAGGAAGAGGAAGAGTAGGAAGAGGAGGAGAGGGAGGAAAAAGAGGTAGGGAAGAGGAAGAGAAGGATGATGAGGAGGAAGAAGTGGAGGAGGAGAAGGAGGAGGAGGAGGAGGAGGAGGATATCGAGATTGAGAGGAAGTAGGAGGAGGAGGAGGAGGAGAACAAGGAGGAAGAGAAGGAAAAGGAAGAAGAGGAGGAGAGCAAGTACGAGGAAAAAGGAGGAGGAGGAGGAGGAGGAGGATAAGGAGTAGGGTGGGGATAAGGAGGAAGAGGAAGAAGAAGGGGAGGAGGAGGGGAGGAGGAAGAGGAGGAGGGGCAGGAGGAGGGGAGAAGGGGAGAAAGAGGAGGATATTCTTGGTGATTACCAGCGCTTCTATCCTTAGAAAAAGAGGAGAGAGAGTCGCAGAGAGAGTAGCAGAGAGAGGGGGAAGGAGAGGAGAGGGGTTAACAGAAACTAGAGGTTGTGGAAGATGACAATGATGAACTCTTCTCTCTCTCTCTCTCTCTCTCTCTCTTTCTTTTTTTTTTTTTTTTTTAGTGGACATTACAATGGATTACAAAGGCGGGGCATACCGCCAGGAGACCTTTTGGTCCATAACTAGGTCGGATGCGGAAAAAATATAATAATAATAAATAAACAAAAGAAAAATAAATAAAAATTATAATAATATAAATAATAATAAACAAAACAAATAAATGCATAGGTATAGTTAAATAATAAACAAACAGGTAAATAGTAAATTAGTTTACAATTATGAAAGTATGCTGTGTAACTCGGGTCCTTAAGGATGCCACTAAAGTCATTAGAATACTGAGTTTATTAAACTCATGTAGTAGTACCCCATAATGATGGAAGGAGGAGGGAGAGGAGGGAGAGGAGGGAGAGGAGGGAGAGGAGGGAGAGGGGGGAGGATTAGAAATAGGATTAGGATGAGGGAGAGGAAGAGGAAGAGGAGGAAGAGAAGAGCAGGAGGACGAGGAGGATGAAGAGGAGGAGGAAGAGGAGTAGGAAGAGGCGAAGGAAGAGGAGGAGGAGGGGGATTAACATGAGAAGCGGGAATGATAGAGGAGGAAGAGGAGGAGGAGGAAGAGAAGAGCAGGAGAAAGAGGAGGAGGACGAGGTAGAAGAAGAATAGGAGGAAGAGAAGGAGGAAGAGAAGGAATAGGAGGGGAAGTAACATGAGGAGCGGGAATGGGAGAGGAGGAGGTAAAGGAGGAGGAGGAGGAGAAGGAGGAGAAAGATGAGGAGGAAGAGGAGGAGGGGAGGAGGAGGAGGAGGGGAGGAGGAGGGGAGGAGGAGGTGGAGGAGGAGGAGGAGGAGGAGGAGGAGGAGGAGGAGGAGGAGGAGGAGGAGGAGGAGGAGGAGGAGGAGGAGGAGGAGGAGGAGGAGTAGGAGGAGGAGGAGGAGGTGGAGGAGGAGGAGGAGGAGGAGGAGGAGGAGGAGGAGGAGGAGGAGGAGGAGGAGGAGGAGGAGGGGAGGAGGAGGCGGAGGAGGAGGAGGGAGAGTGGAGACAAAAGAACGGAAAGAAAGGAGAGAAAATAAAAGTGAAATGCAAGAGTGAAAGATATACTCGCGCATAGAGAGGCGTTAGCGTACCACTGTGTTTTTGAAGACAAGAGAAGAGACGGAGGGGAGGAAGGAGGGGGGAGGAGGGGGAGGAGGGAGGGAGGAGGGGGAGGGGGGAGGGGGAGGGGAGAGAGAAAGAACACAAAGGGGGAGAGAGAGAAAAAGAAACGAAGAGAAAACTGGTACGGAGGAGAAAAAAATGGAGGGAAGCTATGTATGTATAGAATAGGCGATGACGGGAGAGGAGATGGAGATGGAGATAGACGGGGAAGGGAGTGAGGGAGGGAGGGAGTGAGGGAGGAAGATGATCAAAAGGACCAGCCAAGGGGTATTCAGTGGAAAAGGGAGACGGTGGGAGGAAGGGAGGAAGGGAGGGAGGAAGGGAGGGAGGAAGGGAAGAAAAAAAGTGTAGATATTTGGAGTATAAGGATGAGGGAAGGAAAGGAAGGAAGGAAGAAGGGAGGGAGAAGGGAGAGAGGGGGAGGAAGGGAGGGGGGGTGGGAGAGGGGGAGGGGAAGGGAGGGGGGAGGGAGTAAGGGAGGGAGGGAGGATGGAATGGGAGAGAGGGAAGAGAGGGAGGGAGGGAGGGAGGGAGAGAGGGAGGGAGGGAGGGAGGGAGGGAGGGAAGGAGGATGGAATGGGAGAGAAGGAAGAGAGGGAGGGAAGAAAAATGTGTAGAAATTTAGAATATATGTGTGAGGGAGGGGGAGGTAGGAAGGAAGGAAGGAAGGAAGGAGGAAGGGAGGGAGAAGGGAGAGAAAAGGAAGGGAAGGGAAGGGAGGGAGGGAGGGAGGGAGGGAGGGAGGGAGGGAGGGAGGGACGGAGGGAGGAAGGAAAGAAGGAAGGGAGGATGGAATGGGAGAGAAGGAAGAAGGAAAGAAGGAGAAAAAGAAGAAAGAAGAAGAGGGAGGAAGAGAGAAAG
>NC_134794.1:14159619-14164619 GCF_046742065.1 Oratosquilla oratoria
AACGCCCTAACGCTGTGCGCATGCGCACACAACACTGACCCGACCGAGTTAATAGATACCAGGAGCACTCGATTCATTACTATACATAAATAATCATCAATTAATTCTGGTGCTTCGCATCTCTCAAGCAACGCAAAACCCCGGCTGCTTTTAACCGGACTTTGATCAGGACAGGGTCATCAGCCATGCATGATCAGTCACCGGTTCAGCTGGATTTCGGCCCACTCCGATACATTACTCGTTGATCAACATGCTATTTGATTCTGATCCTATATTTTCTTTATAAATGATGTCCTATCGCAATGGCTAGTTTTATTGATTTTCGTTCTGACTGTCGTTTGTCGAGGTAGTTTAGCTGAGGTGGGCCTTTTCAAGTTGACTAAAACCATGTGGATTTAGTTAGGATAAGAATATAAGGTATGGCAACATGTTGAAGTGATAGGTGAATACTTTAATAGGCTAGGAGGGCATGAAGATTCACTCACTGATCGACCTAAGTGCCTCGGGACACCCGAAGTCCAAATGGGCTTCGTGTTTGCAAGCCATCCAACTCTTTACGGTAGGGGGAGACCTTAAGCGAACATTACCATTTCCTCGTTGACTGGACGACATGACGTCACGTGAAATCACAGGTGAATCAAGCGACACTGCGCCGCGGGAAACCGATTAGTCACTTGGTACCTACCCACCGTTGCGAACAAAGAAAAAAACCCTTTTCTTTTTTTCGAGTGATTCACAGTTTGTAAGGATTTTGTGAGCTCCTTCAGTGTCCCCAAGAACCAGAAGACAAATAACTACGAGCCACGCAGGTCCTGTGTGCGAGTAGAACAGAAGCTCTGGACACTAAAAGAATGAATGACACTCAGGACAATGGACGTCAGTGAGCAAGTTTAATGGAAGGAGGACAATGGGCTATTGAGATGCGACAGAAGAATGATACAGCCAACGTCCTCTGAGTAGAGAGAAGTAACGATTGGAGTGCCACAGGGCTCAATGCTGGTGTCTGTTTGTATCTATTTATATAAGAAAGAAAACGAGGTCACTTGCATGGTACTGGAACATGATACAGCCTGAGTCCTCTAAATGGAAACAAGTGTAAGGGGACGTGCCACAAAGTTTACCACTATTTGTATCTTTTTATATGAGAAATAACACGAAGACACTCTTATTGTGCCTGTATGCATCGCTTTTTAAACACGAGTATGAAAGATCATGGTGATTTGCATAATGACGTAGAGAAGGAGAGGAGAGAAGTGAATGGATAGTGGAGTACCACGGGGAAGGGTATTGTTATTTATACCTCTTTATAGAATATGAACGAAACATTGTGATAGTAACTAATGCCCTGATATACAGTGTAATCATAAAAACGAATCTGATGAAGGTGACGGGTATCATGATGTAGGAAAGAAAAGGCGTAAAGAAGTGACTAGGGGAGTACCTCAGGGTTTGATACTGGTGTCTGTACTCCAGTACGTTTATGATCATAAAGACGAAAACTGATAACAGTGAGTTTGTCTTCTTGGTTGCTTGTCCTAAGCTAGAACAAAAGATATAAAGTAACTAACCGAAGGAAGTATCCAGAAGATTAATCGGAAAGCTTGACGGCAGCAGGAGCAAAAAAAAAAAAAAAAAAAAAAAAAAAAAAAATATATATAATATATATATATATCAACAAATAAATAGATAAATAAATAAAATAATAGATAAATAAATAAACAAATGAATAAATGAATACAGATAAAAGAAAATAATTAAGTAGATAAACAAATAAATGAATGAATGAAGATAAGTAAATATATATACAGAGAAGTAAAACAATAGATAAATAATAAGTAAATAAATAAACGAACAAGCACATAAATAAACAAATGAAAAATAGATTAACAAATAAACAAAAACAAATAAAAGAAAATAATCAAGTAGATAAACAAAGAAACAAATAAATGAATAGATAGATAAATAGGTAAATAGATAACTAAATAAATAAATAAACAAATGAAAAATAGATTAATATATAAACAAAAACAAGTAAAATAAAATAATTGAATAAATAAACTAACAAATTAATAGATAAATAAATTGATAATAGATAAATAAATTAATAAATAAACGAATAAGTAGATAAATGAATAAATAAATAGAAAATAAAAAGCCATAATGACGAATAGAACAGTTTGACGGCTGCCAAAAAGATAAAAAGAAAGAACAAAAGCAAATATTAAAATGGCAGCGTGTACAAAAGAGGTTAATGAAGATGGGCAAAAGCCCTTCTCCTGCGGAGACGATGAATCACGCAAGAAGTCTCATGCAATCAGTGACGAGCTCTATAGATTTTGTTCTGGTTGAAAACAGACGATTTAATGCACATGAAGGCGCGGACTCTTCCCTGAGGAGGATCGTGATCGGTCGAGACCCTCCCCTCAGACGAATAGAATCTTCCTTGTCACGGGTTCGAGTCCCGCACTCCTTTCCGGTTTCTAGCAGTGATTGTTACTTGTCCTGAGAGTTCAGGTGCATAGGGCAAAGGTGAGAATTTCGGTCATAGCTACTAAGCGCCTCCTTGCGTAGGCTCTTCACCAATCCTTTCTACGTCTGAAACGCCAACTGAACAATTTCAGTGATGATTTGTCTTATGTCGCTTTCATTTCTGACCTAACCTAACCTAACCTAACCCTAACAAAACCTAATCTGACCTAATCTAACCTAACCCAGCTTAACCTAACTTTACTTAACCTAACCTAACCCAACCTAACCTAACGTAACCTAATCTAACCTAACCTAAATTAACCTAACCTAACATAACCTAAACTAACTTAACCTAACCTAACCTTACTTAACCTAACCTAACCTTACTTAACTTAACCTAACCTAACTAACCACACAATCCCCTCCCCCAGACCTAACTTAACCTAACCTAACCCTAACTAACAAAACCTAATCTGACCTAATCTAACCTAACCCAGCTTAACCTACCTTTACTTAACTTAACCTAACCCAACCTAATCTAACGTAACCTAATCTAACCTAACCTAAATTAACCTAACCTAACCTAACCTAAACTAACTTAACCTAACCTAACCTTACTTAACCTAACCTAACCTAACCTAACCACACAATCCCCTCCCCCCAGACCTCTTGTATGACCAATGCCCCACCCAAGTCGATCCAGAATCGACTTTGTTGTTTTCTTTGCATGTTTAGTGTCTACAACTCGGGCAAGTGTCTGCTCAGGGAATGACTTATGATATCGACAAAGCAGGAAAGAAATTTGGTGATATATATTCGCCAATACCCCAGCTCAATCACACACAACTGGTTCAGTTCACAGGGACATCGTCTTATACGGCGGAACAAGATCGACAACTCCTCTTGTGATGGAGCACAACCTTTGACAAATAACTTTTCCGAGAAGAGGGATTTCGGTGTCTATTTTCCACGAAATCCATTCCCCCAACCCCTATTCCCACCCCCCACTCTCCCCCCCAACACCCCCACACCCCCACACACCTCTCCTATCCACCCTCACACACTCCTCCTCCTCCTCTTCCTCCTCCACCTCGGAAGCAACAAATCGAGAAGGCGTCCTCCAATGAAGAACTGGTTTCAAATGACCTCAAAAGTTCTTCCACCCACTCCACCCTCCACTCCTTCCACAGGATCCCCTTCTGACCATCAATCCCTCTGGCTAGTTGGTCTTCTATGACACATGGCCAGTCTCATCAATCACGACATCGATATCACAGCAATTGCCCGCAATACATCGAAACCTTCGAGTCTCTAAGTAGAATAACCTTTGGGGGACATTAAGAAACTATCAATCATCTGCGAGCTTTACAAAGCAATATGCACTGGTCGGTTTCAAGTGTCGGACAAAGATACTACATTTCGAGTTTATGATGGGGATCTGATATTTCGGGATATTTATGGACAAAGTTTGCTTCCCTTTTTACGGATTTCGGATTCCTCTAAGCTGAATCAAATCGTCTGTCGTTAGATAGAATAAGATTCTTCAAGGCATAAAATTCAACCGAGAAAGGGTTAATCAAAATAGGTTAGTCATGGCACACACGCACACACACACACATGTATGTGCATATATATATATACATATATATATATATATATATATATATACTTTATATATATATGCATATAAATATAAATATATGTATATATATGTATATATATATATATATATATATATAATGTTGAGACATTCTGACAAGTTGAAATAAGTGGAGTAGGAAATACAGGAGTCTTAGTCCAAGTTTATTCCTGACTAGTTTCGCAGGTATAAATATCTTAATGGGATAATCAAATCGAGATCGTTGTCTTAATTCACTTGGGTGGCTCTACCAACGTTCCAATATTCATTATTTATATATTTATCTATTTACATATTTGTTTTTTCGTTTATTTATTGTATTTACTTATCATTACATATTTTTTTCCAGTCCTTGTTCAGCGAGGTGGCTAGGCATTTATCCTTGTTGTCATACGTTGACTCTCTAACGGGATTCGAACTGACAAATCCGACTCACTTCTCGCTTCCAGACGCGACCTTGTCCGTTCGGTCTTGTCTGCTTCTGAGGAGCTCACAAGAAGGCGAATATTTCACGAACTTGTGTGAATGAAATGATCAGGGAACTTGGTTAAATGAGCGTTCTAACGTGCCATCAAGGTGTGTTGGGCGACTTGTTCTTGGGCGACAATCGTCACATCAAGTTGTGTTGTAAAATCGGGCAGAAACAGCGAAGGAAAGTTGGTCTCCAGTTAAGCGATGATTTATTCCTGGATCTGAGAAAACTTTGAGTAATGAGTCGACGTTTGACATTCTTTCCTGAAGTCATATTGTCGTGGTACTTTTTGGAGTACAATGTATATTACTTATTTATTCATTTATCTATTTATTATTCTTTACCCTTTGGTCATAACTAAAAGACTGAAGAAAAAACTTAATTTGCAAGAACGTCGTATTAACAGTTTGATAAAACTAT
>NC_134794.1:14172119-14174619 GCF_046742065.1 Oratosquilla oratoria
TTAATTCCACAGAAAAATAGAACAGGACAATAATGAACACGTTTACAGGAAGTGTATAGGTCGTAAATGGTCTTGGAAAGGTCCAAATGGAAAAACAAAATCCGAAATAGATTTCATATTGAGAAATGAAAACAACAGCGTTAGTATTGTCATGATTGTCAACAAAGTGAAGACAGGCAGTAACCAAAACATGCTAGGTTGTACTTCTAAATTCCATTTTAAGGTTTAAAGAAATAAACTAGGTTAAGTTGGATTAACCAGGGCAAACTTTCAAGAGAAACTTAATCGACACGTTTTTAAGCAAGAACGAAAGGCCCATTATAATGTAATGCGAAAATAGTATAGGGTAGATTTGGTCAGTTTAGGTTAGGTTAGGTTAGGCTAGGCTAGGTCAGGTTGGGTTAGGTTAGTTTAGGTTAGGTTAAAATAGTTTAGGTTATGTTAGGTTAGGTTAGGTTAGGCTAAGTTAGGTTAGGTTAAGCCAAGTTAAGTTAGGTTAGGCTAAGTTTTAGGCTAAGTCAAGTTAGGTTAGGTTAGGCTAAGTTCGGTTAGGTTAAGCCAAGTTAGGTTAGGTTAGGCTAAGTTTTAGGCTAAGTCAGGTTAGGTTAGGTTAGGTTAGGTTTGGTACCGGAGACTAAGCCAACGCAATAGCATGCAAGCGTTCGGACATGAAAGCTACTTAGCAGTGTAAGGAGAGTGTTGTTGGGATGAGGATGGGGAGAGGGGTTGGGGGTTGGGCGGATAAAGACGTGACGGAAGGGTGAAAGTCAGGAGGGACAGACAAACAGACAGACAGACAAACACACACACACACACACACACACACACACACACACACACACACACACACACACATACACACACATACACACACACGCATGAGTAGTGTAAAGGGTAGACAGATAGACAGACTAATAGATGAATAATTTTGATTCAGAGCTACAGTGAGAAGTGCAAAAGGGGGAAGAGAAGAAGGAGGGGAATAAAGCGTGTTACAAGGAAATGAGAGATAGGAAAGGGAAGGGGAAAGGAAGGGAAGGAAAGGGAAGGGGAGGGAAAAGAAGGGAAAAGAAGGGAAAAGAAGGTAAGGGAAGGGAAAAGAAGGGAAGGGAAGGGAATGGAGGGAAAGGGAAGGGAAGGAGAGAGAAGGGAAAGGAAATGAAGGAAAGGAAAGGAAAAATGGAAAGGGAGGAAAAGGAAGAGAAGGGAAGGAAAGGAAACAAAGGGAAAATCAAGGTAAATGAGGAGAGGGGAAGGAAAAGAGAGAAAAAGGAAAGGGAAGAAAGAAGAAGGAAAATGAAGGAAAACCAAAGGGGAAGCGAAAAGTAAATAAAGGGAGAGGGAGGGAAGGGAAGGGAAGGGGAGGGAAGGGAAAGGAAGTGTGGAGGAGTGAAAGGAATAGAAGGGAGGGAGGGAAAGAGAGAGACATCACGACAGAGAATAAAAATTCGTAAGCCTGAGAGCTGCTGCTTCTCGAGAGAGAAAGAGAGAAAAAAAGAGAGTGAGAAAGAGAGAAAGAGAGACAGGGTGGGGGGTGGGGTGGGACGTGAGGAAGAGAAAAATCCATTTCTTAGGAGCAGCAGAGTTTGCTGTAAAATGCATAACTTCCTCTCGGGAGGCACCTAGATCAAACGTCGGCAGAAGCTACCACTGGCACTCTGTAAGCCAGTTCACGTTAATCTGGCTTCTGCAGCAATCATTAAGCATTCACATATGCATGACACGGCAGAGGATCCTAATTCGAGGACGAGGAGGAGGGAGGAGGAAGAGGAAGAGGAAGAGGAGTCTTCCTCCATACACGCCTTGATTTCATTCGAACTGTCATCTGTCTTTCGTATCTTCTCTTCGTTTTGATATTGATTCTCTGAATATTCCCCAACGGCTGCGTTTGTGATTTTCATCCTATTCTTGTTTTCTTCGTGTCACGCCTCTTGTTCTCCTTCTTTAAGGCCATCTTTTATGGTATTCTGTCTTCGTTCCGTTTCCTGTCCGCCATTTTCTTTTCTCTGCTGCTACTTTTCTTCTGCTTTTGAGTCTAGTCTTCCATTTCAAAAGACAGTGAACAGTTGGTCTATATATTATGATTCTCGTGGTGATGTCTAGGTATATATTCTATAGCTCGTTTAGAATCAATCTCGAAAACTGACAACAAAAAGAAAAAGAAGAAGAAACGAGAAAGCAAGACGAAAACGACCAGATTTCGATGAAACATATGTAAGTTTTGCAGAAGTGGTAATACTTTCCACACGCCGTCCATATCTTTTCCAAAAGCGGCCGAAACTCAATGAAACTTTAGCTGACGTCTGGAGACTTTCCCCATCGCATGGATCCAAATTACCTTCTTCTTTACGACGCAAACTTGGGATTCCCCAAGGAGCCGAAGCCGTGAATATTCTCGCTTTGGGTGAGAAATACGATAAAGATTTTTATTTCCCAGAAGATGTGGTGTTCGTTAATGTTTGGGACACCCCCTGCCTCCCGCCTCGTTCGCCCTCTATCG
>NC_134794.1:14182119-14184619 GCF_046742065.1 Oratosquilla oratoria
TTCTTAATTGTATTCTTATACAACACCTCAAGAGCAAAAAATGCATAACCTGACCTTGAGGGACCTTAAAAGGTATAACAATAGGATAGAAGCACCGGTTACTGGCGACGAAGCAGCCGTATATCACGCAATGGGGTGAGAAGCCAGACAACAGGACGAATCGTCCGCGGAATCCACCCAACCCTTGACCGGCGCCAATCGCCGGGGCTCGTAAACGCCTCAATCTTGCTGTCAGCATTCATCAACACACAGGCCCAATTACACGCATTACGAAGACGAAGAAGCACCTTTGCCCTGTGTGCGGACACGTGTGCCTGTCAGAGACGCACGTGGATGGGTAGCGTCGCTATATGTTTTCTCTAATTGGTTTCCTGTTCAAAGATCCATGTACGAACGCACACGCAAGTGTACAGCGAAGGTTGACCCCTTCCATACCAGGTGGTACGTTTCCTTTCGTTCTGGCTGCCGACAGGCGATTTAAATCATTAACGCGGTAACCTTTCGGAGAGGTGAATAATGGGTATAGTTGAACTACCAAATTTTGTGTGTGTGTGTGTGTGTGTGTGTGTGTGTGTGTGTGTGTGTGTGTGTGTGTGTGTGTGTGTGTGTGTGTGTTTTACCTAGTTGTATTTACCTAGTTGTATTATACGGGAAGGGGAGCTATGCTCGTAGTGACCCGTCTTTGTATCTCTCAGCATCTAGTTTGTTCTTAAATTCTTGTATGGTGTGTGTGTGTGTGTGTGTGTGTGTGTGTGTGTGTGTGTGTGTGTGTGTGTGTGTGTGTGTGTGTGTGTGTGTGTGTGTGTGTGTGTGTGTGTGTGTGTGTGTGTGTGTGTGTTCAAAGGAACAATTGGAACATTTAGAAATTATATTCTATCTAGAATCAAACGTTGTTTTTTTTCTTTTTTTTTCTAAGAACCTGTGGCCACTAAAAACATAGCAGCAGTTTGATTTTTACCAAATGCATTTGAATATTTTACTCTGAGTAACACCAACGCTTTCCCTAAACTTTGAGGAATTAAAATTCACATCAATAAAACTCACG
This sequence comes from Oratosquilla oratoria, assembly GCF_046742065.1. NCBI lineage: Eukaryota > Metazoa > Arthropoda > Malacostraca > Stomatopoda > Squillidae > Oratosquilla > Oratosquilla oratoria. Next base: position 14,183,165 of record NC_134794.1, read on the forward strand.
TGCAAGAAAACCACGTGTATATTATTACATTGCATGTACATAAAAGCAAGAATGGAGGAGATTGTAAGAGACTATAAGGCCTACACTAGGCAGTTCCATGTTCAAGAAATAATATGCATGTACCATAGTTGTATCAATTGTTATTTGTGTGTACACGTTTGTATGAAGACATACACCAGATTTCCAAAGTTCGACGACAACCGTGATATCTGTAGACCTAAATCTGATATGTTATATCACAACTATTCAAATATAACTATCTACGATAGAAAATAGATATATTTCTATATAAAACACCTCTTTTACAGTAAGACTACGTTCTTCATTAAAAACCATTCTACGACAACGAGAGAAAGTCTTTTATAATAAAAGTAAATTTTCCATGAAAAAATTCTATTCTTGTTATACAATCAAAAATGTATTAACAGCGTTCAGACCTATAGTGGGTCAGGTTTAGTGTCCACAATAACACAATATATTTGTAGCGGACTGTACATATGTGGGGGCTAAAGTGGGCGTTAGGACATAACATAACTTTTTGCACTGACGATGTAATATACGAAAGCGCTCTGCTTCGTTAGTTTCTTTTTCCAAGTGGTCTACTTTGCATAACATAAGAACATAAGAATGAAGGAGACTGCAAGACACCATAAGGACGTCAATACGTGAAGATGTGAGCGCCATAACAAATGCGAATGACCTCATGTCGGGTCATACAAGGTCAGTGTTATTGGGTCACAATTAGCGTGACCAAATTTAGCAAAATTGTACTAAATTGAGCACATTTCTCCCTAGAAATATAACTATACTGATAAAATAGAAGCAAAAACCGAATGTATTAAGTGGAGCAAAATAGATTTATTTATCTATTTATTTATTTATCTATTTATTTATTTGTTGTTATTCTAGCATAATTTCAGCTGTTGTCTATCAAACTCCGGCTTGAGTAAACTGATCACCTGTGTCACAATCTATTAGAGATGAGAAGAGTTCCTTTTACGCGAATAGAATCGTCTGTCTTTAGCCAGAACAAAGTCTCGAAAGATAACCACCAGGCCTTTATGTGTTGATTCAACCTCCCCTTCTTTTTTTATCAGTTATAAGCTCAACTTCTTTAGTGCAACCCAGAAGCTCTAATTACGTAAACAATGTTTACTTACATATTATATTTCTTCTATTTTTGAACAGCCCCTAACATTTCTCAACATGAGATATATTTCTATTAGATTAATAACTATCTCATTATATCTTTGTTAGGTTATCGTAAAGAACTGAAACCTGTGGAAATAATTTGATAGGGTTTAATACAAGACTTTTAGACGTGACCAAAATATACAATCCAAGCCAGCGTTTCCCAAACTCTCTTTCAGTAGTCCCAAACCTACCACGACCCCAAACCTTTATATGCCTTCTGAAAATGTACTAATTTCTAATATCGCAGATACTTTATTTTAG
>NC_134794.1:14189619-14214619 GCF_046742065.1 Oratosquilla oratoria
CCTGGCCAGGAGTGATATAAAAGTGTTATATATAAAACCTTCTGTAGACAACTCTCAGAAGAAGACCAAAGTGGTCGTAACGTAAGAGTATAATCTATTCCGAGAGAATCTTCGTTTTACTTCCACCACCCAAAATCCCTCATCTGTCATTTAATCTCTAAATATAAATATACATATAAATAAATATATGTATATATATATATATATATATATATATATATATATATATATATATATATATCGCACTGGACTTAGTCACTGTTCACTTGTTACATCTGTGCTGGGTTCGAATCCTTAGCTTGTCTACGTATCAGTTTCCGTATACGGTACCATCAAGCTTCTCGTCAGTCTCGACCGTGATGGCATGGAATTAAAGTAAATTTAATGTGATTGAAAAAATACAAATAGTATATATATATATATATATATATATATATGTATATACATACCTAAGTATATATGTATGAATGTATATATATATATATATATATATATATATACATATATATATTTATGTATGTATATATATATATATATATATATATATATGTGTGTGTGTGTGTGTGTGTGTGTGTGTGTGTGTGTGTGTGTGTGTGTGTGTGTGTGTGTGTGTGTGTGTGTGTGTCTGTGTGTGTATTCACCTCGGATCTGCTGCAGTCTCTGTCGAGACAGCCAGACACCACCCTACGGCAGTGAGCTCAGAGCTCATTATTTGCCGATCTCTAGGTAGGTCTGAGACCACTCGCACACACACACCGGGACAGCAAGGTCACAACTCCTTGACTAACGTCCCGTACCTACTCACTGCTAGGTGAACAGGGGTTACACGTGAAAGGAGACAAACCCAACTTATCTCCGCCCGTGTGTGTGTGTGTGTGTGTGTGTGTGTGTGTGTGTGTGTGTGTGTGTGTGTGTGTGTGTGTGTGTGTGTGTGTGTGTGTGTGTGTGTTGGCACAGGCTTTTATGAGCGTCTCCGTGGAGTACCAATAGCCCCAAAAAAGAGAAGAATACCCTGATCCATAACACCATTGACTCTTTGCTTAAAACCCAGACCACAACCCTGGTCTTTTATGTATGATTCTGACCGTCGGTAGACAATTTCATTTAGCAGGAGGAGTTATTCACAAGCAAATGTAGGAGGGTTCTTGTCCTCGCATCTGCGTTGGGGGTTGGGGGTGGGGGTGTGTGTTGGGTACGGGAAAGCGACATATATCCTCTCCTCACATTGACAGTAACAAATCGTGTCGTGAGGATGGTGATATTTTCTCCTCAGAGAGACGGCGTTGAAGAAACTGTCCTAAAAAGAAAAGAAAAAAAAAAAAAAAAAAAAACGAAAAGTCTGTCTATATAAGACGATAGGACAAACTATCTATCGATATTAATCTGTCTAATTGAGTGTAATGAGCGAAGAACGAACCTATTCTGAACATCAACTAATTTGCTCACCGTTTTGATTTGAAGACGCAACGGGACATGTCAACATGACTACCAAATATCGAAAAGTTATAAAGAACACTTCTTCTTTATTCTGTTGATTTTATTCGTCTGTTTTATCAGTAGCAAATGTGTCATAGCCTCCAGTCCCTTGCGTACCGGGTGGTACCTTTCCTTATTTCATTCAGACGTGCACAATAGGTATTGAAGGAAACAAATGAGCAGAGGAGACCTTCAGGTCCATACTGACGCCAGAGGGAGAATAATCACAAAGGATTACAAAGGCGGAGCATGCCGACAGGAGACCTTTTGGTCCATAACTAGGTCGGATGCGAAAAAATTATAATAATGATAAATAAACTAATAAATAAAATTATAATAATATAAATATTAATGAATAATATGAACTGACAAATGAATGAATATTAAGGACAAGTAGATCATTAAAAAATAAATAAATATATGAAAAATAAATAATTAAGTAGACGCATAAGTAAATGATTAAATAAATAAATAGACAAATTAATTAATATATAAATACAGATTAATGAAGAGGCGAGTCGACAAATAAATAAATTATAAGAACAAATAGATCAATAGAAAAATAAACTAAATAAAAAGTAGATAACTAAGTAGATAAGTAAATGAATGAATATAAAGACACATAAATACATATATAAATACAAAAATAAAAATCCAAAGTCACAAGTAAGTAGATAATGAATAAATGAATCGACATATAAATTACATGAACAGGTAGATCATTACACTACTAAAAAATGAAATAAATAAATAAATAGGTAGATGAATAAATAAATAAGTACAAAAACAAATATATAAACAAAATAAGTAAATATCTAGATGGATAAACAAGTAAATTATTGAATAGCTAAATAGCTAAATAGATAATCAAATTGTAAAATACAATGTATGGACAAATACGTTGATACATAAATAAATTAATAACTAATAAATGGAGAAAATTGTACATAAACACAAAATATGAATAATTGGAAGGTAACTAAGAAATTTGAGTATATATCCTAATAAAAAAAATCAAATAAAAATGTAGAAAAGAAATGCATAAATATACAAATAATAAATCACCGAAGAAGGACGCAATTAAAAAATTCATAATTGAAAAAAGAGTAAGTAAAAACGGCGTTACAGCATGACATAAAAAAAGAAGAAAAAAGAAAAAGAAACAGAAAACATTATTCCCTGGAACAAGAAAGACGTCAAAGATTCGCAAGAAAATTGAACAAAAAAAGAATCTGTCGAAAAAAAAAAAAAAAGTGAAAATAATGCATAGGCAAAGGGTGACAATGATGATATATCTTTGCAACATCACCGGGAAAGGGACGAAAAAGAAGAAGAAGAAGAAGAAGATGAAGAAGAAGTCGCCGCAGACAAGAAGCCTTCGGATTACAAATGAAATCTCGAAAGGAAATAAGCAAAAGACGATCACTCCTCAGCGGGTTTAGAGCTTGTTGGAAACTTTCGTGAGAAATCAAAAGGGATTGTAGACAGACAAAAAGGATTTCTGCTTCGAAAAGAGAAGAGGAGTAATGACTGCGGAGATCTGGTCTACGATTTGTCAAAGAATGAAGGAAAAACAAAAGAGAAACGACAGAAGATATGGGTCTTATTGGACTACAAAAGACATGATCAAGGCTCGCGAGATTGTAGACGTTTTCAACAATGATGAAAAAAAATTATGGGTAACCAGTTAAAGTAGATCTGAAATAAATCACTTGAAATTAAAAACAACCTCCGAATCAGCTTCGCATGTAAAAAAAAAAAAAAAAAATGGAAAGACAAATTGACGGGATTGAGTTATTGTAATGATTGCAGAGTTGACAAAGTTGAAAGGACATCTGGCCAGTCTCCATGAAGATCACCCAGATACTTGTGACCGCAAAAAACTCAATATGCTAAACCAAGAGACGGTCTCATAAAAAACACCTAAAACACTAGATAAACACATTGCAGACATGTATTATAATCAAACTAGATTTGCGTTTAAACTAGAAACACGGAAATCCTGTGTGTGTGTGTGTGTGTGTGTGTGTGTGTGTGTGTGTGTGTATTTCACCAAGGTCTTGGATCACATGTTGGACTCGTGATCGACAGCTATTTCCCTCCCGGAAGAGAGCTCAGAGCTCATATATGACCGATCTACGGATAATGCTGTGACCTTACACGCACACACACACCCAACTCCTCGCCCACGAGAGTTGGAGTAACAACCTGCAGGACATGATACTAAAATCATTTCAGCCCTGGGTGGGATTCGAACCCAGGCCGCCGTAGTAGTAGCCAGGAATTCTAACCAATGCGCCACGAGGTGTGTGTATGTACGCGTGTGTGTATGTGTGTGTGTGTGTGTGATTCACCATGATCTTTGGATCACGTGTTGGACTCGTGATCGACAGCCATTTCCCTCCCCAAAGAGAGCTCAGAGCTCGTATATGACCGTGCATGCGTATGTGTGTGTGTGCCTGTGTGTGTATTCAGCTTGGTCTTTGGATCACGTGCTGGACCCGTGAACGACAGCCCTTTCCCTCCCGGAAGAGAGCTCAGAGCTCGTATGACCGATCTATGGGTAAAGCTGTGATCTCTCACGCACACCCACCCTCAACTCCCGGCCCACGAGAGATGGAGTAACGACTCGAAGCGCAGCGATACTGAAATTTTTTCAGCCCTGGGCAGGATTCGAACCCAGACCGCCGTAGTGACAGTCGGGGATTCCACCAACCGCGCCACCAAATCGTGTGTGTGTGTGTGTGTGTGTGTGTGTATGTGTGTGTGTGTGTGCTTGTGTATGTGTGTGTGTGTGTGTACTTATGTTTATGTACTCATTAACCCATCATCCTCTACAACCATGATCTTGTACATGAACAGTTGAATGAAATCTGCCTAGTTTTGGTCTGACAAAAATATATAACGTACGTCATATATAAGAGATCAGTAGAATTAAGACAAGACCATATTCCTTTTCCTATCTCGACAAATATTATATCTGACGAAAGTATTCAATATTAATTGTAACAAGGATTTCTTAAAAGTAATGATAATTTTGATGGCAACAAAAATGATACTAAGAATGATAATGATCATACCAATGAAAATGATAGTGACAATAATAAGTAATGGTAATTATAATCAAAATGATGATGATGATGATGATGATGATGATGATGATGATGATGATGATGATGATGATGATGATGATGATGATGATGATGATGATGATGATGATGATGATGATGATGATGATGATGACGACGACGACGACGACGACGACGACGACGACGAAGACGCAACAACAATAATAATCATGATAATAATAACAACAGTAATGATAATAATAATAATAATAATAATGATAATAATAACAGTAATAAAATAACCTTCATAATAACCATAATGACACCAATAATCCCAAAATCAATAACCACAAAAACAAAAAACAAAACAACAATAAAAAAAACTAACACAAAACAGTCGTTACAAAGTAACGACAATGAAGACTGATACCTAAACACTAGGTGAACAAAACAAAACATCCATCTTGTCGGCGTTAAATGCAGATGGCATTGTGGGAAGAAGGCAAGGCAGGTCGCACCTAGCGTGCTGGAAGGTGTTACTAGACCCATTGTGTTGTACTATATTAAGCCGTATTGTGCTGTATTGCACTGCTATATTTGCTGTAATTCTCCCAGCTTTTGATTTATGCTGTGATGCCTGGGGCGATAATTGGAGGGAGGAGGAGTAAGGGGGAGGGGGGGATGATTTTTTTTTTTTTTTTTTTTTTGAGGAGTAAGGGGGAGGGGGGAAGATTTTTTTTTTTTTTTTTTTAAGCCTGTGGTTTGGAGGACCAGATTTTTCAAGCTAGATCGTGCTAGACAACGGCTGATATTATGATAGATAGCCAACAATAGTGCTAAATCTTTTATTCGCCTTAATACGGTCGGCTTCTATCATATAATTCCAACCATAATGTTATTATTTCTAAGGAAAATATGCTCAATTTAGCGTCATTACGCTAAATCTGTCACCCTGTAGGTGGAGCCCAGCGTCTGCAAACAGGTGGAAGGTGGAAGGTGGAGGGTTGGTGGTACTTGGGAAGTGGACGAGGTTTCTGTAAAGTGGAGTTGCTTTTCTGAGAGTGGTCGGGAGTCTTGGTGATGGAGTGTGAGTAAAGAGTACAGCAAGAGTGTAACTGAATCTAACTCTCTTTCTCTCTCTCTCTCTCTCTCTCTCTCTGTGTGTGTGTGTGTGCGTACGTGTGTGTGTGTGTGTGTGTGTGTATGATTCACCAGGGTCTTAGCTGATGTACCGCAATCGTGATCGACATAAGAGAACTTAGAGTTTAGACCTTATGCAAACACACACACACACACACACACACACACACACACACACACACCTCTCATGGCGCTGTGGTTAGAGCTCTGGCTTGCCACTACGGAGGTCCGGGTTCGACCCTCGCCCGGGGCTGAAATAATATCAGTATCGCAGCGCTGAGGGGTGTTACTCCAACTCTCGTGGGCGGGGAGTTGGGGGTGTGTGTGTGTGCAAGGTCATAGCATTACCCATAGATCGGACCTACGAGCTCTGAGCTCTCTTCCAGGAGGGAAATAGCTGTCGATCACGAGTCCAACACGTGATCCAAAGACCAAGTGAATACACACACACACACACACACACACACGCTCACACCCCATTCCATTGCTCAAAGGAGACAGTAATAGCTTGTAGTGCAAGTGGGGGAGGAGGTCATTGGTACATGTTTTACGAATAGCAAAAAAAAAAAAAGCTAAAAAAAGGAAATTGATACGTAAATAAATAAATAGATGAACAAATAGACTAATAAAATGATATAAAACAAATTTAGATAACATTAAAGAAAATTAATTCTCGTTACGAGATGACAAATGTTATAGGTCTACAAATGCCCAATTTCGACAAGGCTAAAAAAATAAATAGAATAAAATGAAATAAAATAGATCAAAATAAACAAATAAATAATAAATAGTACAAATATATGAATAAATAAATAAATAAATAAACAAATAGATAGATACATAAAATGATATAATTATTTTTTAAATAATATTAAAGAAAATTAATTCTCATTACGAGATGACAAATGTTATAGGCCTACAAATGCCCTATCTTGACAAGGCTAAAAAAAAAAAAAAAAAAAAAAAAAAAAAAAAAAAAAAAAAAAAAAAAAAAAAAAAAAAAAAAAAAAAAAAAAAAAAAAAAAAAAAAAAAAAAAAAAATAATAATAATAATAATAATAATAATAATAATAATAATAATAGTAATAATAATAATAATAATAATATAATAATAATAATAATAGTAATAATAATAATAATATAGATAAAAATAAATAAATGAATAAATAATAATACACATAAATAAATATATAAAATAAACAAATAAATAGATAAATTAGGATTCAATTAAGAAGCGAAGAACTTTCCCTCATTCCTTTCTCTCTTCCCTTTCCCTCCCTCCCCCCCTCGTTACCATTCCCCCCCCGCGCCGTTACATGTGGTGATTACTAAACTAGATAATGAGCTGATGAACTCGTTAGCAAACTGCCTCATTAGAACAGCAAGGATGAATAATATGCCACAAACAGATGGCTTTCCAGATTTGTTATATTGGTTAGGATTGAGGCAGTCACTCTACTCACTATGGCGCTGTTCACACTACCGGTTTCAACCGCGGCGGGTCAGTTACAATGTAACTCAACGGAGTCGTTCACTCACAACCGTGCTCTTTTTTTTTTTTTTTTTTTTTTTTTTTTTTTTTTTTTTTTTTTTTTTTTTTTTTTTTTTTTTTTTTACTATGCAGTACAAGCTTGCCTCCATTAACATCCTCAGTACCAAGTGTCACGTACTATGTATTTTGGAGTCCATAGGGCGGTGCCATGCATCTCCGAGAGATCCTATTCGTAGTTACATGCAACTACCAATCACACACGTCTCAGCTGAATTTTTCCGATAAATTGAATAACCGGTTTGTGTTTTCCCGATTCATTGTTTGCTCGCCTTGCTGTCTTCTTGCTGAAAGCATTTATTTATTATGCATTTATTTCATCTTTGTTTAGTTCTCTCTCTCTCTCCCTCTCTCTCTCTCTCTCGCTCTCTCGTATATGTACACACACAGACACACACACACATACATAGATGACACGACTCAGTGGCGCGGTTAGTAGAGTCCCAGACTGTCACTACGGCAGTCCAGGTTCGAATCCTGCCCAGGGCTGAAAATAATTTCAGTATCGCTGCGCTTCGAGTCGTTATTCTATCTCTCGTGGGTGGGGAGTTGGGTGTGTGTATGCGTGTAGGGTCAAAGCATTACCCATAGATCGGTCATACGAGCTCTGAGCTCTCTTCCGGGAGGGAAATAGCTGTCGATCACGTGTCCAACACGTGTTCCAAAGACCAAGGTGAATCATATATATATATATATATATATATATATATATATATATATATATATATACTGTATGTATATATATGTGTGTGTGTGTGTGTGTGTGTGTGTGCGTGTGCGTGTGCGTGTGCGTGTGTGTGTGCACGTATGTCTATCAATCTCTGGATAGAAAGTATGACGACTTAGGCCCTATATCCACTTCCACACTGCGACGGATTTTGTTGCGGCTCAGTAAAGGCGATTTTGTGCAGCCGAAGAAAGAAATTCCCGCCTTACGGACATTTCGATCAATCGAGATCCTCTTCAACAACTCTAGGTTTCTTCCCAACAGCTGACTGAAATCGCATGTTCTACACAAAGAAATAAGTCAATAAAGAATAGAGATATATACTATTATATGCTTGATTTTCATTTATTATTATTTATCTTTCAATTTATTTACTATTTTCCTGTTTGTTTATTATTTAACTATACCTATGCATTCATTTATCTTGTGTATTATCATTTATGTTGTTATCATTTTTATTTGTTTATTTATCTGTCATTATTATATTTTTTCGTATCTGACCTAGTTATGGACCAAAAGGTCTCCTGTCGGCATGGCCCGCCTTTGTAATCCTTTGTAAATAAATAGAACCATTGTATTTAAGGGTTGAACACAGAATCTGCTCCTGAGAAGAGAGAATCATCAACACAAGGCATCAAAATAAACATAGAGATTGATCCTTAGAATGCAGACGTCAAAACAAAATATTTGTGGAAAGGGTCTACTCATGTCAATTTTTTTTTTTTTAAGTATTTTTTTCCACACATTTTTTTGGGGGGGAGGGGGAGGGAGAGGTGCTGTAATCCTGGAGAAAATAGAAAGAATTTCTTTAAATATTATTAGGTGACTGGAGACATACATTTCACTTTTATTTATTTTTTTAATGAACGATTTATTATATTCATTTCTTATATGTATCTTAATTTCTCTAGTTCTTTAATGCCATTATTAAAGTATTTAGATATTTGGATATACATTTTCCTGGGGTAAGAGGGGAAGGGAAAATGGGGGAGTGGGAGGGGAAGAAAGGGGAATAGGGGGAGTAGAGGGGGGATTAGGGAGAGAAAGGGGAGATTACTAAGGACGACACAAAGGGAGTCTGAGTTGAGGGTTGAGATTGATGAGAAAAAGGTTAAAGACCAATGAAATAAAGAGATAAAATACGATTAAGTGATTATCACGGGGGCAAACACACGATAATGCACTCAAGTCGACCATAAGCACTGCATATATAGCCACTGTTCACACTAGCGGTTCGAACCGCGCGGAAACAGCGGCGGTACTGCATAGTCAAAAAAAAAAAAAAAAAAAAAAAAAATGCACAGTTGTGGGTCCCTTCATTGACTTACATTGAAATTGTCCCGCCGCGGTTGAAACCGCAAGTGTGAACATTAATGTTTACTTTATCGCATCGCTCCTTACCGACTTCTCTTTCACCTTTACGAAAAGGTTTCGTCGTCTTCCGGTTTAATGGACTCATTAAAGGGTTAGTCGTTATACCGAGGCCGACACTAACTCTATCGTGGCGAGGATTATGCGATTTGTTTTTCATTTAAGTAATCCATTGATGCTGATTCTGTATTTCATGTGTTCGTCGCAGCGTAGTACTCAATGAGGACACTGGAATTGCTTAGTAAAAGGAGACGATATGTTGTGTATTGCTAAACTCTTTAGACTATGCAATTGTTACGGTATGGACATTACATTACTCGTAAAAACCGATGCACATGTTATTTTATTCATCATGCGCCGCGCAAACAATACTTATCATTATTCAATTAGTAACATAGCATAGTACATTTATTTATTTATCTATTTATATATATATTAATATAATTTTTATTCATTTATTTATCATTATTATAATTTTTCCGCGTACGACGTAGTTATGGACCAAAAGGTCTCATGTCGGCATGCTCCGCCTTTGTAATCTATTGTACTTGGCGGGTAAAGTTGCGAATGGAAGAGGGCCGTAGAGTCGCCTCCATCCGGGCTGCACAGGGCTCTCTTCCGGAGGATGCCCCGGCCAGCCGTGTCCGTAGCCAAGTGGGCTCGACGAGGGAACCACACAACGGCAGCAAGCAAGCAGACACCTGACCAGGCGACCGGAGTTCCTCTCTACTTCTCTCTCACCTGCGTCAGCGGGAGGACTCAGCTCCGGAGATCCTCGTGGGAATCTTCTTCCGAGGAACGGTGAGATTGTCCGAAGAAGACGAGAGGGTGGAAGAAGGGGAACTTTGGACGGGATCATGCAAAGCCTGAGAAAGTAACGAACCGGGCCTGCTCTAGCTGTCGACATGGCCTTCCGTCGTAAGATACTGGTCAGTAACTCTCAAGGACCCATGAGGTACTGGCCAGTGGCGGAAGAGGTGAAGAGCGGTGGCAGCCCACTTTCTCAGGCCCGTCGGAGTTTTTTTTCCTTCGCCCTGGTACCCTGAGGCGATCTCAACGAACCGTGGAAAGAAGACCTGAGGAAGAAGTAGACCTGGGTCACCCAATGACCTAGGGTAGAAGAGGAGAGACGATGATCGGCGTCTGCCTAGGTGCCCAGGGACAAAATACGAAAAAGAAAAAAAAATCTTTGTTTGAAAAAGCTTTGCGCCGGTGCAATAGCTAAGTCTTCTCGTATTCGGAAACAAAACGAATAAAGAAAAAAAGAATAAAAGAATAAAAAAAGAAAAAAAGAAAAAAAAAACCTACAATCGAGAAGGCTATTTCCAGAAGACATTTAGTTGGAATCAAATCATTTTCCACCTCAAAATGAGCAATTTCCAACACGATTAAGCCCTTGCCACCGAACACCGATGAACTTGTTTGTTGTGGCTACCAACAGAAAACTTTATTCAGCTGAAGGAAGCTCTTTGGCACGAAAAGGATTTGAATATTCTCTTTCTTCTACAATCACAGCGGACTGGTTACAATGACAAGACATCACTCATGCCGACAGGAGACCTTTCGGGTCTGAACGAAGGTTGGATGTCGAAAATAAATGACGATGTCCATTGTTACTTTGAACACCAAAACTGCACGTCCTTGTGGAGAAATGCCGACAATGAGCCACATTCTCCAGGAATGTCCAATAGATTCTCACTGCTCCGACCAAGACTTTGAGGAGGTAAATGACAGTGCGTTTTACTCGGTACGATTATCGCTCCAACGATGATCGTTCATTGATCAACGATGATCGTCAAACGATTGCCTAGAACACTGATTCTCCGTTTCTGAATAGGGCTGTTTTGCTCCAAGCTGCAAAGTACGAGGCTAATCATCATTTTAACCAAACCTACAACCAACGCGCTTACCCAAATAGGATGCCAGATAGTAGGATGCGCGTCGCCCGCCATTGATGTGGTAGTAGTGTCTTCGATATATTTTATTTTGGTTAAAATGCCACGTGGTTTTATTGAACTTGGGAATGATAAAATACTGTTCATATGTCATAGTAGTAAGCATCTTCAGTATTGTATCGTCTCGTTGTGTTCAAAAAGACGATTTCCCGTGTTCATATTCTGACAAAGGAACTTCGTTATCAAAAGGAAGATCCTCAAGATTTAGAGAATTTGATATCTAATCTTAAATCAATCGAATCAACCTGAAAAGTTTGCTTATTTTGTACCTGAATAGTTTCGTTTGGTATTATAAAGATATAGTCTATATATGAAATTGTATATGTCTTCTTGAACTAATTGTACCAAGTTTACATTCACCTGAATGAAATCCACTGGCATCTGAGAGAACCAGGATCTGAAATATATGACAGCGTGTTGAAGGAATGTTTTACAAAAAATAACTTTAAAAAAAATCAGAACAGACAGTCAGATCTAGTGTTCTGATAATACCTCTTTGCGCCGTTATAATGTGTTTCAATCCACTGTTTTTCTTTATATAACTTTTTGTAAAATTTCTGCAAAAGTTGGCTATTCTTTAATTCATTACCCGAAAGTGGGTGAATAAATGAAATATGTCTGGTTCAAATGTTTCTAGTGAGAATCGTGAGATCATTAACTGCCACTTCAAGCTTTCATTTGCTTTTTTAAAAGTTTTAAATAAGAATAGTTCAGTTTACTTTGAAAATCGAAAACTGACGACATGTTTATTTTGATGCCTTGTGTTGATGATTATGTCTTCTCATGAGTAGCTTCTGTGTTCAACCCTTAAAAATAATTGCTCTATTTATTTACAAAAGAGGAGCATGCCGACAGGAGACCTTTTGGTCCATAACTAGGTCGGATGCGAAGAAAAAAATATAATAATGATGATTAAATAAACTAATAAAAACTATAACATGAATAATAATAAACAAAATAAATAAATGCATAGGTATAGTTAAATAATAAACAAACAGGAAAATAGTAAATACTAAATTGAAAGACAAATAATAATAAATGAAAATCAAGCATATAATTATACATATATCTCTATTCTTTATTAACTTATTTCTTTGTGTAGAACATACGATTTCAGTCAGCTGTTGGGAGGAAACCTGAAGTTATTGAAGAGGATCTCAATTGATCGAAATGTCCGTAAGGCGAGAATTCCTTTCTTCGGCTCCACAAAATCGCCTTTCCTGAACCGCAACAAAATCCGTCGCAGTGTGGAAGGGGATATAGGGCCTAAGTCGTCATACTTTCTATCCAGAGATTGATAGACACACGTGCACACACACACACACACACACACACACACACACACACACACACACACACACACACACACACACACACACACACACACACACACACAAATTGACGAGATTCACAGGATAGGGAATATTAAAAAAAAAAAGAAAAAATAGACATCTGAAAATAAAACTAAGAAATCAAATGATAGCCGAGGAGGTATTATCGAAAGCTGTTAAATTAGCAAACAGCGAGAAATTGAAACATATATGGATAGAAAAAGAAATGAGTGATGAGGAAAAAGAGAAAGACAAGGCTCTCAGAATTGAAGCCAATGATAGAAATAAGAAAAGAACAGAGACGAAAAAACGATTTTTTTTTTAGAGAGAGAGAGAGAGAGAGAGAGAGAGAGAGAGAGAGAGAGAGAGAGAGAGAGAGAGAGAGAGAGAGAGAGAGAGAGAGAGAGTGTCCTGGACTTGAGACTGAAAAAATAGTACATTAGAGAAATGAAAACTTAAACCAAAAAAGAGAAGAAAATATGAAACTAAAAGTGGCATACACAAATATCGATGATATGATCTCTGGAATTAATGAACTAAACGACTATCTAGAAATAGAGAAACCTGACATTATGGGAATTGTGGAGACAAAACTGAAAGGCCCTCTATCAACAAGTATGGTGGGACAAGGTCTATACAACCACTGGGCAAAAAAAAAAAAAAAAAAAAAAAACACAAGTAGGGAGGAGGTGTCATGATATTGACCAAAAAGGGTTTAAATGGGACAAAGTTAAATGAAGGCAAAGATAATGTGAAATTAATTATGATTAAAATTGTTAACAAAAATATGAAAAGGAGAAAAATTGTAGCAGTGTATGTGCCACCAAAAACACAGGCTTGGTCTGATAGTGATCACTATAAATTACTGGAAGACACAATGAATGTGCTAAGTGAGTTACTGAAAGACGGTGGTAACAGTAATTATGGGTGATTTTAATGCAAAGGACATAATCTGGGAAGAGATGATAGTAAAAGGGGGAGAGGAACTTTGGAGCAACATTCTACTGGATATAACGATCGAATACACCTAAACACAATGGTTAAGAAAAATACTAGATATAGAAACAATGAGGAACCGTCGAAACTAGATTAATATTATCTTCTGAACCAGATATCGTGAACAAAATGGAGTATAAAACACCAATTGGAAAGAGTGACCATATACTAAAAGAGTTTATATTAAAAGAGCAAAACAATGAATGATACACATAGAGAAGGAAGATTAATGTACAACAAAACGAATTTTGAAAAACTAAGAAAAAAATTCCAAAACACAAACTGGGATAAATTCTCCAAAGAGGAAACAAAGATGGAAGACAAATGGAACATATTCAAAGAAAAGCACAAGGAAGGAATTGATAAATATATACCAAAGAAGAAGCAAAGAGAGATTTATATAAAGTGTTGGTATAACAAAAGATATAGTGAGGCTAAAGATAAAAGAGACAAAGCCAGGAAAAGATTGAAAAAAGAACAAAAAAAATCCAAATTGCAAACATATATAAAACTTAGGAACGAATATGTGAATAGGAAAGAAAAAAGAAACTATGAAAAAGATATTATAGAGAAATGTAAGGATCAACCTAAACTCTTTTACAGACATGTAAATGACAAATTAAAGGAAAAACACGAAATTGTAAAATTGCATGAAGGAGATAAAGAATATATAGACGACACAGAAATGGCAGAAGTTATGATCAGACATTTCAGGTCTGTTTTTACAATTGAAAGCTCACAAATTTGGGAAGAGGGACAACAAGAAAGACCCCCTAAAATGAAAGAAATAAAGGTAACACAGAGAGAAATAAGAGACCAAATAAAAAACCTAGATGTTAGGAAATAGCATGGATCGGATGGAATTGGAAATTGGATACTGAAAGAGTGTATAGATGAACTGACTTACAAATTATACAAGCTAATAGATACAAACATAGTACTAATATATGAGGGAACAAAGAATATCCTACAAACTTCAGACCGGTATCCCTTACAAGCACAGTAGCAAAAATATGCGAAAATTTAGCAGAAATAAATGGATCAAACACTTGGAAGAAAATAATATATTAAACCCTAAATAATTTGGCTTTAGAAGAGTTAAAACTTAATATGCTTTTACTCGAGATTAATTGATATAAGAAAGAGATGGCTGGGCAGATTGCGCCTTCTTGGACTCGCAGAAGGCTGACAAAGTACCACATAAAAAAGTCAATAAGAAAAATTTAAATAATAAGAGGAATACAAGGTAAGCTACTGGAATGGATGAAGGATTTCTTAAGTGGGAGAAAAATGAGAGTGGTACTTGGAGACAAAAATTCGAACTGGGAAGATGTGATAAGTGGCGTCCCGCAAGGCTCTGTATTGGCTCCTTTAATGTTTGCCATATATATAAATGATATGGATGAGGGAGTGAAGTGTTACATGAACTTCTTTGCTGACGATGCCAAATTACTCAAGAGAGTAAGCATAGAAGAAGAATGCAGATCACTACAAGAAGACCTGGACAAAATATGGGAATGGAGTCAGAGGTGTGAAATGAACTTTAACATTAAGAAATGTAGTATAATGGAATTTGGAAAAAGCAAAAATAGAATATCGGGTCAATATAAAATTGGTAACAAGGAAGTAAAAAAAGTCGATTCAGAAAGGGACCTGGGAGTGATTATCTCAAGTGACTTGACACCTGATAAACATGTCAATGAATTATTTGGAGAGACTTTTAACTTATTAAGATCAATGAAAGTGGCCTTCGACTACATGGATGAAGAAATGGTAAAGAGAATAGTGGCTGCACTAATAAGACCTAAACTAGAGCATGCTGCAACACTATGGGTACCTGGCAAAAAAAAAAAAAAAAAAAAAAAAAAAAAAAAAAAAAAAAAATATATATATATATATATATATATATACATATATATATATATGTATATATATATATATATATATATACAAACATATATATATATATATAAGAAAATTAGAAAGAATCCAAAGGGCAGCGACAAAAATGGCACCTATACTGTCAAATCTGACATATGAACAAAGATTGGAGAAATTACATCTATCAACACTGGAACAGAAAAGAGAAAGAGGTGATTTGTTGACCATTTACAGAATTATGAAAGAGATGGAAATTCTTGATAGAGACGGTTTATTAAAGTGGGACAGAAAAGAAACAAGAGGAAATGAAAAGACGCTAAAGAAGGCCAGTGACAGAAGAGATTTGAAAAAGAATAGCTTCCCACACAGAGTGATTGATGTCTGGAACAAACTGAACGGAAGAACAGTGAGTGCCAAAACTATAGAAGATTTTAAGAATAA
The DNA here is from genome assembly GCF_046742065.1 of Oratosquilla oratoria. Lineage (NCBI taxonomy): Eukaryota > Metazoa > Arthropoda > Malacostraca > Stomatopoda > Squillidae > Oratosquilla > Oratosquilla oratoria. The sequence continues at coordinate 14,205,555 of NC_134794.1, forward strand.
ACTAGATGCGGAGAGATACGAAAACGGGTCACTACGAGCATAGCTCTCGTCCCGTGAAATACAACTAGGTAAATACACACACACACACACACACACACACACACACACACACACACACACACACACACACACACACACACACACACACACACACACACAGTGGTTTGTCTGCATACTAGTATCACGCGTTCAAGTGATTTCTTCTGCACACATATATATATATGTATGTATATATATATATGTATATGTATGTGTATATATGTATATACGAGAGAGATAGAGGGACAAAAAAATTAAACAAAGATAAAAAAAATGCTAAAGTGTTTCAACAAGGAGATAGTAAGACAAACGAACAATGAGTCAGGAAAACACAAACCAATTATTCAATTTATTGGAAGAAATCAGCTGGGACTAGTGTGACTGGTAGTTGCATGTAACTACCAACAGGACCTCTCGGAGATGCATGGCATCGTCCTATAGATTCCAGAATACATAGCACGTGACACCCGGTACTGAGGAGGTTAATGAAGGCGAGCTTGTACTAGGGTGGCTAAAGAAACCCAAGAAGTACCGAACAATGTGTTAATCACAATGCGACAAAGCACCGCAATTGCAACATATGTTTACACAACGGAGGCGAACTAGCAACTGCGTCGCGTCGGTATGTAGCCTACATTGGCGGGATGTATACGCAACCACATGATTCCCTTACAAAATGGTCATACGTAAATGCAACCAATTAATACAATGATGAATACAAAATAATTATCTAACATGTGACACATATATAAGGGAGGAAACATGTTTTTCCCGATCTATTAATACATACGCACAATAATCACAAATGTACGGTGCTATACACGTACACCATAACAAGCTGTAGCCCCGAGGGGGCACCACAAAGATGAATGAAACAATCTGGTATTATGTGGAACAAAAAGAAAATCGACATCAGGTTGGGAAAGGACGTCATAGTGTCATTTAGTAAAAAAACGACGAGTGACACGAAGCTTTGATAGATTGGGCACAGGCGTACGTGACTTGCCGTGAAGAAAGACACATACCCCAATCCCCCTAATCATCGAGTTTCTGATCACGACACCAAATGATAGGTTAAAAGGCGTCACAGCCGTTTATTGTAAACGAACGTGATTAGAATGCTATTGAAAACGCGCACTCAAAAACACTGCGATTTATGAACTGCTATTAACACGACCCGTCACTGGGGGGGGTTCATAAAACGCTTTTGGTATAAAAAAAAAAGTAATTTGTTGTTCTCTAAATGTTGGCTGCCATTGATTGCTGAAGCAAAACTTTTTGTCCAATGCATTGTGTGAATGTCCCCTCTGTTCACGCTAATGAGGCATTTGCTATTCATGTATACAGAACGAAAGCTTGTGTACTCATAGATGCGTTCCTAAATGTCGCACACTTATTCATATGCATATATATGTACATGTGTGTGTATTTGTACATGTATATACACATGTATATGTATATGTATGTATGTATGTATGTATATATATATACATACATATGTGTGTATTTGTACATGTATATACACGTGTACATGTATGTATGTATATATGCATATGTATATATATATATATGTATATATATATATATATATACATATACATACATACATATGTATATATATATATATATATACACACATATATACAGTATATATATATATATATATGCATACATATACAGTACATATATATATATACATATATACATATATATATATATATATATGTATATATATACATACATACATATATATATATATATGTATGTATATGTATATACATATACATATATACATATATATATACATTATATATATATAATATATATATATATATATACATATATATATATATATATATATATATATATATATATATATATATATATATATATACATATATATACATATACAGATACAGGTATATGTGGTTCCCTTGCTCATCACCTTCATGACCACCAGATGTCTGACCTCTCCTAACCTCACTTGACCTTTGTACAACTTGTATCACAGTGGCCTCCCCTATTAAAACAATCTGATTTGTTTTTATAATAATGTGATTTTTTTTTTAACTTACCACCTAGAGATGGTACAATATTCTTTAATTGTTGGGTAATAAAGTTATCTATTAGTACCAGTTTACTTTTCTCCTCATAAATTTTGGAAAACTCTGTCAGGCTCTACCTGATCCCAAAAGAGAAGTTGATTAGTAACATAGAAAATGTGAGCAAAAAGCTTGATTGTGCGTAACTAGCTGTCAATTTAGTAACATATACATACATATATATCGGATTTCCAAAGGGACAGCTGAGGGAGACACCATAAAGTTCTTTCAAGCCCTTTTCTGATAAAGTAATCATAATTATAATAAATCAATACAGATGATAAATCAATATGGACCATGGTTCCTCCAGTTTTGCTAATCACAAGTTCTTTTTATGCCAAGATGGTCGTCATGGAAGAGGTTCAACAGTCGACTGTGACCATAATGTCTCAAAATAGCCTAATTGGTAACTTACGCGCGCTCCCTCGTGACGTCATGTCGATAGTTTTCGATTTTCAAAGTAAACTGAACTATTCTTAGTCAAACCTTAAAAAAGCAAATAAAAGCTTGAAGTGGCATATAAATAGAGCCCCGTGAGTCATTTGGCAGGTAATGATCTCACGATTCTCACTGGAAAAAACTGAACCAGACATATTTCATTTATTCACACACTTTCGGGCAATGAATTAAAGAAGAGCCAACTGTTCGTAGAAATTTCACAAAAAGTGATAAAAAGAAAAACAGTTGATTGAAACACATTATAACGGCGCAAATGACAAAAGAGGTGTTATCAGAACTGTCAGTTCTGACTTTTTTTTTCAAAACTATTTTTTGTAAAACATTCCTTCAACACGCTGTCATATATTTCAGATCCTGGTTCTGTCTGTCAGTGGATTTCATTCAGGTGAATGTAAACTTGGTACAATTAATACAAGATGACATATACAATATCATATATAAACTATATCTTTATAACGCCAAATGAATCTATTCAGGTACAAAATAAGCAACCTTTTTAAGTTGATTCGATTGATCTAAGATTAGATATCAAATTCTCTAAATATTGGGATCTTTCTTTTGATAAAGAAGTTCGCTTACCAGAATATGAACACAGGGAATCGTCTTTTGGAACACAGCGAGACGATACAATAGATGCTTATTTCTACGACGCATGAACAGTATGCTATCATTCCCAAGTTCAATAAAACCATGTGGCATTTAACCAGAATAGAATATATCGAAGACACTACTACCACAGCCAATGGCGGGCGAGCGCATCCTACTACCTGGCGTCCTATTTGGGTAAGCGCGTTGTTGGTAGCTTCGGTTAAGATGCTCAGCCTCGTACTTTAAACTTGGAGCAAAACAGACCTATTCAGAAACACAGAATCAGTGTTCCAGGAAATCGTTTTACGATCATCGTTGATCTATGAACGATCATCGTTGGAGCGATAATCGTACCAAGCAAAATGCACTGTCATTTGCCTCCTCAAGGTCTTGCTCGGACCAACGAGAATGTATTGGACATTCCTGGAGAATGTGTCTCATTGTCGGCATTTTTCCACAAGGACGTGCATTTCTGGCGTTCAAGGTAACAATGGACATTGTCATTTATTTTCTGCATCCAATCTTCGTTCAGAACCGAAAGGTCTCCTGTCGGCATGAGTGATGTCTTGTCATTGAAACCAGTCCGCTGTGATTGTAGAAGAAAGAGAATATTCAAATCCTTTTAGTGCAAAGGAGCTTCCTCCAGCTGAATAAAGCTTTCTGTTTGGCAGCCACAACAAAGACGTTCATCGGTATTCGGTGGCAAGGGCCTAAGCGTGTTGGAAATTGCTCTTTTTGAGCTGAAAATGGATTTGATTCCTACCAATCAATATCTTCGGGGAATAGCCTTCTCGACGATACTTCGTTTTTTCTTCTTTCGCATAAGAGAAGACTTAGCTATTGCATCTGCGCAAAGCTTTTTCAAACAAAGATTTTTTTTCTTCGTATTTTGCCCACGGGCACCTGGTCAGACGCCGAGCACTGTCTCTCCTCCTCTATCCTAGGTCATTAGGTGACCCAGGTCTCCTTCTTCCTCGGGGTCTTGCTTCCTCGGTTCGTTGAGATCGCCTCAGGGTATCAAGGGCGAAGACGAACTCCGACCGGCCTGAGAAAGTGGGCTGCCACCGCTCTTCACCTCTTCCGCCACTGGCCAGTACCTCATGGGTCCTTGAGAGGTACTGACCAGTATGTTACGACGGAAGGCCATGTCGACAGCTAGAGCAGGCCCGGTTCGTTACTTTCTCAGGCATTCCATGACCTCGTCCAAAGTTCACCTTCTTCCGCCCTCTCGTCTTCTTCGGACGATCTCGCCGTTCCTCGGAAGAAGATTCCCACGAGGATCTCCGGAGCTGAGTCCTCCCGCTGACGTAGAGGAGAGAGAGAGGTAGAGAGCTCCGGTCGCCTGGCCAGGGTCCCGCTTGCTGCCGCCGTCGTGTAGTTCCTTCGTCGAGCCCACTTCGTTGCGGACCCGGCTGGCCAGGGGCATCCTCCGGAAGAGAGCCCTGTGCAGCCCGGATGGAGGCGACTCTCGCGAATGCTCCGGCCCTCTTCCATTCGCAACTTTACCCGCCAAGTACAAAGGATTACAAAGGCGGAGCATGCCGACAGGAGACCTTTTAGTCCATAACTAGGTCGTATGCGAAAAGATTATAATAATGATAAATAAATAAACAAATAGATAAATAAAATTATAATATAAATAATAATAAAATAAAATAGATAAATGTACTATGCTATGCTACCAATTGAATAATGATAAGTATTGTTTACGCGGCACCTGATGAATAAAATAATATGTGCATCTTTTTTTTAATGAATAATGTAATGTGCATACCGTAACTATTGCATAGTCTAAAGAGTTTAGCAATACACAACATATCGTCTCCTTCTACTAAGCAATTCCAGTCTCTTCATTGACTATGCTGCGACGAACACATGGAATGCAGAATCAGTGTCAATGGATTACTTAAATGAAAAACAAATCGCATAATCCTCGCCACGATAGAGTTAGTGTCGGCCTCGGTATAACGACTAACCCTTTAACGAGTCCATTAAACCGGAAGACGACGAAGGCTTTTCGTAAAGGCGAAAGGGAAGTCGGTAAGGAGGCGATTGTATAATGAAAACGAGCCTTTATCCTCACACTTTATTTTGTGGTCCATATAAACATATGCATATATGCACATAAACATATATGCAATAAACACACTAGGAACGTGTCTTATAGATGCAAGGTAACCCCTTTAGAAAATAAATAAACGGAGCGGAGCGCTTTCGTATATTACATCCAGTGTAAATACACTGGATGTAATATACGAAAGCGCTCTGCTACGTTTTTTTTCTAAAGCGGTTACCTTGCATATACATATATATATGTATATATACATATATGCATATGTACAGTTAATTTATATGTGCATATGCAAAATAGACGACGATAGACTTTCAACTCAGAAAAGAGAAATGCATTTTGGATTGTACACACGAATATAAACGTTCTCGATTTTTTTTTTGCCGTATTCATAACTGTTCTTACTGTGTGTGTGTGTGTGTGTGTGTGTGTGTGTGTGTGTGTGTGTATGTGTAAGTGTGCTTTTTTACATCCATGTGCGTATTCTTGTGATTAAGAGAGCGAACAGAATGATATTAGGGACAGTTGCCATGAAAATGTCGTCAAGTTCTGGCGTTGTAGATACGCGAGAACCTTTTCTCTCCCTCCCCCCCTCTCTCTCTCTCTCTCTCTCTCTCTCTCTCTCCCACGTGTTTTTCGCTTTCCTCTACGCCGCACATCAGATGTAATTATTTTTCCATCTTCGCCATTCTCGCCTGCACTTTACTCGTGAGCTTATGGAGTTATGCTCTTCTAAATAAGAGGAGAAACCACTTTCTTTTTCAGTTTGCATTTACATCGTCAATGGCTTTTAGCGTCTTCCAGGGTCTTAAACTTCATGGACGGTATTCGAGGGCCTTCAGAGCGGTGGCAGTCTCCCTGTGTGGCCTTCAATGTCCCAGATTATGGCACTGTTGGCAAGACGGGCGGAACCCTCGAGGTCCCGCACAGGCGGATATGGCTTTACGACCACCCTGGACTGACTGTCTCATCCCTGCTTTTAGACGTGGGGAGGAGAGGGGGGACTTCTCGGCAAGGTTTCCGTACACCCTACCCCTGTCGTGCGATCAAAGTAAAGAACAACCACTCCCACAACCACCCCCACCTCCCCCTCCCCCCCGGGCAGAGAGGAGCCGAGGTCTGAAATGGCGGGAATCTTTTGGGGAGACCCGGAGAGACTATCGCGCCATCTTACAGTCCGCCTGCGTCGCTTCCATACAGCTTTCTGGGGCATAAACTGGAGTCTCGGGCCATCACGCCTCGCTCGCTCAACCGGAACGCAGAGGCCCTCGATGGTCCCGGCGACTCCAGAAGCAACATGGGGGGCCATTCACAGACGCGGCAAGACAGAAAAGGGATGGAAGAGGAGGAGGAAGAGAGGGAGAGAGAGAGAAAGAGAATAAGTTTGGGAAGGGGACATTCACAGACGCGGCAAGACAGAAAAGGGATGGAAGAGGAGGAGGAGAACGAGACGGAGGGAGAGAGAAAGAAAGAGAATAAGTTTGGGAAGGGGACATTCACAGACGCGGCAAGACAGAAAAGGGATGAAAGAGGAGGAGGAGGAGGAAGAGAGGGAGGGAGAGAGAAGGAGAATAAGTTTGGGAAAGGGACATTTATAGACGCGGCAAGACAGAAAAGGGATGGAAAAGGAGAAGGAGAACGAGAGGGAGGGAGAGAGAAGGAGGAGAATTACGGCAAAATGGTGAGGGCGAAGTGGAGGAAGAGAACGAGAGGAAGGGAGAGAGAAAGAAAAGAATGAAAGCAACATAACATTAGGAGGGTTTTTTCACAAACGTGGCAAGACAGAAAAGGGATGGAAGAGGAGGAGAACGAGAGAGAGAGAGAGAGAGAGAGAGAGAGAGAGAGAGAGAGAGAGAGAGAGAGAGAGAGAGAGAGAGAGAGAGAGAGAGAAACTTACGAGGATAATGCAAAATGATGTTGCGGAATGGCATGGAGAACGGATATGGTAAACTTGGAACAGGTTCAAGCCATTCGGATGGAAATTGAAGAGAGGATTTGTGTCTTAGAAGACCTCTGTATGCTTGTAGATCTGTATAATCTATTGTTCTCGGGAGCCAGCCAAAGTGCGAAGTACATACTAAAGGATTTATTTAGGTTTGAGATAGATAAATATGAACTTAGAGTGTCTGTTTCAATATATTCTTGCGACGCTTAAAATGCTTTGGAAAGTGTTAGCATAAATAATATAAAAATATAAATAACCTTACATAAACACTCTCACACACATACAGAGACACTTACAGACAGACATACGGACACAGACATGCACACACACACACACATACGCGCGCACACACACACACACACACACACACACACACACACACACACACACACACATATACACACACACGCATACACACACACACACACACACACACACACACACACACACACACACACACACACACACACACACACACACACACACACACACACACACACACACACACACACACACACACACACACACACACACACACACACAAAACTCAAAAGGATTTTCTTTGAAAACGTCTATATGTATTTGTATAAATCTAAAATACACTTCTCCTTCCTGGTATGGGTCTAATACATTCTTAACAATCCCCTATTCGGTCTGACAAGGAAATGTCACTTATTAAGCTACTATTTAGTACGAATTTACGCATACTACTTAGTAACTTTAATTCACATTTGAACAAGATTATCCTAACGTTTTAGCAAGTAAATGCACTGTTTCCCTTTATCATATTAGTTCCATCTGAACTCTAACCTGAATCTAGTATACGTATTTGCTAGCCGTTCACTAAAACTTAGCATCTGTCGACGACAGACTACACTAGTATCCAAAAGCCATCGATACCTTCTAGTTCCAACGACTTTCAAACACACTGGGCAAAGGTTGCCTTGCTTGGGTTAGGCTGACAGCAAGACAGGGTCAATTTTTCTTGCCATAACTCTATCAAAGTCTGAATAATTCCCCCCAATTTAGGAATTGTGTTCTAGTTGTCGCCAGGGGATTTTATTCAGCTTAGAAAGACATCCCATTTGAATTTTCGAAAATTAAACTTGATATGGTGGCGTTTCGTCTTTGCTGTCTTGAAGAAGACAAACTGGATGAATCTTTCTTACTCTCTAGAGTGACAAATGGCCCCAAGCGTTAGTGTGACAAGTCAGTGTGGGTTCCTCTAATGTATCGTTGTGAACATAAGACGTCACTTTTAAGTGTAACGTCATTCGTGTGACGGCGTCACATCGTCTTTTTTTTTTTTGCGATAAAGAAGAACCGTCGACGCCATGTTGTAACGGTCACGAGATGGACCCCACCGATATGACGTCACACTAAGATCTCAGATGATGTAAATATAAGTCATTGTGAATAACAACAACAATAGTAATGATATAAAATAACAAATATAATGAACAATAACAACAACAGTAATAATGATAATATTAATGATGATGATGATATAATGATAATATTAATAATAATAATAATGATAATAATAATAATAATAATAATATAATAATAATAATAATAATAATAATAATAATAATAATGATAATAATAATAATAACATGATGATGATGATGATGATGATGATGATGATGATGATGATGACGATAATGATGACAATAATAGTAAAAACAATAACGATTATAATAATATTAACGTTAACAGCGACAATAATGTATGGGATTTGTATTGCGTCAATAACTATCGCTTCTATCCACAGAAACAAAATCGAACTGAGGACTGTGAGTCATAAAACTAACAAACGAGAAACTTCAGGTTGATAGCAGAAAGGATAGATAGTGGAAGA
>NC_134794.1:14219619-14227119 GCF_046742065.1 Oratosquilla oratoria
GAAAAAGACGAAGACTAAAGAGAGAGAAAAAAAAGGAGAGCAGGAAGAGGGAGAAGAAGAAGAGGTAAAAATAAAGAGGAAGATGGGGAAGAAAAAAAGGATGAAGAAGAAGAGGGCGAACAAGACAAAAACAAGATAAATAAATAGAAAAAGAGGAAGACAAATAACAAGAAGAGGAGGAGAAGGAAGAAGAGAAGAAGGAAGAGGAGGAAGATGAGGAAGATGTGGAGGAGGAGTAGGAGTAGGAGTAGTAGGGGTAAGAAGGAAACAGATAAAGAAAATGAAAAAGAAGAAGAGGAGTAAGAGGAGAAGGAAGAGGAGGAGAAGGAAGAGGAGGAGAAGGAAGAAGAAGAAGAGATGGAGGAGGAGGAGGAGGACGAGGAGGAGGGAAACAAATAAAGAAAATAAAGGAGATGAAGAAGAAGAGTAAGAGAAGGAAGAGTCGAAGGAAGAGGAGGAGGAGGAGGAGGAGGAAGGAAACAAAGAAAATAAAAGAGAAGAAGAGTAGGAGGAGTAAGAGGAAGAGTCGAAGGAAGAGGAGAGGTAGGACACTTTCTTGGTCGACGCGCCATCCAAGATAGGAAATGTAGCTTACAGGGAGCATTATGTCCTTAAAGCTTCCGAGACCCATAAACTGTTTACTTCTACACCGTGGCCGTGCTAAATCTGGTCTCTGACAAGCCAAACATCCATATTTCAGCAGGAAATGTCAGAAACAGGCTTTTTCCAACTCCTCTCCTGGCATCTAAGCGACATTTTAGAAAAATTTTTACTTCTTGGTCTAAACTACCTCTCTTCTGAATTGAAGGCAGAGTCGTTTTCTTTTTCTCTCTCACTTTCAGATAAGTAGATAAGTAAATAAGAGGAATAAGTAAATAGGCATATAAGTACTGAGGTGGATATGGGATGAGTCGTTGGGTCCGGCGGATCTTTCTTCCTGCACTAGTGTTGATGTTTATGGATTACTGTTTGCGGTGGGTTAAAAAGTCGATGCTTGTGCGGAACCGGCGTTGACATTTTGAACAGGCGAAGTCGTCCTTGTGTTGTATCAAAACGCAGATCTGCTTCTCCTTAATCCGGAGCCTCTCGATGTGCTCCAGTCCGCTGTGGAAAACCTTCCCGTCTCTCAGTTACATGTATCCCATGAAAGGGGACTATTTACCCCAGAGGTTAGGCTATTTGAACCCATGTTTGGAGTACGAGCTGGTAGATACTCGGGCATGTCCACATACCGATGTGCGAGCACATCTTACCTCTGAGCTATCACTGCTCTGAGATCCCATGGCGTTTGGTCTCGGGCCGCGAAGGGCCCAGTTACCGTGAGTGACCACGAGGAGGCACAAGATCTTAGTCTGTGTATCAGCGGGAAAAGACTTGCGCGCACACCCGTCTACGTCCCTTCTCACATGAAGATATCTAGTGGCAACAGATGAAAGCGAGGAGGCACCCAAGCATGCCTTCATACTAAATTAATGTCACCACACAAGACGCATCGCATCATCTTGAGTGTTTATACACTACACACTACGAATATATATCAAATAAACGAACAAAGATAAAAGGACAAATTCTTTTAAGTTTGCTCAAGATCTCAAATCATCAATAACTTCGTTATTCTTCTTTCCTCCTCCTCCTCACAGTCTTCCATATTCACTTATGTCCTCAATCTGATTATCTCCTAGGAACCTTTCCATAAGAAGGCTTACATGTATGATAGATTTCCTCTTACGTTCAAAGAATTGTGCTTCTGTGCTGACTTCCACAATTTTTTTTTTGTCTACATGGCATGCTACCAATTGAATTGAAGAGCATCAGAGAAAGAAAACAGTTAAAGAAGAGAAATACTAAAACAAGCTAATGACGTGGAAATAGTTCCACAGTAATAGGACGCAGACATCAATCCAAAGTCTCATCCAGGAGAGATCTATTGAAGGGCACGATGTCTGTTGCCAGATGTTGTGGGGTTGTGGTTTTCCACTCAATGAAGCTCGAGGGAGCAATTGCTATTACTAATAATTATTTTTTTTTTTATATTTTCTTTGTCTTTTTCTTTGTCATCGTCTCTGGAAGTCTTTGGTTGGGTCTTTGTATCTGAACCGGACATATCGAAAGCTCCAGAGGTCTTACACAATCTCTTTACTTAAGACGTTTCCAAGTTGTATCTGTTATTCTTTTACGAATGCAAATATTTATGGATAATTTACATACACACACACACACACACACACACACACACACACACACACACACACACACACACACACACACACACACACACATACATATATATATATATGTATATATATACACATTTATATATATTCATCTTATCAACCACATTAACTTTTTCCATTTCAATTCCTTGTCAAAACGATCGAGACTAACAGGAGCTCGATGGAAGTATATGCGGAAACTAATACGCTGTCGTGTTTGCAAGGAATTAAAATGGAAAAGTTAATGGGGTTGATAGGATGAAAATCTATGTACTGAGGAACACACACACACACACACACACACACACACACACACACACACACACACACACACACACACACACACACACACACACACACACACACACACACACACACACACATATATATATATATATATATATATATATATGCATGAAAACACATGCACAATCACACATACGCGCGCGAATTTCCTTTTGGGCCACTCCCCGTGAACCTAGATTCTATCTGCGCACGCCAGTTTCCCCCCCAAAATCATTCGATTCCTCTTTCCTATCGTTACATTACTTTTCCAAAACCTCACCGGTCTGCATTAGAAAAAAAAAAAAAAAAAAAAACCGGACACTTACTACCCCCAAGCAATGCATCTCTTCCCACTTCTTGGCCCCGAGGGAACATAGATTCCTTCGTATTCATCCATAACTCTTCACCGTTTCCCTACATTATCGGGATCTGCTTACTTCCTCTTCTCTTCGAGTGAGGCCTCTTGGCTTGCCCTACACCACCCAGAGCGAGTCGACAGCCATGAATACGTTAATGTGGTTGTTGCCTCTTCTCCCAACGCCTTTATGGTCCCGCATCTATCACAGCCGCTCGCCTGTGCTTCCAGATAAATGTTCCAAAAAACCACACTCTTGCTGCTTCTGATGCTGCTGATGCTGCTTATGATGCTTATTCTGTGTTCTTACTGTTGTTCGATTTGGTTTATTGTGGCGAACTTTGTGGATTTGGTTTGGGGCTGAGGTTAGAGGGTGTTATTCAGCTGAGGGGTCGAGTTATCCTTTTGCCTCCGAATTTTCTCTTCAGGCGGAAAAGATCTTAGCTTGTAGATGGATCTGTGAAGTACGTTCCCGTGTTGATATGGCTGGTGATGCTGTTTCGACAATTATTATTCTTTTTTGCTGTTATTTTCTTATCGGAAAGCTGTTGGTGCAGGAAGAGGCACTATAGATATGCTACCGATACAGTAACTCTACTGAAGCTGATCCTATAAATTGGTTTATTGACCTAAATACATTCTCATTTATGCATATTACCACTGTAGATGTACCCTCCAGCTCTCTCAAGCTTTGCAGTAATTGATCCTATTGATGTATACTTAGTATTTGTGTTACTGATTTAAAAGCAGCATTGGCTGTTACTGCAGCTGACATCGCCACAGCGGGCTGTTTCAAGCCTCGTAGTTGCAAATGCAATTGATTTGTTTGATCCATTCGCTCCAATGAAGGAAATACAACTCCAATGATTCGTGGTTCTATTTTTGTTTTAATTCATTTTCATTTTTTTTCAGTCCTTATTTTCATCTAACCTCTCTTTCGCTGTCCCCTTTTATTTCTTTTGTTTCTTCTCTGGTTGTCGATCGTTTTATGGTGTGATAATTCTTTCAACCTTTCCTTTTTCTAATCATTCTTTAACCTTTCCTTTTCCTATTTCATCTGTGTTCGGCTTCTTTCCTGTTAACTCAGGAGAGATGTAGGAATGTATCCCCGCCCAGACGCTTCTCAACACCTTCATGGATTTAGTATAAAGGAGAGTTTTCTCTCAATGTTTGCCGAGTATATATCTGCAATGTTTTGGTCACCAACGTTGTCTTTGCTGATAATGATGAGTTGTTGGAGGTCCTCGCTGAAGACCTCGAGTCAATACACAGAGAGGAAAGACCGTTTGGTCTCTAGGTCTTCCAAACCAAGACAAAGGTAAAGACGTTTTGAAAATTACTCGATGATATTGTTTAGGCTGCCCATGCACGTTGAGATCTCGGAATCTTAGTCGATCACCACGTATAGAAATGTTGGTTACTTGAAATGCGTTGGAAATGCGAGGCGTGAAATCAAGGATGTCTACAGGTACATGGTTTCCAGTTCATTTATTATGTTCAAGATCTTGCGGGTTATCTGAATTAATTAGAAATTAAGGGATTCCAGTTACTCTTGTAGATCGTTATTTCGCCACTGCCACCAATAAGGAACATTTTTTCGGAGAATGTAATTTCTCTTCTTTTTAGAAAAAAGAAATGGATCTAGATCTATAAGCAAACGTCTTACTTTAAATTTACACTATTATATGTATACATACATTCCCGCAAGGAAGGAAATCCTGTGAATTCACCACAATGCGAAAAACACTGAAAAAAATAACATTGACTCAGTCTCGGAGACCAACGTCATGGCATCATTCGAGACGTCTAAGAAACCTAGAAAACACCTGAGGTGTCCAAGAAATCTAAAGGTGTCCGAAACACACTTTTGACCACCAGAACTCTTACTGGACCAATTGAGTAAATCTCCAAACACCACTGGAACTCGAACCGTTGGCTGTGTACTCACGAGGTTGCGACGCTACCACGATACCACAGTCTGGGGTTCGAATCCCAAGTGTCGTTCATTTACTGTCGAAACGAGTAGGAGAGTGAGTGAGAGGTGTGACTTGGGGTAGAGTGGGGAGGGGGAAGACTGGATGTGGCTATGGTTCTGTCCCACTATTAATCATCTTTGAGGACATTATGGGCGTGAGGGGGAAAGAAGAGTGAGAGGGTCGAGAAAGGGTGGAGGGCGTGAGGACAAACGCTAACCCATTGACTACCGCGATGGCTTTAATGGTCTTATTCAGGATAATGGTAGACGATTCCATTCGGCCGAAGGGTCCGGATCGAGACGAAATGGATTTCTGATTGATCGAGCCCACGATTTAGGTCCCCAGATCGATTCTTTACTTGGATAAAGTCGTTTTGCGTTCGTGAGTACGATATCCCACTTTAGTAGAGTCAAGGAAGGGTTGGTTGTATGAAATGAAGCAGACTATACAACAAGCAACATAATGAAGACTACGATATAGATGTCGAATCAAGAATATTGCGTAGATGTGAACATCATCATCTGTCCTTAGCAGACTGATTAGAGAAAAGCAAACATTCCGCTTTGGTATCAAACCCAAGCCTTCGAAGATCTGAGTTCGATACCCGCACAGTATTATATTCTAATGTGTGACAGGTTAAAGTACAGTCTATGTTGGAATACGAGAAGTGTGCTGTTGGGTTTCTCTTGGTTAAAGGTTCCTGTGATGTTCTGTGTAGTACAATACACTTCTCTGGTTTGGCTTTATTTTCGAAGTGTAGTGTAGTGTGTGGGTCAGACTGGGTATTGTGCGGTATTGTATGATGTGGAAAAACATAAGAAGTATTATCTAGCTTGATAGTGAAGAGTTCATGAACACAACAATATATACGCATATGTATACATGCAGTGTGTACATTTCATAAGTACATATACATAATACTTAATGAACAATGGATCATTGACAAAAGTTGTGGGTGAGTGTGTGTGTGTGTGTGTGTGTGTGTGTGTGTGTGTGTGTGTGTGTGTGTGTGTGTGTGTGTGTGTGTGTGTGTGTGTGTGTGTGTGTGTGTGTGTGTGTGTGTGTGCGTGTGTGTATGTGTGATTCACCATGGTGTTGGATCACGCGTTGGACTCGTGACCGACAACTATTTCCCTCCCGGAAGAGATCTCAGAGCTCATATATGACCGATCTAGGAGCAATTCTGTGACCTTACACGCACACACACACCCAACTCCCCGCCCACAAAAGTTGGAGTAACGACTCGCAGCGCAGCGACACTGAATTTATTTCAACCTTGGGTGGGATTCAAACCCGGACCTCCGTAGTGACAGCCGGGTGTGTGTGTGTGTGTGTGTGTGTGTGTGTGTGTGTGTGTGTGTGTGTGTGTGTGTACTTGATGGAATAGCACACCATGGCAAAGGGTTTGGGTTCAAATCGTCGATGAAATAAATAATGGGGACGGAGGGAGGAAACAGTCAATAAAGACAGAGTGGAGGTTGGATTGGCCCCAAAGGAAATGACGCTAACAACGTCCACACACAAAGGGTTAGGGTGCAACGGCACGAGGTTGGGAAGGGCGCGTACGAACGAGTCGTTCGGGTTCGTGAAACGATGGATTTCACAGTTGTCATGGATCCTTTAATACGAAAATGGTGGTGATTGTTTTTATTCGTCGAAAGAAGTCATTCCCGTCGATTAAGAATTAAGAGTTTAATGGTCGAAATTAAGCTCAGTTAACTGAGCGAGATTCGAACCCACAACTGGTCTCGTACTCGCTTAGTTGTGGGTTCGAATCCCGCACTCCTCGCCTTTTGCGGTGCAATATCGTCCCCAAGGATAGAATCGATGGTTATTGCTGACGAAATACTTGGCTACTGATGGAGCATTATAGGCATGGAAAAAGGTCATTTGGCGTTATCCACAGATGATAAAACAAAGAGAGAGGGAGAATGAGAGAGAGAGAGAGAGAGAGAGAGAGAGAGAGAGAGAGAGAGAGAGAGAGAGAGAGAGAGAGAGAGAGAGAGAGAGAGAGAGAGAGAGAGAGAGAGAGAGAGAGAGAGAGAGAGAGAGAGAGAGAGAGAGAGAGAGAGAGAGAGAGAGAGAGAGAGAGAGAGAGAGGGGGGGGGGGAACGGGAAATGAGAAAGAGGGGGAGAGGGAAAGAGAGAGAGAGAGGGAAAGAGATAGAGTGAAAGAGATAGATAGATAGAGAGAGAGAGAGAGAGAGAGAGAGAGAGAGAGAGAGAGAGAGAGAAAGAGAGAAAGAGAAAGAGGGAAAGAGGGAAAGAGGGAAAGAGAAAGAGGGAAAGAGAAAGAGAGAAAGAGGGAAAGAGAGAGAGAGATAGAAGAAAGAGAGAGAGAAAGGACTCTTCCACTTTGCGCGTTCGTGCGCAGACGCGTTACATCGACGACGACGACGACGACGACAAGAGCGTTGGCTGACTGCGGCAGAAGCTTCCGACGCTTTCGTCTTCTCTTTGCGGTTCGAGGGCGCTTGACCAAGAACGAGACCCTCAAGAGGATCAAAGGACTCGAACCGGCGTCGCAGAAATGGTGTGTACGAAGGCGAAGTAAGCTTCCACGAACGGGAAATAATCGCGTACGAAACCGAAAGCAAACTGGCCCAAGAGTCTGAAGTCTTTATGATTTTGTCTTTAATTTTGTTATTAATAATAATAATAATAATGATGA
>NC_134794.1:14229619-14247119 GCF_046742065.1 Oratosquilla oratoria
AGTTGGAGTAACAACCCACAGCGCAGCGGTACTGTAATTATTTCAGCCCTGGGCGGGATTCGAACCCGGACCGCCGTAGTGGCAGCCGGGAATTCTAACCACTACGCCACGAGGTGTGTGTGTGCGTGTGTGTGTGTGTGTGTGTGTGTGTGTGTGTGTGTGTGTGTGTGTGTGTGTGTGTGTGTGTGTGTGTGTGTGTGTGTGTGTGTTTGTGTGTGTGTACAGTATGTGTGTGTGTGTAGGTGATTATACCTAATTGTATTTTTCATAATGGTAATATACAGGAAAGGAACTGTGTTTATGTCAATCTTTCTCTATTATAACTTTAAATTTGTTTATGGTTTTGTATTGGGCTGTCCATTCTTTTAGTCCATTCCAGGAATTGACGCATCTATTGAGAAAATTATGTTTGTTGACATCTTTCAGACATGTGGTCTTTATCATCAAGTTCCTGTGACCTCTTGACGTCCTCCCATGTTAAAACAAGAAATCTTTTTTGTTAAGTTTATTAATTTCTTTCATAGGCCTGAATACCGCGATCCTGTCACTTGTTTCACTTATTAATTTCAATAACAGCAGTCCTGGTATGTCTCTCTCAAAAAATTAACTCACTATCCTACTCCCATGAAGTGGGAAGTGAGAAACCCCTGATAGGGCAAGTCCTGTCAGTTGTGGTAAGCCGCCTTATTTTTTTTTTTATTTTTTATTATTATTTTTTTTTTTTAGGCCGATGTTTGGGTCACCTCACCGCCCGATTGGCCAGGACTGTCACACAATGAGCATGCAGCAAGTCCCGGGAATCGAACTCACGACCACTTGCTTATAAATCCAACATATCCGCTGGGCTACTTTTTATGGCTTACCTACTAAGCTAATAATAAATTTATTTGCTGTTTCTGTATTTTCTTCATCTTGTTTATGTTCTTCGTCAAATCACGCCGTTGCTGCATATTCTAGTCTGGTGCGGATGAAGATCCTTAATTCTGTTTTCGTCAAATCACCGTTCGTGTAGTGAAAAAAGTGTCTTACGTTTTGTCAACATCCTCTGCGTTTCGTTCTAAATGTTTTTTGATGTTTTTATGGAAGGGACAAGCTATACATAATCAACATTCTCAGATATTTATCTTTTGTTTATGTGTCTTACTTCATGTGTCATTAAGTCACTGATAGTTTTTATTTATTTTTATTGATTTTTTTTTCAATTTCCAATACTTTGCATTTTTTGTTTTTGTACTTAAGATAATTTTCTATATTTAGTCACAGCCATATATTCTGTTCAGATCTTTATGTAACAATATGTGTGTGTGTGTGTGTGCGTGTGTGTGTGCGTGTGTGTGTGTGTGTGTGTGTGTGTGTGTGTGTGTGTGTGTGTGTGTGTGTGTGTGTGTGTGTGTGTGTGTGTGTGTGTGTTTATGAGTTCCATTCAAGTTTTTCATGTCACAAAATTTAAGGTGGTGGTTGGATACAAATACTTGTTTTCTTATTGTTGCATTACATTTCTTTATGGTTCATTACAGAAAGCTTTGGTTTTTCTAGATGATGTATTATGACATTTTTGTTTATGCATGTTCCACAGGCCATCGTTCATGCAAATGACCTCAATGTACCCAGAAGGGATCATTTCCTGATTTCTTTTTGCCCATAAATATACTCTCGGTCCTTCTCTTCTTCCTCCTCCTCTTGTTCCTTCTCCTCTTCCTCCTCTTCTTCCTCCTCCTCCTCTTCTTCCTCCTCCTCCTCTTCGTCCTCCTCCTCCTCTTCCTCCTCTTCTTTTTCCTTCTCCTCCTCCTCTTCTTCCTCCTCCTCCTCCTCTTCTTCCTCCTCCTCCTCCTCTTCCTCCTCCTCCTCCTCTTCTTCCTCCTCCTCCTCCTCTTCTTCCTCCTCCTCCTCCTCTTCTTCCTCCTCCTCCTCCTCTTCTTCCTCCTCTTCTTCCTCCTCCTCTTCCTCCTCTTCTTCCTCCTCCTCCTCTTCCTCCTCTTCCTCCTCCTCCTCTTCCTCTTCTTTTTCCTTCTCTTCCACCTCTTCTTCCTCCTCCTCCTCGTCCTCCTAACCCTCCTCTTCCTCCTCTTCCTCCTCCTCCTCCTCCTCCTCTTCCTCCTCTTCCTTCTCCTCCTCTTTTTCCTATTTATCTTCTCTTTTGGTTCCCTAATCTTCTATTTATACGTATTTCTACTTCATGATCTTCCATGTTCTTCTAGAACGTTTCTTTGTTTACAAACAAATTCTTCCCAAGTCTTTCTTCTTCATTTAAATTTTTCCCTCTTATTCCTCTTTATTTCTCTTTGATTCACTCTTCACCTCTTCCTCCTCCTCCTCCTCCTCCTCCTCCCTTTCCATCGATCTCACTCCCTTCCAGTTTCTTCCTCTCCCTCCCCCTCCCTCTAACTCTCCTCCCTTCTTCCTCCTACCTCCTCCTACTCCCTCCTCCTCTTCCCTACTTACTGGCCATGCCTTCCTTTTGACTTTCTTAACTTCTTCCCTCCCACCCTCTCTCTCTCTCTCTCTCTCTCTCTCTTCACTACTTATTCTTAATACTCCTTCTCGTAATCCTTTCCTTTCTACTCTCTTTCTCTCTTTCTTTCATCCTCCTTCTCTTCCCCCTACTCACTCTCTTCCCCCTCCATCTGCCTCCTCTTTCTCTTTCCCATTCTTCTTCCTCCTCCTCCTCCTTCGTTTCCTTCCCTTTCCTTCCTCCTCCTCCATCCTTCCTCCTCCCCTCCTCCTCTTTCTCCTCCATCCTTCCTCCCCCTCTTTCTCCTCCTCCTCCTCCTTCGCTTTCTCCCCTTTCCTTCCTCCTCCTCCTCCTCCAACCTTCCTCCTCCTCCTTCTCCTCCTCCTCTTCCTTCTCCTCTCCCTGCTCCTTCACTTTCTCTTCCTCCTCCTCCTCCTACTTCTCCTCTTCCTCTTTCCCTCCTCCTATTCCTCCTCCTCCTTCCTCACTTCCTCCCCTTCCTCCTCCTCCTCCTCCCCCATCCTTCCTCCTCCTCCTCCTCCCGCTCAAGACTGGAGTAGCCCTTCTTCCACTTAGGGTCTGCAGCACGCAATATGTGATTCGTCGGTAATGGGGGGGTGGGGGGGTGGGGCGCCGTGTTTGAGAAGGCGCTTTACGACGACAGATAAATAAGCACCGGCGAGATTTATAACATCCCAAGAGGAACAAGAAAATCGAGGGAATTTAGTTACGAGGCTTGGAGTAGTGGAGGGAGGGAGGGAGGGAGGGAGGAGGGAGGGGTGTAGATGGACACAGGAGGGAGTGAGGGAGTGAGGGAGGAAGGGAGGGAGATAGGGAGAAGTGGGAGGTTAAAGGGAAAGAGGTAATCAAGGTTTGGCTTAGCTTCGGAGAAGTTGAGGGTGGGAGGAGGGAGGGGGAGGGGCAAGGGGGAGGGGAGGGGGAGGAGGAGGAGGAGGAGGAGGAGGAGGAGGGTGAGGAGGGGGAGGTAATCAAAGTTTAGTTGAGGTTTAGAGAAGTTGAGTGTGGGTGGAGAGAGAGGGAGTGGATGGGAGTGGGTGGAGTGGGAGGGAGTGGGAGGGAGGAGGAGTGGCGTATAAGGTAGAAGTAAGGAGAGTAGACGTTCAATTATGTGGATTGCAGAAATTGAGTAGTGGAGAGGGAGGGGAGGGAGGGTAGGGGAGGGTGAGGGGAGGAGGAAGAGGAGGAGCGGGAGGGGAGGGGGAAGGTAGTTAGTGTTCAGGGAAGTTAAAGGGACAGAGGTAGTTACAAGAATTACAATTTGAGTGTAGTTGTGATGGGGAGTGGAGGTGGGAGGGAGGAGGAGGAGGAGGAGAAAGAGGAGGAAATGGAGGAGGAAATGGAGGAGGAGAAGGAGGAGGAAGACAGGAAGGAGGAGGGGAAGGGAGGGGGAGTAGGAGGAGGAGGAAGAGGAAGGAAGGGAGATGGAGGAGGAAGGAAGGGAGGAGGAGGAGGAGGAGAGGGAGGAGGAGGAGGAGAAAGAAGGAACGAGGAGGAGTAGGAAGGAGGGAGGAGGAGGAAGAGGAAGTAGGAGGAGGGAGGAGAAGGAGGAGGAAGAGGAAGGAAGAGGAAGAGGAGAAGGAGGAAGTGGGAGGAGGTAGAGGAATAGAGGCGGGTCAAGGGTTATGTTATGTGGCTGATAACCAGCGTTTCTATCCAGTATCGAACTGAAGAAGAGGGGAGTAGCAGAAGTGGCAATATAGGAGGAGGAGGGGGAGGAGGAGGAGGAGGAGAAGAGTCAATGGAAGTTAAAAATGATCATCATTCTTCTTTGGGGAAGAAAGGGAGGAGGAAGAGGAGGAGGAGGAAGAGGTGGAGGAGGAAGAGGAGGAGTAGGAGGAATAAAGGAATGAGGAATTGGAGAGGAAAGAGAAGGAATAGGAGGAGGAAGAGAAATAGAAGAAGAAAGAAAGGAGGGAGGAGAAGGAGAATAAGGGGGGAGGAGGTGGAAGAGAAGTAGGAGGAGGAGGAAAGAAGACGAGTAGGAAGAAGAGGTGGAGAGAGGAGGAGGGGAGAGGAGAGGTGAGGAGGTGGAATGAGGAGGAGAAGAGAGGAGGTGGAATGAGGAGGGAGAGAAGAGGAGGGAGGAGGAGGAGGAATTAGGAGGGGAGAGGAAGAGGGAGGAGGAGGAGGAGGTAGGAGGAAGGAAGAGGAGTGGAAGTGAGAAGGAAGGGAGAGGAGGAAGAGGAGAAGGAGGAGGAGGAGAAAGAGGAATGAGGAGAAGGACGAGGAGGGGAGGAGGAAGAGGAGGAGGAGGAGGAGGAGAGAAGGAAGAGGAGGAGGAAGAGGAGGAGGAAGAGGAGGAGGAAGAGGATGTGTTGATGGTTGGCGATTTCATGTTGTGAGTAAAATGCTTAATGTGTCTAAGTTCCTCATTTTGATCACGAAAGGTGTGTGTGTGTGTGTGTGTGTGTGTGTGTGTGTGTGTGTGTGTGTGTGTGTGTGTGTGTGTGTGTGTGTGTGTGTGTGTGTATACGCGTGTGTGTGTGTATAAACAACAGAACAATCAAAGTACAGTCGTGGTCATAAGTACCTAACCCATTCCGTACCATGAAGAGCGAAAACGGGTCAAGTGGAGGGGATGGAGGGATGGAGTGGATGTGGAGGGCCCTCCAGTATTGGAGTGTGGAGGCGTTCTCCCTAAGAGTGGTGGTTACGTGGAGGCTAATGGGAGGCAGTAATCGAATTGATGAATGTGGAGGTCGTAGTGCTATTTGTGGAGGGAGGAGGGGGAGGAAGAGGGGAGGAGGGAGGAGGAGGGGAAGGAGGAGGGTGATGGAGAGGAAGAGGAAGGAAGGGAAGGTGGGACGGAAAGAGGGGGAGGGAAGGAGGAAGGAGGTGGCTTGGAGGAGGGAAGGAGGGAGGGAGGGAGAGAGGGAGGGAGGAAGGGAGGGAGTGAGGGAGAGAGGGAGGGAGGAAGGGAGAGAGGGAGGGAGGAAGGGAGGGAAGAAGAGAGAGAGGGAGGGAGAGAGAAACGGAGCGAGGGTAGAAGGGAGTGAGGGAGGAAGGGAGAGAGGGAGGGAGGAACGGAGTGAAGGAGGAAAGGAGGAAAGGAGGAAGGGAGGGAGGGAGGGAGGGAGGAAGGAAGAAAGGAAGGGAGGGAGGGAGGGAGGAAGGGAGGGAGGAAGAAAGGAAGGGAGGAAGGGAGGGAGGAAGGGAGGGAGGGAAGGAGGAAGGGAGTAAGGGAGTGAAGGAGGAAGGGAGGGAGGGAGGGAGGGAGGGAGGCATTTTTTGGTGGAGGGTGACGGAGAGGTAGAGGAGGAGTCACTGTTTTGTGAACCGCGGAAGATTATATGTTGGCAACGATTGTCACCAGACAACTTTATTCGGCCCGAGGTGGACCTTGGCCGAGGCTCACTAACTGGGACTTCGATTGGGGGAGGGGGCGAAGGGGCCTCAAGTGAATAAAATCGCCTGACGGCAGTCAGAACAAATATATCGAATTCATGAGAAGGGCCACGGCATCGTGACATGTAAACAAACAGGTATATTTGTCGGCAGCTGTACAGTGGGGTTCAAAAGATGGTGGATATGTCGTTCATTTATTTATCTAATTCATTTTCATCTATTTGCTCATAGGTTTTATTAATTATTATTTCGGTGGGAATGTACTGTGTCTTGCTGCACTGCTTCTGACCCAGGCAATAGGCGGGATACAGGGATGACCCGTCATCCAGGAGGAGCTAAGAGGAGAGGGAGGAGTGGGTAGTGGAAGGGAGTGGAATGGGTGGGAATAGGTACATGCCTTTGAGTTGGCTACCTCCCTTATAAGGGGGAAAAAAGCCCATGGTATATGAACAGGAAATTTTATTAATAATTAATTTTTTGTTTATTTGTTTATGGAATTTATTCGTTTCATTCAAGAAACTTGACTTTATTCTTCAGCTAGAAACCGCCACTGTATTTGCCTGTACTACACGTATATGCTTCAAAAGCAAAATTAACATCTTGTGCTGCCATCTATCGGGAGGCATTAAGACACGAGGTTGTCGGCGAACTTTAGAACCTGGACGCACACAGAACGTTCACATCCTCGGGTGTTAGCGTCACATCCTGTCACCTACAGCAATGCCACGCTTCAATATCTTATAGATTTGCCCTTTCGTCTATGATCTTTGGATTTGACATTTTCTCCCCTCGTCATGCCGGTGTCTAACTCCCCCCCTAATCCCCCCTTTCGACCTCCCCCCTCCCATCCTTCATTTCAACCTACCCCTTCCACCACCCCCCTTGTCCTATCTTCAATCTACTGTGATTTGAGAATCCACTTCCCTTTTTCTTCTGCTGACTCGTTAACGCCTTACATACCGGGTGGAACTTTTCCTTTTGTCCTGGCTGCCGACAGACTATTTTATTAATCTCTGTGGTAGCCCCTCACACCTCACAAGGCTCCGCCTCAGTAGGGAAGATATTAAGAGGTCATGGGGGTATGTACAGTCCGTCATCATCTGGAGCTCCATCCTTTCTGGACAACGTGTCACTTGTACCATTGTGGACAATGGTACAACCTGACCCACACATTCATATGTATATATATATATATATATATATATATATATGTATATATATATATATATATATATATATATATATATATATATATATTATATGCATTTACCAACCACAATTCACTTTAATTCTAAGCCATCAACATCGAGTAACTCGAGGAGGCATACATGCAGAAATTGATACATGGTCAACCTAAGGACTCGAACCTTTGCTAACACGTAATAAGTGACACACATACCCACACACATATACATATACATATACATATACATATATATATATATATATTTTTTTAAATTACATTATTTTTATATTTTTATAAAAGAACTACTCTATGTACAAAAATAAAGCAAATACCCAATATCAAGACCTACGTCAACACCGTTCTATGTCGGTTTCATACATCTTCAGCACTTCGTAAGACAATAATAAGAAGCCATTGAAGGGCAGTTTGTCACCCAAGTTCCCAGAAACCCGAAGAAACTATCGTCACTAATAAAACTAAACAACCTGAAACTATTTCAAGTGGACTTGCGTGGTCGAGCAGAGAAAGACGAATGGGTGTACAGAAAGATTGACAAGTTGATCAGGTAGAATTCAAGACTAAGAAGTTGAATAAGTGCTTCTGTTTGCTGTGTTGGGTTGAGCCTAGTGATGAAAAATAAAGTTTTTCTCGGATTTCTTTAAACACGTTTATTTTTTTTACGTTTTTTTTTTTTTTTTTTTAACAGCCAAAGCTACTCAGATATTACTACCGAGTGTATAAAAACAGTTGCTACTTTGGCAGTATGAAAAAAAAACCGATATATATATATATATATGTATGTATATATGTATATATATATATATATATATATATATATATATATATACACATATATACATATATATATATATATATATATATATATATATATGTATGTATATATGTATATTTTTTGCATCACTAGTTGAGCCTACGTTTTATTATTTTTTTGCGCTAACTAGAATATATAATCATAATGAAAAGTGTTTTATTACTAAAAAGCAACAACATGGAGGAAGAATTGTAATGTTATACCACATTTGTAAATATGCTGAAGAGGACTACAGATAGTAGTCGAAATATACGGATCTCCTGTACTTCTGATATTATTTCTGCGATGGTGAGTTTTAAGTGGACATAAGGAGGGAGAAGAGAAAAATGTAAATAAGTAACCTACTAAAAAAAAACAAAAAAAAGGTTGTACAGCCCACCATATGCGTAACATTGTTTATACTGAGCAAGAATAAACTTAAATACTCTATACAAAAATCTCAATCGCCCTTACAAGGTGAAGAGACACAAGGGAACACAGCGATGATGTTCTTGTCCCCCTAGTGCGACCACAATACACGAGAGGCATCGCCATATTGAAAGGGTCAATATCAGAGAAACAGAAAACTGTCAGCACTGTAATTTCTGTCAGCCTCTGTCAGGGGACCTGCAAGTAGCTTGACGTCAGTAATCGGAGCAAGTATCGTTATGACGTCATCATTTTGTCATTATGACATTATCAAAGAAATGACCTTGCGATTAGAATGATGTGAACACAAAGACGAATAACGTTTCGAAGGTTGAAAAAAATAACCAAACTATCCATTTACTTCTAGCACATAATTTTGATTATATTGTTGTTGTTGTTGTTGTTGTTGTTGTTGTTCCCTAGAGTGTCTGGCCGAGCAGTTCCGTCTCCCTATGGAACTTCACATCTGAAACGATGTTTTCCCACAAATCTCTTAATGGAGTGTATATTGTGTTGCTGGGGTGCATGATTGTGTACAAAGCAGTCTTCCATAGTGTGTTGTAAAGTATGGGGTTGAAATGTTGCATCCCGGACAATTATCAGTGATGCTCTCATCCAGCCGCTTCTATTAGCTTCGAAGGGCTGGATGGTGACCAGACCCACAGCCATAGAAAGGAATGGCCTACAGAGTCACTAAAAATTCTTATTCTGAATAAAAAAGTACGAATAAAGTAAACCTCACTATTACATTCTTCCTTCATGAAACATCAATTCGTTTATAAACTAGACCGCACGGTAGCCCCATTCCCGAAAGTCTTGGTCAGGCGAGGAGGTGACCCAACGTCGGCCAAAAAAAAAAAAAAAAAAAAAAAAAAAAATTGCTACATCTGACAGGACTTTGCCTTACCACTGCGTCTGAATGGGATGGTGAGTTTTTACTTGTGAATTAAGTTTCCTCCTCAGGTGAAATCACCTGGCGCTAACCAGAGCAAGGTCTGTAAAGGATGCCATCGTGGTAACGGGGTCCTTCCCTCAACTGAATAAAATCGTCGTCCTTCAGGCAGAACAAAGTATATAAGTCACATTAATTTAGCAAAAGGATGGCATTGGCGAGTAGATACCTTTGTATATTTATAATGGTTGTCACTAGGTGATATTTTATCTATTTATTAATTTATTATTATTATTATTATTATCATTATTATTATTATTATTATTATTATCATTATTATTATCATTATTATTATTATTATTATTATTATTATTATAATTATTATTATTATCTTATTTATTTATTTATTTATCTATTTTTTTGTAACCAAATTGATGGTGGTAAAAGACTTTCCCAGTAAGCACAGTTAAGGGGTTATCACATTGGGCAATTTTTCCACCAACCTCCGATTAATCGGCGGTATCGCCCACCTCCAGAACTTTCCCCACCGTAATATCACGATGACAAACTATTTCCTTTTCTAAAAAAAAAAAAAGTCATTTGATGTTGCTGGAGAAAAAATATTTTCCTCCAGCATCCCAGATTCCTTCCTGCTCCAACAATCGGAGGTAAAAAAAAAAAAACTAAAAAAACTGTGATAACGCCTTAAAACTCCAAGATGCACTAACCCCGTTCTGCAGGAAGTCGATTAAGCAACAAAGGAATAGAGAAAGATAAACCTCAGACATAATCTCCAGCTGCTCTGAAATTCAGATTCGTTGTTGACGCATATGAATATAAACAGGATGTACCTGGTTGTGGAAAAGACAATTCTCCTTTTTTGGTTTTCTTGACAAGAGAAACATGAGGAATATTCTAGAACCACCGACTCTTCGTCACACATGGGCCATCCAGAGTTTTTTTTTTTTTTTTTTTTTTTTTTTTTTTTTTTTTTTTTTTTTTTTTTTTTTTTTTTTTTTTTTTTTTTTTTTTACCAACGTGGCTCCTCATGACGCCTTCGTAGTCGTCATCGTATGGATGAGGTTAAGGGGGACCTCGTCAGGTGTAGTTGGCTTCTGTGGACACAGACCCTAATGATATACTGTGTATGTATATATATATATGTATGTATGTACTGTCTATGTATGTATGTACTATGTATACTGTATATACTGTGTCAAATGACATACTATGTATGTTTGTCGAGAAAGTTAAATAGCTTGCCATAGTAATTTTACAGTGGGAAAAGTTCTAGAGGTAGGCGGTATCGCCGATTAATCGGAGGTTGGAGGAAAAATAGCCCAATATGATAACTCCTTTCTCCTTCATTCAAGATCACAGTTCCAATCAAACATTGCCTACTCCAGTCTGCAATGTCTCGCCTGTTTAATTTTACTTGGCGGAATTTGATTTAGAATAAAAAAAAGTTGTTGGAGTAACAATGCATATTCTTAATGGCAAGTTGGCTTACATCTAGCTTCAACTTTTTCGTCATTATCCGCTCTGAGAGGTGGCTGGACATGACAGCCCTTTATCAGAATTCGGATACTGAAGACCGCGTGCCGCCACGCGTTGACCCTCTAGCGGGATTCGAACCACCATCGACCTGGCTGCAGAAGCCGGCGTCCTAATCCACCCGGACATGTGGTTTTCACTCCACTTTTTTAATGCAAGATGAAACTATGCTATCTTATTCCGTGACCTTGTTTCTTATTCCGTGACCTTGTTTGGGACCACTTCTCCGGACCGACACGTCCTGTTTTATATATGCATGACCCCAGGCGCCCTGGAGGAAGGAACGAAACGGGTGGGCGGGTGGGCGGCGGATTGGGTGGAATAGAGCATGGGCGTGACGAAGAGGAATAGCATGGGTTGGGTTGGGCTAAGGTGATGGGTAGGGGGTAGGGGCTGGAAATGGGGAATTGGGAATGGGGAAC
Source organism: Oratosquilla oratoria (assembly GCF_046742065.1). Lineage (NCBI taxonomy): Eukaryota > Metazoa > Arthropoda > Malacostraca > Stomatopoda > Squillidae > Oratosquilla > Oratosquilla oratoria. The sequence goes on from NC_134794.1 coordinate 14,240,732, forward strand.
AGAGTTGGCTTTGGGTAAGGTAATGGGGTGGAGAAGGGTAGGTGTCAGGCGGAACGGGAGTATATGGGTTGGAATGGGTTGGGATTGGTTAGGATGGGTTGGGTTGGGTTGGGTTTGTTTGGGTTGGGTGTGATTTGGTTGGAATGGGTTGGAATGGGTTGGGTTGGGTTGGGATGGGTTAGAATGGGTTGGGTTGGGTTGGGATGGGTTGGAATGGGTTGGGTTGGGATAGGTTGGAATGGGTTGGAATGGGTTGGGATGGGTTGGAATGGGTTGGGTTGGAAAGAGTTGGGATGGGTTGGAATGGGTTAGGATGGGTTGGAATGGGTTGGGTTGGAAAGAGTTGGGATGGGTTGGGATGGATTGGAATGGGTTGGGATGGGTTGGGATGGGTTGGAATGGGTTGGGTTGGATAGAGTTGGGATGGGTTGGGATGGATTGGAATGGGTTGGGATGGGTTGTGATGGGTTAGTAGTGGCTAAGAATAAGACAGCATAGGTTAAGATGGATTAGGTAAAGTTTAGTACTAGATGGATAGTATAGAAGCTTAGAAGAGTTTGGATAGTTGGAACAGGCTGAGTTAAAGGGACGGAATGGAAAAAGCGTACGACGGATTGAGGCGGAATGCGTCGGAATGAGGAGGATTAAGGTTGATTTTAGGTAACGTTTAGGAGATAACTGGACGGAAAAGGAGAAGGAGGGAAGATGGGATAGATAAGTTAGAACTAAAAAGAAACGGAAAGGAAAGGCCTAACCTGTTTATTTGTCTTGTTATCATTTGTCTCTGATATTATTTGCTTGATTCACATTTATTATTAGTTATATGTCAATTTATCATTATTTACTACTTGTTTGTTTATTTTTTAACTATACCTATGCGTTTGTTTTATTTATTATTTCTTATATTATTATATTTTCATTTATTTATCGATTTATTTATCACAGTTATGGACCAAAAGGTCTCCTGTCGTCATGCTCCGCTTTGTAATCCTTTGTAATGTGTGACGGAACGGAAAAGGACGGAAAAGAGTGGAATGACTTTGGACAGGACATCCATATGTAGGAATATGATTGGCCCTCTATACAGTAGACGGATTGAACGAAATGGAAGAGAATAATAGAGGAATGAATGCAAAGGTGGAGAGGCCAAAGACAGAAATAAGGAATATTTGGTGACGTGGAAACTAAGAGAAAGAGGTGAAGAAGAAAGGAAGAGTAGAAGGGAGGAAAGAGGATTGAGGGAAATAATGAAGGGAAGAGAAAGGAAGTATATGGACAGGAGGAAGACGCGGGGAGAAGGCGGAGGAGGAGGAGGAAGAAGAGGAGGATTTACCTGGAGTTCCATAGAAAGACGAGCAGCAACAGACCTATTGGTCCTCATATGACTATTTCAGTACTTAACATGTTTTATATATATATATATATATATATATATATATATATATATATATATATATATATATATATATATATAATATATGATGGCGCAATCGATTAAGTCACTATCACTTGTCACGTGCTAGCGCACGTTCGAGTCCTTGGCTGTACCACGTTTCAATTACTGCATGCATGCCTTCTCGAGTTTCTCGTTGTTGATGGCTTAGAATTAAAGTGAATTGTGGTTGATAAATGTAAACTTTATATATGTATATATATATATATATATATATATATATATATATATATATATATATATATATATATATACATACATAGGGAGAGAGAGAGTATTTTGCTACGTTTGTTTGGAAACGATTTTCTACAATTTTGCATTCATTAATCCTAGTTCTATGGGAACTGTCAATTGTAAAATATTTTTCCGCGTCCATGTTTTCAATTCCTTTAACAATTTTGAAGACCTTAATTAGATCCCATCTCAGTCTCCGTTTTAAGAGACTAAACAAATTTAATTCACTTAGGAGCTCTTCGTACGGTTTGTTCCACAATCTAGGAATGAACTTTGTCACTGTGTTCCACTCTTTCTAACTTCTCTATATCCTTCTTGTAATATGGAGACCAGCAGTGAACAAAGTATTCTAGGTTAGGTCTGACTAGAGCATTGTACAAGTTCAGAATGATTTCTTCAGATTTAAAATCAAAATATCTACCTATAAATCCAATTAATTTGTTTCAGTTCTTACGACCTCTGAGAAAGAGGAGGAGAAGGAGGAAGAGGAAGAGGAGGAGGAGAGAGTAGGAAGAAAAGTAGGAGGAGAAGAAAGAGTAGGAAGAAGAAGAGGAAAAGGGGAGGAGAAGGAGGAAGAGGAGGAAGAAGAGGAGGAGGAGCAACAGCAACAGCAGCAGGATGATCGAGAGGAGAGGAAGGAGTAGGAAGAAGAGGAGGAAAAGGGGAGGAGAAAGAGAAGGAGGAAGAGGAGGAAGAGGAGGGGCAACAGCGGCAGTATAATCAAGAGGAGAGGAAGGAGGAGGAAGAAGAGGAGAAGGAGAGGGAGAGAAGAAGGCGAAGGAGAAGGAAGAAGAAGAGGAGAAGGAGCAACAGCGGCAGGATAATCGAGAGGAGGAGAAGGAGGAGGAGGAGGAAGAGGAGAAGGAGGGGAGAGAGAAGAAGGCGAAGGAGGAGGAGAAGAAGGAGCAGGAAGAAGAGGAGGAGAGAGCGAAGAGGAAGAGGAGGAGCAACAGCGGCTGGATAAGCATGAGGAAGAGGAGGAGGAAGAAGAAGAGAAGGAGAGGAAGAGAAGGAGGAGGAGGAGGAGGAGGAGGAGGAGAAGAAGAAAAACCAGGAAGAAGAAGAGGAGAGGGGGAAGAGTAGGAGGAGGAGAAAGAAGAGGAGAACGAGAGGTAGAGATGAAGACGAAGGAGGAGGAAGAGAACAAATAGTAGGAAGAAGAGGAGGACCGGAAGAAGAGGTGGAAGAGGAGAAGGAGGAGGAGGAGGAGGAGGAGTAACAGCGGCTGGATAAGTATGAGGAAGAGAAGGAGGAGGAGGAGTATTCAGGAGGTGAGAAGCTCACAATTCCTTTAGTTCGACCACATCATCTACAAAGACGCCGCGCCGTGGCGCAAGACCCTCTGAGGTATCTCAATTTTGACTCTGAAGAAGACATTCTTTAAGAAAAACGCGTCTGAAGCCGCAGAAGCCTCAGGAGCCTTGCTACCACGAGACACCTAGCAGACTCTGTTCTGACCATCACCAGACGAATTTATTCGGCTGGTAGCAGGACCTCGTGTTGATGGGGGTCAAGGTCAAGGTCAAGGTCAAACACTTAACACTTCCGTTAAGGTGATTTTTTTTTTTTTTTTTTTTTTTTTTTAAGATGATGATGAAACTTTAGAAGCGCCGGGTAGTGTCATAATCTGAAGGAGATCATTTGGCGTTAGACAGAACAAAGTCTCTAAAGAGAACCTCCGGATCTTGATGAGCTATTGGGTTTCATGCATCGGAGGACGCGGAATTAGCCCCGGAAAGTAGCGCAAAAATCTTTGGTGCGATAATACGTCACAGAAGAAAAGTTCACAGACAGGATAATGTCTGTACCGAGAAAAGAAATCAATCAAGGCAGGTGGCGGGGGACTGCGGGTGGCGGTATGTGTGTGTGAGGGGGGTAGGGCTTCATTTATCAACATCATCATCATTATTATCATCATTACCATCATCATCATCATCATTATCATTATTATTATCATCATCATATCATCATTATTATTATCATCATATTATCATCACCATCATCATCATCATCATTACCATCATCATTATCATTGTTACTATTATTGTCACTGTCATTATTATTATCATCAGTTTATCATTATTGTTTTGCAGAGGATATGTCTGAAGTAAAAACACACACGTAGATAAAATCGTCTGGTGTGAGGTATAACAAAATCCTTCAAGAGTGAAATTGGGTCTTTCTGGATATAATGAAGACTCCCTTAATTGATTCTTAGGCCATGGGCTCCCTACAAACTGATTAAAATCGCCTGGATCCAACCATAACAAAAGCATGGATCTGCATTCCTCAATTAATCCACCAGTAAATCAGAAGCAATAAAGATTAAAAAACAATATATGTATGCATGTGTGTGTATACAGAGAGAGAGAGAGAAGAGGAGAGAGGGATAGAGATAAAGAGAAAGAGAGAGAAGTGGAGGGAGGGATAAAGATGGAGAGACAGAAGAGAAGAGAGGGATAAAGATGGAGTGAGAGAAAGAGAGAGAGAGAGAGAGAGAGAGAGAGAGAGAGAGAGAGAGAGAGAGAGAGAGAGAGAGAGAGAGAGAGAGAGAGAGAGAGAGAGAGAGAGAGAGAGAGAGAGAGAGAGAGAGAGAGGAGAGAGAGAGAAAGAGAGCGAGAGAGAGAGAGAGAGAGAGAGAGAGAGAGAGAGAGAGAGAGAGAGAGAGAGAGAGAGAGAGAGAGAGAGAGAGAGAGAGAGAGAGAGAGAGAGAGAGAGAGAGAGAGAGAGAGAGAGAGAGAGAGAGAGATGGAGAGAATTGGAGGTTTGAAAAGTAGGCGAGACAAGGCTGTGTATTTCAACTATTTACAATAACCGAGAGGCCTTTTTTAAGCTGAATAAAAATCATGCGCTGTCAGCCAAAGACCTTAACTCCCAAAGGTCAACTAAATTGTATGATCATCTGAGACCGAGGTTCGTCCCAAGCCGAATAAAGTCGTTTGGCAAGGACAAATTCACCAAACTTCCCCGTTAAGATATATTCACAGATTTTATACTGGCTAACGACAGCCAATTTTGTTTAGCCTACAATTATGGAGACAAAGTGATCAAAACGAAAATCATTATGCTCAGAGGAAATACGGTCCATAGTTGTTAGGTATTCAAATGGGTTAAGGGCTTTAACAAGGGTGATGTAGGCAAGGTCATCATATTAAGACAGCAGTGCAGGACTCGCAATAATGGATCTAAATTGGACAAATTTAGATTTAAGAAGGAAATAGCTAAGAACTGGTTTACCATTAAAGTAGTTAACGAATGGAATAAACTTAGCAACCATGTATTGAGCGCTGAACATACTGGATGTCTTAAAAGAAGATTAGATAACTTTATGGATGGGTTTGATAGGTGGTAATAGTCATGGAACTGCCTAGTGTAGGCCTTATGGCCTCTTGCAGTCTCCTCCATTTTTATGTTCTTATGTTCTAAGTTCTGGGTTCCCAAATCATTCAAGGTTCAAGAATACGAAAAGAGTTAGGAGTAAGATCTTCTTCACCAATACAATAAGCCAATCCTTCCTCAGGCCTCTCAGCTGAATAAAATCGTCTGACATCAGCCTCTAGGAGGCGTCTTTGAGTAGATGGAGACAAAAGAGTTCTAAGTGAGGATTTGTAACGTGTAACGGTGTAACGGGTTGAGCCGTAACGAGGTTTTAGGATGAAAGCAATTAAGAAGAGATGGAGAGAGACAGAGATACTCAAGAATTTGTTTACCTAATTAGTGGTTAACGAATGAAATGGACTTAGTAACCATGAGGTGAGTGATTAAACAATTCGTTGGTTTAAGAAAAAAAATTAGATAACTTTATGGATGCGGATGACAGGTACTAAAGGGCGTGGGTCTGTCTAGTATAAGCCTTATGGTCTCTTGCACTCTCCCCCAATTCTTATGTTCTTAGGTTAAAAAGACAACGGATATCGTAAGAAACGGAGAGAAGAGAGAAGATGACACAAGAAAGAAGAAAAATTAAATAAATAAGATAAACGAAACATAAAACACAAGAACATCGGATATTTGCGTTACGCCACAGATAAAAACACTTAGAATGGTGGGAAATGGTTTCAGATTCGACGATATCCATTGTCAATAAAGGATCCAAACCTTTTTCCTCCTGTCCTTCTCGACAAAGGCCGAGCCCTAATATTACTCCTAATCCCTCCTGGGGAGTGACAAAGGTTCATCAAAGCAAAAATCAAGGCACTTATGTCCTTAGTTTTTTTTTCTCTCCTTTTTTCTTTTCGCCTTTGGAGATTCCTTGTCATTCAAACTAAGCATTTGCGACACGAAGGCTCTTGGCGTCATGCACGTCAAGCTCAAATATGCAAAAGACGTTTAGCAGTTCAACGCTTGCGTGTGCATGACACGTCTACTCCTACAAGGTGGGAGGGAGGGTGGGAGAGAGGGTGGGAGGGTTTGAGGCAGGGAGAGCAGGAGGGTGGGTGGGAAGGAGAAAAGGTGGGAGGGAGGGAGGGAGGGTGGGAGGGTTTGAGGAAGGGAGGGAGGGAGGGTGGGAGGGTAGGGGGAGGGTGAGAGGGAGGGTGGGAGGGTAGGAGGGGGGTGAGAGGGAGGGAGGGTAGGAGGGTGGGAGGGAGGGAGGGAGGGTGAGAGGGAGGGAGGGGGGAGGGAGGGAGGGTGGGAGGGTCGGGGGGAGGGAGGGTGGGAGGGAGGGAGGGTGGGAGTGAGGGCGGGAGGGAGGGAGGGAGG
>NC_134794.1:14262119-14267119 GCF_046742065.1 Oratosquilla oratoria
AAATATCCTTTGTAGATTTTATCATGAACATTACAAAATGGAAAAAAAAATATTATCCTTTGTAGAATTATTTCATGAAACTTACAAAAGATGACAAAATTAATTTCATCTTTTTTGTTAACATGAGATTCTTTGCATTCGACATGGAGACTTCGTCTGATTACTGACGCCAGGCGATTTCAATCAGCTGGGAGGATATTGCATTAACGAAGACCTTCGAGAATGTCTTGATTAACGGCTCTAAAGGTTTTATGTTATTCTATTTAACTCAGAGAAGGTCGCCATGTTAAACACATTGACTTGCATTTATATATATATATATATATATATATATATATATATATGTCATATATTTTTTCAACCACATATCAATTTTAATTCCATACTATCGCAAACGAGACTGAGAGTCGCTCGAAGGAGGCATCCGTTGGAAATTGAAACGTGGACGAGCCGAGGATTCGAGCCCAGCTAACCCGTAAAAAAGTTACATTGATCTCTGGGAACCATTCAGTATGTATGTATGTATATATATATATATATATATATATATATATATATATATATATATATATATATATAGATACGCAGTTTTCCGTATACATGTATACATCCTACCATATATACATTACATTTACATACTTTTCATCGTCTCCCTTTCTACGCGCATCATCCACTTCTCTTCTTTTCATTGACCTTTCTTCTCCTTTTCCTTTTTACATTTCCCCCTTCTCTCCCCATCTATCTCAACTCGTCCACACCCGTCTATGCCCCGTGATCCATTCTACCTCTTCCATCTTTAATTCCTTCTACTACACGTGGTCCATTACGTTCTTCACCTTCCTCTTGATTTTTCTTTTCCTCTCTTTCTCTCTCTCTGCTTCGTGTACTCTCTTTGCCAGTCCCCACGTTCCCTACCAGCTTCTCTTTTCTTATCTCTTTAATGTTTCGTTACTTTATACGTACTCTTTTGCAGTTTCCGTTTTCTTTTGGATCTTAATTTTCTCCTCTTTCTTCCTAACCTTGCTTCTGGCGCTCTCTTTGCAAATCTGTGTTGTTCCTATTCTCTCCACGTTCCTCTACCTCCTCAATATAGCTTTGCTCATTTTCTCGTTCATTTGCACTTTCTCCCTACGATTTCCGGTCATGTTACGAAAAGAAATCTTAGACCGTAAACGTGAGCTATGTTTATATGAATTTTTCCTAAGGACAAAACATCTCTTCAAGCTGAATAAATGTAGCAAAAACAATGATTAAGATAATCACTGGGTTTATTGTTATAATCATAGTGATAGTTTTGAACCTTTAAAGGGCATAAGCTCTCAACAAAATGATGATTTGGTGAAATGTCCCGAAACTTCCCCTCTCAGGAGGCTAGGACGGTGCTCCTTCCAGAGGGCTTTGTAGCGTGGATATTAATGAACTATATTCTTGGTCCAACTCGCCAATGGCAGGGTTCGAACCGCCGTCATCTCGACCTCCGTCACAAGTAGCAGAGCCCAAAACCCGGCCAGTGAAGATCCTTCTAAAAAAATAAATAGATAAATGAATAAATGAATAAAAGTACATAAACAAATAAATGGATAAAATGAAATAAACTGAAATCAAATAAATAGATAAATAAATAAATAATAGATAAGTAAATAATAATAGAAAATAGAAATAAATAAATAAATAATAAATAAATAAATGAAAATAAGATAAATAAACAAATAAATGAAAATAAATAAAATGAAATAAAACAGAATAAGATAAAATAAAATAGAAAAAATGTCAACGGGAATACGGTTATCATAGTGATCATTAATCTTCATCAGTTCAGAATAATCCATTACAACTACCTCTTCAAGATTTGCAAGGATTACCTTTCTTAAATGTTCTGTAAGAGACAAACCATCGAATCCCATGCTGTGGCACAAGAATCTAAATCCCCAGAAAGTATAAATACATTGGCGAACAACGAGTACAGCCGCCAGCACTTATACCGGCACAACTCTGGTGAATTCCATGTGGCAGTGGCGCGTTTGTTTACATTGTGATATCCTCAGTTAACGTTGATTATGCTTCGTTAACATTAACCTTTCTTAGAGTGATTATGCAATCGTAGTTCATAACTAGCATAAATAACATAAGTCTTCAAACGTTGTATATAATAACTGAACTAGTGTAGTGATCTTGCTTTACGACTACTAGATTATATATTCTAAAATCAACATTTGTTCTTGTAACAAACTGAACTAGGCCATCTTAATCACGACATTCATAAAGGTCCATGAAGTATCTCATGGTGTCACGTGATCATTGCTCAAAACATCTTTTCTTGCAGGCCACACACACACACACACACACACACACACACACACACACACACACACACACACACACACACACACACACACACACACACACACACACACACACACACACACACACACACACACACACACACACACACACACACACACACACACACACACACACACACACACACACACACACACACACACACACACACACACACGTACACACACATATATGTATATATGTATATATATATATATATATATATGTATATATATATGTATATATATATATATGTATATATATATATATAATGTATATTCATATCTAGAATGTATATATACATTTCAAAACATATTAGACATCCCGCATCATAGTAACATTTCTACACACATTTGCAAGGAAACAAAACAATACCCATATCTTGATCTGAAGGTCCATTTCGATGATTCCATCTTAGAATCTAGAAGGCACCCCATGTTGTAGCAACAACCTTATATACAACATTCCTTATTATAAAAAAATCAAATCGTAATCTGATGATCCATGGTGACACTTGGCTTTTTTACAATATGCAAGGCACCTCACACTATTTCAAGAATCTTACATGCTATTTTTGTTATAGAAGAAAATCTTTATATGAAAGTCCATTCTGACTTAAATTTTTTAAGGTACCTCAACATTATAGCAATACTCTTACATATGATAGTCATTTCGTATGAAAAAATCATATTTTGATCACAACATCCAGAATGAAAAAAAAAAAAATCTTGTAGAGAGAAAGAGAGAGAGAGAGAGAGGGAGCGAGAGAGGGAGCGAGAGAGAGAGAGAGAGAGAGAGAGAGAGAGAGAGAGAGAGAGAGAGAGAGAGAGAGAGAGAGAGAGAGAGAGAGAGAGAGAGAGAGAGAGAGAGAGAGAGAGAGGGAGCGAGAGAGAGAGAGAGAGAGAGAGAGAGAGAGAGAGAGAGAGAGAGAGAGAGAGAGAGAGAGAGAGAGAGAGAGAGAGAGAGAGAGAGAGAGAGAGAAATATATATATATTGATCTCAAATACCATGGTGACAATCCACACTATCATAAAGCTTATAAGGCGTCCAATGTTAAAACATCAACCTTACATACAACGTATAATTTTGTAGAAAGAAAAAGAAAAAGAAGAGGAAGAGGTAGAGGACGTACAACGAAAAAGTAGAAGGTGAAGAAGAAGGAGAAGAAGAAGAAGACGAAGAAGAGTAGAAGAAGAAAGTGAAGAAGAAGAAGAAGAAGAAGAAGAAGAAGAAGAAGAAGAATAAGAAGAAGAAGAAGAAGAAGAAGAAGAGGAAGAAGAAGAACAAGAACAACAACAACAACAACAAAGAAAAAGAAAAAGAAGAAGAAGAAAAAGAAGAAGAAGAAGAAGAAGAAGAAGAAGAAGAAAAAAGAAAAAAGAAAAAAGAAGGAAGAAGAAGAAGAAGAGGTAAGAAGAAGTAGAAGAAGAAGAAGAAAGAAAAAGAAAAGAAAAAGAAGAAGAAAGAAAAAGAAAAGAAAAGAAGAAGAAGAAGAAGAAGAAGAAGAAGAAGAAGAAGAAGAAGAAGAAGAAGACGAAGAAGAGGAAGAAGAAGAAGAAGACGAAAAAGAGGAAGATGATGAAAAAGAAGGCGAAAAAGAGGAAGAAGAAGAAGAAGAAGAAGAAGAAGAAGAAGAAGAAGAAGAAGAAGAAGAAGAAGAAGAAGAAGAAGAAGAAGAAGAAGAAGAAGAAGAAGAAGAAGAAGAAAAATAAGAAGAAGAGGAAGAAGATGAAGAAGAAGAAGAAGAAGATGGTGAAGACGAAGAAGAAGAGGAAGAAGAATAAGAAGAGGAAGAAGATGAAGAAGAAGAAGAAGAAGAAGAAGAAGAAGAAGAAGAAGAAGAAGAAGAAGATGATGAAGAGAAGAAGAAAAAGAAGAAAAGAAGAGAAAGAAGAAGAAAAAGAAGCATATGAAGGAAAAGAAGAAGAAAAAGAAGCATATGAAGGAAAAGAAGAAGAAAAAGAAGAGAGAAAAGAAGAAGAAAAGAAGAAGAGAAAGAAGGAGAAGAAGAAGAAGAAGAAGAAAAAGAAGAAGAAGAAGAAAGAAGGTGAAGAAGAAAAAGAAGAGGAAGAAGAAGAAGAAGAAGAGGAAGAAGAAGAAGAAGAGGAAGAAGAAGAGCTAGAAGAAGAAGAAGGAAAAGAAGAAGAAAAAGAAGAAGAAGAAGAAGAAGAAGAAGAAAAAGAAGAAGAAGAAGAAGAAGAAGAAGAAGAAGAAGAAGAAGAAGAAGAAGAAGAAGAAGAAGAAGAAGAAGAAGAAGAAGAAGAAGAAGAAGAAGAAGAAGAAGAAGAAGGTGAAGGAGAAAATGAAGAAAAAGAAAACGAAGAAGAAAAGAAGAAGAAGAAGAAGAAGAAGAAGAAGAAGAAGAAGAAGAAGAAGAAGAAGAAAAGAAGGTGAAGAAGAAAAAGAAGAGGAAGAAGAAGAAGAAGAAGAAGAAGAAGAAAAAGAAGAAGAAGAAGAAGAAGAAGAAGAAGAAGAAGAAGAAGAAGAAGAAGAAGAAAAGGAAGAAGAAGAAAGAAGAAAGGAAAAAGAAGAAGAAGAAAAAAATAGAAAAAAGAGAGGAATAAAAAGAAAGACGAGAAGAAAAAAGAGAAGAGGAAGAAAAAGAGGCGGTAAAGGGAAACGAAGGATAAAAAGAGTTAGAAGAAGAAGTACACACAACA
>NC_134794.1:14277119-14279619 GCF_046742065.1 Oratosquilla oratoria
CTGAACGTTTTCGTCTATTAAGACATTTTCAAAGTACTTTGAAAATGTCTTAATAGACGAAAACGTTCAGTATTCCGATCTTTAATTTCCTCGTGGTTACAAGCAAAAAAAAAAAAAAAAAAAAAAAAAAAAAAAATATATATATATATATATATATATTTATAAATATAAATATATTTGTGTGTGTGTGTGTGTGTGTATTCACCTCGGATCTGCTGCAGTCTCTGTCGAGACTGTGTGTGTGTGTGTGTGTGTGTGTGTGTGTGTGTGTGTGTGTGTGTGCGCGCGTGTGTGAGTACAACACTGAATGGGTCCCAGTGATTAGAGATACATTTTTATCAGCCACAATACACTTTAATTCTTAGCCATCAACATCGGAAGAACCGTGGAGGCAACGCAGAAATTGAAACGTGGTACGCACGAGGACTCGAACCTACGGCCATCACGTGACCAGTGCAGCAGTGACTTAGACCATTACACCATCAAGAGAGATATAAGTTGAGCGCAACTTTTCTTATATATTTGTATGCTCGAGTTACATACACATACACGAAAATTTGCGTTCAACCTATTTCCACTATGATAGTGCAACTGTAAGTAAACGAACGCGGGAAAGTATTTGTACAACACTGAATGGGTCCCAGTGATAAGAGATACATTTTTATCAATCACAATGCACTTTAATTCTAAGCCATCAACATCGGAAGAACCCTGGAGGCAACGCAGAAATTGAAACGTGGTACACCGGAGGACTCGAATCTACGGCCATAACGTGACCAATGTTGATGGCTTAGAATTAAAGTGCATTGTGGTTGATAAGAATGTATCTCTAATCACTGGGACCCATTCATCGAACCTTATATGTGTGCATGTTTGTGAGATTCACCAAGGTCTTGCATCACGTATTGGACTCGTGATCGACAGCTACTACCGTTCCGGGTGAGAGCTCAGAGCTCATATATGGCCCGATTTGTGGACAATGCTGTACTCTTGCACAAACGCGCGTGCAACTCCTTGCCTACCAGAATGTGCGTGTGTGTGTATGTATGTGTGTGTGTGTGTGTGTATGTGTGTGTGTGTGTGTGTGTGTGTGTGTGTGTGTGTGTGTGTGTGTGTGTGTGTGTGTGTGTGTGTGTGTGTGTGTGTGCGCGCGCGCTCGCTCGCGCGTGTGTCGTTAGAGCTTAAAGGGTCACAGTGCGTGTATAACGGGACCCCATCCAAACAGGACGTCTGTATAGAGGCAGAAAAGACGCAAACAGGCGTAATAAGAAATCCATGCAATTTCATGTGTGCGGTCTCTCATGACCTCAGGTCACGCACTTGGCTGCTTTGGTGTTGCTCCGCCATGTTGATCTATGTTGTCCTCAGGGGAGTTTCGAGACTCGAACCAGGTGATTTAAACAAAGTCGCCCTTAAGGTGTAACGCTTGTGTTGCACGCAGCGCTCACAAAAGACAATGTTTTATTCTTTGAGGTTCTTATGTAGGTTAAGTTAGGTCAAGTGGGGTTATGGTGGTTTAAGCTAGGTCAGGTTAGGTTATGTTGCTTTAGTTACATTAGGATTTATTTTCCTTATCCATTTCCATAATGGTAATCACTTATGTTGTTCCAAAGAGTTGGGAAAGGGAAGCGGGAGAGGGGGAGAGGGAAGGGGGGAGAGGGGGAGAGGGAGGGAGAGGGGGAGAGGGAGGGAGAGGGGGAGAGGGAGGGAGAGGGGGAGAGGGAGGGAGAGGGAGGGGAGAGGGAGTTACATCATGTTTCGGTCTCAAAATCACCTGATCCACACTAACTTTTTTTTCAACTGAATGAATATGTTTATTCATTGTTTATTGGAGATATGGGATCGAAAATATAAATTTACCCAAAAATACAGACAGCAGAACTATTGGCTGACCTTATCTCCTTAAGAAAGTCTTGTATAAAAGAAACAGCAAAGGCGTGGCAAGTTGTTTTCTACCCTGGATGTGGAAGTGGTAGTACGGACGCGCGACTTACAAAAAAAAAAAAAAAAAAAAAAAAAAAAAAAAAAAATCCAGGATATGTCTTACAGCCACGTAAACATATACACATAGCCACTGCCTATTACAAGATTACGTTCACACTTTTCATTGTCTCATACGAAAGCACATACATGTTTATATGTGTATGATGGTATGCGGTGTCCATGGGTTTTGTCCACTATGTCCAATCTTCATAGTCACTAACACATAATACGACAAAAATGGACGTAGAAAAAGCACAAGGAAGATTTCACTACACATATTGATAATTTTCAATTCATTTATCGTTATTTGTTGTGTGGATGAAGTATCAAAATATTTATCCACGTGAAAACATGCGAATCAAAACTCTTAACTAAACATACAGTCACTCGCTTGGCGACAAAACTTTACTGTACGTGAACGGGTGGTATTTGGTATTGACTCAAATATCGACCAATGACAACAAAGCTTTTCAAGTTAAAAGCGATTTCCCTCATTCTGATTGGCTGCTAGTGATGT
>NC_134794.1:14299619-14302119 GCF_046742065.1 Oratosquilla oratoria
TTCTCTCATTCTCTCTGTCTTTCCCTTTCTCTTGATATTCCTCTCTCTCTCTCTCTCTTTCTTATCTCTTTTTCTAGCTTTCATTTTCTCTCTCTCTCTCTCTTATATATATATATATATATATATATATATATATATATATATACACTTATCTATATACATATATATATATATATATATATATATATATATATATATAAAACCCTCTCTCTCTAAGCAGACTCTAGTCTAATTTTGTCACTTCCTCCATTTTGTAGCTCCTCTTCCCGAGATGCATCCTAGCTAACTGCTGTGACAGAACGACGCCGTCTAATTATTGCCCCCGAGTTGTAGTCGTAATGTCGCATCTGAAATGGTCCTATTCACAGTTAACTCACTTCTTACGAGTACTGGCCCTTGTCGGCGCTCTCGTAACACCGAGGAAGGAGGGTGGGGGGAGGAGGAGGGAGGAGGAAGAGGGAGAGGAGGAGGGGGAGGGGAAGGGGGAGGGGTTGGTTGTAAGTGGCGTTGTATGTGATGACAGTTGTTATGATCTTTGGGTTCTGTGGGGGGGGGGAAATGTCACTTTGCGGGGAGCCTTCTTATATTCAGTTTACTGGGGTGGTGGTTTGCGATGTGGCCTGCCACGTTGAAGTACCGAGTTCGCGCTCCGTTCCTGGTGTGAAAAAAACTTCTGCTAATACTGCAAGCCGTTGCTGACCCCCTTGAGCAAAGGGATCAGTTTGTGGTATGTGCAAGGTTGCAGTATTACCCATAAATACATTAACTCAGAGCTCTCATCCGGAAAGGTAAGAGCTGTCGATCACGAGCCCAGCTCATGATCCAAGACCACAGGGATGAAATATTAGAGATGAACTCACGCCGGGAGGCGATTAGCTGCATTCGAGGTCATCACCTTTGCCCTATGTGCTTGAATGAACAAAAGCGCCTGGGTTAGATTAGGTTAGGTTAGGTTAGGCTGGCTTAGGTTAGGTCAAGTTAGGTTAGGTTAGGCTGGGTTAAGGTAGGTTAGGTTAGGCCAGGCTAGGTTGGGTTAGGTTAGGCTGGGTTAAGGTAGGTTAGGTTAGGCCAGGCTAGGCTAGGTTAGGTTAGGCTAAGTTAGATTAGGATATGTTAGACTAGGTTAAGTTAGATTAGGTTAGGCTGGGCTAGGTTAGATTAAGCTAGGTTGAGTTAAGTTAAGCTAGGTTACGTCAGGTTAGGCTAGGTTAGGTTAGCTCAGGTTGGGGTTAGACAAACTTAAGTTAGGTTAATTATCATCTATCTATCTACGAAATACGAAAGGCACATTCTCGATTATTTTGTATCAATTGAACTAATTCAGAAATTAAACAACACTATCGTTATTTCATTTGTTTCATAGGAAATGTTATTAAAAAAAATTGTAAGAATATATTTCTTAGATCAAAATAGATAACAAGACCGAAGCGCTATATTTACCAAATAGAACAGGTGGCAGCTAGGATAACCAGACAAAATACCACCAGAGGTCAAAACGCTGATCTGCATTCATAAATTGCAATAAACGCAACAAAAGCATTTGGCCCCAGCAGATAATCTTGGAGAAATTCGGAATCATGTGTCACACAAAAACCTCAAATCCGTGACTGACATTCGTATATTCATACGTTCTGAATGAGGAATGAGGTCTCTGTATACAGACATTTGGGTCCGGTGACCTGGAATGTGCGAGAGTCAACTTCCTCATGGCGACTGATAATGATTTTACTTAGTTCTGAGTGATTTAGGTTTTGGCTGCTTGTGATTATCCTCAGGTGTAATTGGTGGGTTATGATGGACATCGTTAACGCCTTGCGTAACAAATAGACTTCTTCTTTTTAATGGTCCATAAGAAGATAAGAATGAAGGAGACTTCAAGAGACCATAAGGTCTACACTAGACAGTTCCATGTTCCTTACCGCCTTTCATCTTTATCCATAAAGTTATCTAATCTTCTCTTAAAGATACAAATTGTTTCAACGCCGCTCAGTACATGGTTACTAAATCTATTCCATTCGTTAATCACTCCGTTGGTAAACCAATTCTTGTCTATTTCTTTCTTAAACTTAAGCATTTGCAAGGTCTGGCGAAAGGTTTTAGTGTACGTACATATACCAAAGGCTTTTTTCCCCCTTACACGGGAGGTAGCCAAAAGAAAAAGGCATAGGAACCACTTCCACCCATTCTATCCCCCACATACTCCACTCCCCTCTACCCTCTTCCCTCCCTCTTATCTTGACAGCTCCTGGATGACGGGTCATCCCTGCATCTCGTCCAATGCCCTGGGTCAGAAGCAGTGTCGCAAGACACAGCACATCCACAGCAAGGCTGCTTCATTTATTTAATGTACGACCTCAATACTTTTGACTAAACATTTCGTGACGATCACAATTACTATAGACGTCTCTAAGGTCCCAGATGACAATATCAATCAGCTATCGCCAGGCCATTTTATTCAGCTGAATGAAGCCCCATCGTGATAGGAAAACTAAGATAAATA
>NC_134794.1:14307119-14309619 GCF_046742065.1 Oratosquilla oratoria
GATATTCTTTGCCACAGTAACCCATTGCAAAAAAAAAAAAAAAAAAAAAAAAAAAAAAAAAAAAAATATATATATATATATATTATATACATACATATATATATATATATGTATATATATGTATATATATATATATATTTATATATATATATATATATATGTATATATATGTATATATATATATATATATATATATATATATTTAGGTTACTGCCATTTTGTCACCAAAGGGTTCGAAGGGCGTTGGATAAATTTCAATTAAAGATGAATATCACTGAATCATATACTTCAGAAAATGTCTATCTTGAATAAATTTTTACTGGCAAACTACGTGTAACTTCTCTCCTTTTCGAATCCTCTTTATCTTGAACCCTTTCGTACTAAGTGATACTTTCCCATAACATACACTCTCTAGAAAGACGTAGGGTGAGGGGTTATCTAATCGAGGTATTCAAATGGGTCAAGGGCTTTAACAAGGGTGATGCAGACAAGGTCATCATATTAAGACAGCAGAGCAGGACTCGTAGTAATGGGTTTAAATTGGACAAATTTAGATTCAAGGAGGAAATAGGTAACAACTGGTTTACCAATAGAGTATTTAACGAATGGAATAGACTTAGTAACCATGTAGTGAGCATTGAAACTATTTGTTATTTTATGAGAAGGTTAGATAGCTTTATGGATGGGGATGATAGGTGTTAATGGACATGGAACTACCTAGTATAGGCCTTATAGTCTCTTGCACCCTCCTTCATTCCTATGTTCTTGATGCCGTCAGGCGATTTTATTCAGCGTCATTTGAACCCTTTGTTAGTGAAAGGATTAATAAAAGAAAATTTTGTTCCCATATATTGAAGACAGTTATGCCTCTTATATCAGCCTCTTTCGTCTTTCTTTGCTCACCTCCTGGTTAAGTTATACGCTTGACAAATATTTTGTTGACCGTAGCATTATATATAACTGGCAGCGTTACAATGAGTCTGAAATAGAATTCAACAGAAAAACATCACACAGGATATTCTTGCAAATAAAGTGTCAGATCTTAAAATGAAAAGAATTTAGCGAAGAGAATTGGTATTCCGTAGTAAGCTTTTTTCTTTTTCATACAAGAAAATGCATTTGAACATCGTTTTGCTTAAAAAAAAAGTGATGATAATGTGGTTTAACGTCACAAACCCCTCCTATCGGAAGGCTAGGACGGTACCCCTCACAGAGGACTTTATAGCGTGGAATTTAATGAACCATGCCCTTGGTTCAACTTCGTCGGTGGCAGGATTCGAACCACTATCTCCTCGACCTTCACAGCAAGTAATGACGCCCTAATCCACTCATTTTTGTTAAATAGCGAAAAGCACTGTAGGCCTTTGACAAAAGCTTTTTGAATTTTCTGTCAGAATAAAACTCTAATTTACTTAATCTTTGTGAGAAACTGTCACTGTCCTGCCGATATGGCACCCCCCAACTCACATAATTTCAAAGGAAATATATTTTTCCTCATTTATTTCTTTCATTTCCGTCATGGCTTCTTCCTACTATTTTTGTCTTCAATCTTAACTCGTGCCGATCTTCTCAAATTTCACATCGCTTATCTTATCATTTCATTAAAAAAATCCCTTTCTGCTGTTTCGGTTCTTCAACATTACCCAATAACACTACAATCTTACAAACTGATCCCAGAAACTCAAAAACAAAACACGAAATAACCCAAGGCTTACTACGTTGACACCATCACACTCCACCTAATTTCCTCAGATTAAGAAGAAGAATCTTCAAGAATCAATCACATCAAGCGTACAACCCGAATTCTTCCCACATCCAAAGAAACCCACAATGTTGCAGATGAGTCCCCCACAATCTCCCCCCAGCCCCTGCAACCCCCCCCTCCCCCTCCTCTCCCGGGGTGGGTGGGGGGTGGGGTTAGGTGAACGAGGTACGTCGTCGCTGCTGGATGTCATCCATCAGGACCGGACCGATGGAAAAGCTTCTCTCTCGCATAGCTGGATCACTGCGTCTTATCACCGAATAATATCGCGCGTTCGGAACGCTGGTCGCGTCTTTGGGTCGGGTTTAGAGAGTATAAACTCCCCTTTTTTTCGGGGTTTTCGGAGCTGTCGCAAGTCCCTGGTTTCGTAAATGTTTAAGGTGACTGCTTGTGAAGTGTCGCCTTATGTATATCGCCTGAGTTAGTTTCTCATCTGCATCGAATACTCCCGCAAATATGACAGAAAATTACCCCTTTTTTTCTCCCATATTCTGGAGAAAGGTATCAAGACGCGCCATCACCAAGTAAGAAAGATAACATTATCCCGTATCTTATCAACTGATCTATACCCTTCTTTCTTACAGACTTCATTGACTCACCGTCTGCTATCCAACCCTCCGAACGACTGTCCATTACCAAACCAAAGCCACAGTCAAATGCAGCCGACCGGACACAGG
This sequence comes from Oratosquilla oratoria, assembly GCF_046742065.1. Classification (NCBI taxonomy): domain Eukaryota; kingdom Metazoa; phylum Arthropoda; class Malacostraca; order Stomatopoda; family Squillidae; genus Oratosquilla; species Oratosquilla oratoria. Next base: position 14,309,559 of record NC_134794.1, read on the forward strand.
AGGTCATCATCATCGACATCTGGGATTGAAAGGAGGAGAAGTGACCGCTAATGTGTCTCAG